>NC_081563.1:95861132-96021484 GCF_022355385.1 Mustela nigripes | reverse complement strand
TATGAGGGGAGGGAGGGTGGAGAAAGAGGCAAGGGGAGTAGGGGAAGAAGGGCAGGGGGGAGTAAGAGGGAAGGGAGTGGGGCAGAGGAGCAGGGAGGCCAGAGATAGGAGTCGCGGGGGGTGGGGGGGATAGGAGAGGGATAGTGGGTGCAGGGAATGAACACTTACACTCAAACCCCAAAGCAGCCACAAGAAAAGGGATACTGAGGCCAAGGCGAAGTTTGCGCCCCTTCTGGCCCGCGGGGGCCTGGGCACCTTTTGGTCCCGCCTGGGGCGGGCGACGAGGAGGATCGGAGTCGCGTGCCCTTTCCGGTCAGTTTCTGTTGCGGGTGGTGCTGCGTTTTCTGAGACGGCGGCGCGCGTGCAGTGCGGCCGCCGCTTCACAGGTGTAAGCAGTTCCCTCGTGCGCCCCACGTTGTGTCATCCCGGTCCGTTCTGTGACATTCCAGCTCTAATTGGCATAATTCTCTGCTTATGGCTTTTCCACATTTTCTGGCTTCGCCAGCACCACCCTTTCCATTGCGGGGTCTGGGAGCCTCTGGCCCCGCTCCCAGGGTCCCACCCAAGGCAAAAACAAAACAGCCCCGAGGGCACTTCACAGAGCGTGCAGTGGGCCCGACGGCACACTCGGGAGGATAAAAGGGGCAGCCAGCCACCCCGTCGGCCCCAGGCCGAATAATGGGTGCGCAGCAGATTGCCGGGGGCACTCGAAACTCGAGGGGAGGGAAATACTTGAGCGCGGTTTCTCCCCGCGCCCCGCGGAAGGCGCAGCCTCGCGGATTCTCCCTTGTTCGCTCTCTTTCATGCACTCTCCTTTTGTGTGGAATTATTTAAACGAGAGATCCATGGCAGCTTTATGCTAATGTGCCGAACAAAGACAGCGGCCCGCGGGCGGGTGCCCGGAAGGTGCCTGGAGGCCGGACCGGGCCGGGTGGGGCGGCTGGCGGGCTGCGCGTGTCTCTCGCGTGCCCCTGGGACTGACACAACAACCCCTCATTCCTGCAAACACAAAGCCTCTCCCGGGCTCGGGCCCCGCGCTCGCCCCGCGCACTAGGGAGCGGGTCCCTCCGGGACCTGACTTCGGGTTCGGCGGCTGTAACGCGCCGTTCAGGCCGGGTTGCGGCAGGTGGGCAGGGAGGGCCTGGGGTGCGGTTTCTGTGAGTCCCGGAGAGGGGTCCACGGCAGAATGGAAGTAGGGGTGTTGGCGGGGAAGCGCTGTCAACCCCGTCGCCCCTGGGCATGTCGCTAAACGCGCAGCGCGGTAGGATTGCGGACCCTCCCGTTTCCGCCTCTCAGGAGCTCAGTGACCGCCTGGACAGCGCGACACCCCACCGGGCAATTCCTAGGCCGAAATCCCCGGCTTTGGGGGCCTATTTCCAAGCTTCGCGCTTTCGGGAAACTCCCCGGAGCTAGACTCTTGAGCTGGGGTTCACAGTGAACCCCGGCGCTCTCCCCGACGGCTGTCTGGGACACCAGTACCGGAAAAAAAAAAAAAAAAAACATAGAGCTCCCGCGGCCTCCAGCCCTTCGGCTGTCAAAGGAAGAAGCCGCAGCGGGGTCTGCCAGGATGTGAAGCACTGAGGCTGCCGAGTGTTTCCAAAGCGCAGCTCAGGACCGACCCCACAGGAAGGGGAGGAGTCGCCTGAGGCCTGGGAAGGACACTTGGGGACCTGCCTTGGATCCCTTTGCTCGCCGACTCTGGTGTAGATCCTCTGGAGCGAGGCAAAGCACGGCTCAGTGTTTCCCCGATCCAACTCCACGCGGCGCCCACTCGGAATCGCAGTGCGTTAAAGGCCGGCCGCTGGGGCGCAGCGTGGTGGTGCTTTGCTCTTCCCAGAAGACAAATGTTTCAACCCGATGGCCCCGTAGGGGGGGGGGGGGTTGCAGGCGCGCAGATTTTGAGAAATGAGATCACTCAGAAGACAACCGAAACTTAACGACCAGGTGCAAGGCTGTACCTACTTGGAGGTTGCTGGTGTGTGCGTTCGCTCTCAGCCTAATTCTTCCCCAGTCCTGAGACTTGAAATTAGTTTCTAATACTAGCACCTTTCAAGTTTCCATTTATTTTGGCCATTCTCGTCTGAAAGCAGATTTCACTCTCCCTGGCAAGACTAAAAACCACAAACTAAGCAAAAGATCCATTGAATCTCAGTATCTCAATAGTGTTCAATAGATCCTCTAGGCTTAATTCAGAACCCGTTTGAATTCGCTGCATTCAGGAAGGATTTTGCTTTGGTTTGGTTCTTTTGCGCCCCCCACCCCACCCCAGCCCTCTTTACAATTATGGGTGTTGTTATTTTTAAAGGATTCACAAGGTGACTAACTCACTGTTATCTGTTGAATGAAAGCAGTGTTACACATGCAAAACCAAATACCCCGCAGTCAGTTGGGGACAGCGGGCAGAGCCCCCGCCCTATTATTCCACAATCCAGATGGGATTCGTGATTAGAAAATAAAATTGGCCAAAGCTGTCCCGGAATCCCTCTCCTACTTCTAATTACATCAGTAGTATTAATCAGCGCCCAAAAGAGCAAGGAAATAACATCAGTTTCTTTTAGATGAAAACATATTTATAACTTTCATATAAACTCATTTTAGATTCTAACTTTTCTTGAGGACTAGCATTTACCGCAGTTAGCATTTTTAAAACGAGGGTGTGAGCTTTCAAAATATATTCCATTATATGTATTCTACTCTTTTTAGTCTGAGTTTTAAAAAAAAGATCACAAACATAAAATCAAACATCTTTCCTTTTGATTAACCAACTTGATTAACCCTTTGATTAAATAAGCCTAACAAATTTCCCCATTACAACTTATTACCCATGGATTCTGGGGGGAAAAAATCTGCTTAATTTCCCCACCAGGGTATTTTTAGAGGGAAAATCCAAAAACAATTAAATACTTTCAGTGGCATTAAACATAACAAAACTCAGCATAATCTATATAGGTGCACAGAGTTTTCCAGAAAAAAAAATTGTCCGTTTCCTTCTTTCTCAATAAAGTGAGTGACACAACATAATAACATTTTCTGCGGCTTTGCTATTTGTTCTCTAGTGACGGGTGATCGGGCCCACTCTGCACTCGGGGTTCTGCCCAGGTACCCCGGAGATTCTGCCTTTTGTGTTCCATGGGGCTGGGCTGGAAAGAGGACGAAGGCAAAGTGCCCGATCTGGGTCCAAACGGGGCTGCCGAGGTGGTGGGTAGGGGATTGTGAGTGTGTGGATCTTCGTTGTTGTCTTTTCCTGGTGGCAAGGGTGGGAGGCAGCTTGTCCTCTCCGAGGCCGAAGCCTGCCTCTAAGGACAGATTGCCCCCACCTCCCCCCGGCCGGCAGCACGCGTCTCTTTTGCGTCCAGATTGGCCGCGACCGGCGCTCAATAGCGGGAGGTTAATTTCCTTCACAAAGGTGAAGGGGGCACGGCTCCGGGGGGGCCCCGCGCCCAGACAGGCGGCCCCTTTATTCCGCTGCGCCTTGATTGGAGCCCTTGATTTAGCATCTGATGTCAGCCGGCAGACAAAATGCCCGCTCCGAATGAAAATGCATGAGGCGGCGCAAGGAGAGCGGAAACCAACTTCAGTGGGGCGCACGCGGCCGACGGCGCGTTTCGGCCTTTGGCCAATTCCTCCCGAATCAACCCAGCCCCGCGCCTCACGGAGGCTCGGAGTGGCCTAGGTGCCAATCCTTGAGCCTCTGAGAACTTAAAAAAAAAAGAAAGAAAGAAAAAAAAAAGTTCATAAATTCAAGTTCCTTTTGGAACCCAGCCTAACTTACCACCACCACCACCACCACCGTCACCGCGCCCCGCCCCAGGGCTGCGTCTGCTGGCGATTAAAGTGCGGTGCCAACTGTTCCTAAAACTACAGATGAAACCTTCCAGACGCACACGGGCGCACGAAGGCCGTGGACGCAAACATCGTCCCTGGCTGCAGCCTGAAGGCCAAATCCTCTACCCAAGTTTGGAAGCCCAGGGTCCCATTTTCGCTTAAGTCCTCAGTCCCGTGGCCCACCCGGCCGAGGCTCTCGGCCGTCCCGGCTTTGCCGCTATTTTCGAGTTTTGATTATTTCCCAACACCGGGCGGAGTCCCTGCGCCTCCCCCGACCCCTCTCCCGCCCCAGCAGCCGCACTCAGATCTCCCTGGCGCCTGCTGCTGCCCACCGCCGCCCCTACCCAATCAGCGCGCACAACTTCCCCCTCCGCTCCGGCTCGCGGATTGAACCCTCCTGACATATTTGGGGCCATTCTTCTCCTTTGTTGCTATTTTGCTCGCGACCCGCGGGTAATCCCCGCGCGGGAGGGGGGCGTGCATTGTCGTGCTGATGGACGGGCCCATTTGGCGGCTCCGCGCCCCCCGGAGGAGAGACACAAAGCCCAGGCACGTGCGCCTCCCCATAGAGGAGCAGCAGACCGTGAAGGGAGGCGGGGCCGGGCGTGTGCCTGGGCCGGGCGGGGCGGCGGCGTCGGGCGGGGCGGCAGCGGGGCGCGCGCGGGGGCCCCGCGCCCTCAGGTACATCTGCCGCACCTACCGGGCGACCCCCGAGTCCCGGCCTCCTTTTTGCCGCCCTCCCACCCGACCAGGCGGAGGAGCTGCGGGCGCGCTGATTGGCTCCGGGGGAAGCGGGAGGCGAGAACAATGGCCCCCTCCCCCAGTTAAAAGGGAGCGGCTCCCGGGCCCGGGGACAGGGACGCGCGTGCAGGGCGCAGAGCTGAGCCGAGCCGCCGCCAGTGCCACGCGAGTCCCGCAGCCGCCGCGTCCGGGCCATGGGCCGGGGGCACTGAGGGCCGCCAGGGCCGAGCGCGGAGGTGGGACCGAGCCAGTGCCTTGCCCTCGCGCCGCGCCAACATGCCCCGCGGCTTCCTGGTGAAGCGCAGCAAGAAGTCCACGCCCGTGTCCTACCGGGTCCGCGGCGGCGAGGACGGCGACCGCGCGCTGCTGCTCTCGCCTGGCTGCGGGGGCGCCCGCGCCTCGCCCCCAGCGCCGAACGCCGGGCCGGGACCGCTGCTGCCGCCCGCCGAGCGCGCCCATGCGGCGCTCGCTGCCGCGCTCGCCTGCGCGCCGGGCCCGCCGCCGCCCCCGCCGGGCCCGCGGGCCGCGCACTTCGGCAACCCCGAGGCCGCGCACCCAGCGCCGCTCTACAGCCCCACGCGGCCGGTGAGCCGCGAGCATGAGAAGCACAAGTACTTCGAGCGCAGCTTCAACCTCGGGTCACCGGTCTCCGCAGAGTCCTTCCCCACGCCCGCCGCTCTGCTCGGAGGCGGCGCCGGCGCCGGCGCGAACGGCACGGGCGGCGGAGGCACCTGCGGCGGCGACCCGCTGCTCTTTGCGCCCGCCGAGCTCAAGATGGGCACGGCGTTCTCCGCGGGCGCCGAGGCGGCCCGCGGCCCAGGTCCTGGTCCCCCGCTGCCCCCCGCCGCCTCCCTGCGGCCCCCGGGGAAGCGGCCCGCGCCCCCCACCGCCACCGCCGCCGAGCCGCCCGCCAAGGTAGCCAAGGCCCCGGGCGCCAAGAAGCCCAAAGCCATCCGCAAGCTGCACTTCGAGGACGAGGTGACCACGTCGCCTGTGCTGGGGCTCAAGATCAAGGAGGGCCCAGTGGAGGCGCCGCGGGGCCGGGCGGGGGGCGCGGCGCGGCCGCTGGGCGAGTTCATCTGTCAGCTCTGCAAGGAGGAGTACGCCGACCCGTTCGCGCTGGCGCAGCACAAGTGCTCGCGCATTGTGCGCGTGGAGTACCGCTGCCCCGAGTGCGCCAAGGTCTTCAGCTGCCCCGCCAACCTGGCCTCACACCGCCGCTGGCACAAACCGCGGCCTGCGCCCGCTGCCGCCCGCGCGTCCGAGCCTGAAGCCGCTGCCAGGGCTGAGGCTCGGGAGGCGACAGGCGGCGGCAGCGACCGCGACACGCCGAGCCCCGGCGGCGTGTCCGAGTCGGGCTCCGAGGACGGGCTCTACGAGTGCCACCACTGCGCCAAGAAGTTCCGCCGCCAGGCCTATCTGCGCAAGCACCTGCTGGCACACCACCAGGCGCTGCAGGCCAAGAGCGCGCCGCCTGCGCCTCCGGCTGAGGACCTACTGGCCTTGTACCCTGGGCCTGAAGAAAAGGCTCCCCAGGAGGCGGCCGGCGACGGCGAGGCAGCCGGAGTGCTGGGCTTGAGCGCGTCGGCCGAGTGCCACCTGTGCCCGGTGTGCGGGGAGACGTTCCCCAGCAAGGGAGCCCAGGAGCGCCACCTGCGCCTGCTTCACGCCGCCCAGGTGTTTCCTTGCAAGTACTGCCCGGCCACCTTCTACAGCTCGCCCGGTCTCACGCGGCACATCAACAAGTGCCATCCGTCCGAGAACAGACAGGTGATCCTCCTGCAGGTCCCCGTGCGTCCGGCCTGCTAGAGCGCGCCCTCCACCCCGGCCCCCACTCCCCGCCCCGGAACTGTGCCTTCTCTTGGAGACCCACGAGGAGAGCGCGCCCTGCGCGCCCTGAACCCGCGTCCGCGCCGGGGGCGCCCACCCCCGGTGAAAGTGTTGTCTCCGCTTCTCTCGGTGTGGCGTGACGGTAACCCCGGTCCTCTGGTTGTGACTCCTTTTGGACCCCCCCCCCCACCCCGTTTGCGTTGTGTCCCCTTTCCCCACTTGGCGCAACAGGAGCCCATCTCTTTTCTGTACAAGAGGGAAAAGCTGTACGCGTTTGTCTCGTGGTTGAAAGCTTCCCCCTTGGAGCGGAGAGCTGTTTTTCTTGCTAGTATTCGCTGTGTTCATGGTATAGAAATGCGGTTTGCTCTCGCCTACCAATCTCCGCTCTCTATGTATGTAGCGTACGGGTTGTTTTGGGTGAATCTTGAGGAATAAATGCCTTTATATTTCACAGGCTGTAAATTGAACTTCCCACACGATTAGCTTTATTATGGCTTGTGAACTGCTGGAGTCTGGCTTTACCTTTTTGTATGTGAACAAATCAAATTGCTTAAAAAAGAGTTTTCTTTAGTATAGCCACAAATGCCTTGAACTGTTGTCTGTTTGGGATTGTTTTGGGGGGGAGGGAAGGGAATATTCAGAAAATGCTGTAGAAACTGCCTCAATACTTCACATAAGACTCTTTGGTTTGATCATCTTTGTTGAGGTAGGACTATATGAGTTCTCTCTAAATGTATATGTTGATTTATGAGTAATTGTTATTTATTCTTTATTTATTTATATTAATTATGAAGATTATGATATTATTTGATTGCAGGTCTTTTTTTTTTTTCTTTTGGTACGCTTCCCCCCCTTGCCACTCTTGACATTTCACTGTGCATTTTAGAAGAGAGCCTTTTTCTAAAGGGATCTGTTAAAGTTTTAACTTTTATACCTATCTGAGCGAATTACAGACAACCTACCATTTTATTCTGCTTGGAGGGACCCTGGAGCCCTCATACAACCGACAGCTCTTACTTTTAAATGCAATCTCTTTTCTACATACATTATTTTCTTAATTGTTAGCTATTTATAGAAAGCTTCAATAGAACTGTTTCAACTGTATAACTATTTACTATTCAAATAAAAATATTTTCAAAGTCAAAATAAGATGGATTTATTTCTCCACCATGCGGCTTCCATAAAGATCTGAAATTATTTCTTAAAATGCGTGTTTTTTTATTTAAGAAAAAAAAGTCCCGCCACCCTCACTAGGATCATGGGCGTTAGAGCCTGAACCTCTAGGCTCTACCCTCTGCCCCTTCAAGGGTGTCCCTCTGAAACAGCTGACTGGAGCAGAAGGCTTGTCAGGAACCCTTGGAAATGCACTGGAAGGTGGGGTTAGGATGAAAGTTGTGGAGACTTTCAGGGAAATCTACATAAGTGTCCACAAGAATCTACCCTTTTGACCAGGAGATGTAGAGACACTGCTTGAACTTAGAAGATCCTTCAGAAGTCCTGACAATTTGGGGCCTGGCGTAACAGTAACTCCTCACATAAATAAGGTGGGTAGTTTGGGGTCCTTGAGTATCAACTAGAAAAAGGTAGAAACAAATAGATTGGCAAAGTAAGGGAAACAAACCAGATCACAACAGAAGTTAAACAACTGGGTTTGGGGTAAAGGCTCAAAAATGATTTTTCAATCAGGTGAGCAATCTGCTTTTGGGGGGAAAAATGGAACACCATCTATTTGAGGTATTAGATTTAATAACAGGTCATTACAATGTGTCACTCAGCTCTTTGAAGAACAATTACGATGCTCACCAGTTAATATTTCAAGTTGTTTTCCTCTCTTTGAAATTCTCCTTTTTGGTGCTGTGCTCAACATCACAAGTGTACATTTCCTTTTGTGGTGTGTTTTGCTACTTTTTTCCCTGAGGCCCCACCTGAAATTGAACGTTTGTCCATCAAAGGGATTTCAGAAATCTGCCCGGAAAGGGCAGCCTGTCTGAAGGGCGTAGACAGGCTGACGGTGGGAAGGACAGTCCCTGAGAAAACTTGGAAGAATTGGGAAAGATCATTTCTCAGATTCTGAGCTTCAAGTGTGGTGCAGGAGAGGATTAGTAAAAGACCCAGCTGTCAGGAACACTGAATATTCCTCCCTGTGAGCGCCTGGCAACAGGCTCAGAATGACAATGGAGAAGCCACTACAGGTGAGTTGGTTCAGGGACAGATTACACATTGCCCTTTATTGCTGATGACTATGTATATTTATTAGCTGTTGGGGAAAATACTGGAGGACAAAAATCTCCGTGCTTGCACAAAATGAAAGCACGAGGGAAAAAAACATTATAACATCCTGGGAAGTTTGAATGAAACAAAATAAAACTCAAATTTGCAGGCTGTTGGCTGTCCTGCCTGAGGGACACTCACCTGAGAGTTTTTCAATGTCCTCTCTACATCACACCGTACGCTCAAAGATTCCTCCTACTGAGGCTCAGTGCGCGTTCGATGCCAACAGAAAGTTTCCTGGAAGGCCCAACGGTTGGCCACACACGGCAAGTGAGGCCTGACTGCAGGAATGATAGCTTGTCATCTGTGTTTGGCTCACTGGTTTTCTTGTCCATAATCATAAAGCATAAATTCTAAGATCCACATTCATGAGGGTGAACAAAATTTGGTTGTTGGCAAATGTGGTCTTTCATCTCCGGCGGGAATGTATTTCTGTGGACCAAATATACCTTTTCTAAAATAGAAACTAGAATTTCATTGGTGTGATACTTTTGGGGAAATTATATAGAAAATTGAACCCAGGGGCACCTGGGTGGCTCAGGGTCCTGGGATCAAGCCCCACATCCGGCTCTCTGCTCAGCAGGGAGCTTGCTTCCTCCTCTCTCTCTGCCTGCCTCTCTGCCTACTTATGATCGCTGTCTGTCAAATAAATAAATAAAAATTAAAAAAAAAAAAAAAGAAAATTGAACCCATTAAAGCTGACTAAATGGTGTCCAAGAAGTAGACAAGGTTTGTCTATTTCAAAGTTATGTCCTTGGGGTCATTAGGATGTTCCACAGAAAGGAGATCAGATTCTCTCTCCATCTCTCTCTCTCTCTTTTTCATCCCTCCCTGGATAATATGTTCACAAGGGTCCTTGTTATACAATACCAAGTGGAAATGGCTTCACCTTCTTTATAAATATGCAAAGGATGCCGAGAACACCCCGTGTGTCTGAGAACATCCTGCTCCAAGCTTGGACAACTTGCTTCCCTGGAACCCACAGAGACAGCCATGCCCACTGCAGCAAGGGATTGGGAAGAGGGAATGGGGGTAAGCAAAAGGGGCAAGACCAAAGAGGGAGGAGCTCAAAGAGGAGGCCAAATACAGGAAAGGATTTTATTTTTGCTGGTTCTATTCCTACACAGAGGTGGTGTCATAAAAGCAAAAAGCTGCTCCGGGCTCCCTGGTTCTGAAGTGAGCCTGCAGCTTTGCCCCTTTCTCCAGAGTTGATAATGTCCTCCGGATTCATGTTTCCCTGGAGGCCTGGAGAAGTCAGGGCCACTCCAGGCCTCAGAGCAGAAACAGTGGACTGGAGCAATGCCTGGCTGCAGTGGCCTGACCGGGGGCCCACCTACTCAAAGGCCTCTGCTTGGAGACCCGGGATTCCTTCTGTGTTCCACCTTCCATTAGGCGCTGCCCCTGCCTTCAGAGGATCCCAGGGCCCACTGCTGGGCTCAGTCAGGGAGTCCCCAGGGTACACAGGGGCTCCAGGGTAACTGGGGGGGGGGGGGGGAGAAGCCAGGCCAGAGGCTCCCCAGCAGCCCATGATGACCCATCAGGGAGCAGAGTGGAAGCCTGGAGCCTGGCAGGACTGCAGCTGTGTGCTGGCAGGGTTCCTGCAGGGACCAGGGTGCATAAGTTTGTGTGGGGCAATGCCAGTCTGCAGGCAGATGTTGCCCAGCGCATCTGTGCTGGAGGCTGCTGACCATGAGGGCCCAGCATCTCCCCTTGGCCTCCGGGGCTGGGCTCCCGAGTGGACCAGCCACCTCCTCCCAGCAGCTACACCCCTGTCTCCATTCCCTGAACTTCGTTCTACATCCCTCCACAAAGTCTTTGAACAAAGCAAGGCAGGAGCATCTCTCCACAGTCCTAGTGAATAGATAACACCATAGCGTTCTTCAACCATTGAATCTCTTGCGAAAAGAGAAAGGGTCTAGGATGTGGCTCTGGCAATCTCCCTGGCTCTGCAGGTCCCTCTGTTATCTGCCGGCCTCTGGCTCTTCATCTGTAAGCCAGAGACAGTGGGGCTCTGCAAGGTCCATGAGCCATTTGAGGAGGGTTTCTGAGGCCGGGAGAGGATAAGGCAGCAAAGACTGGAAAGGGAGCAAGGGTCCTCGGTACAGGCAGGAGCAAACCTTTCTCCTGAGCGTGTTCTCCAGGTTTAGGATTAATTATGAATCCGCTGGTCTGTAGCAGGCAGGCTTTGAGCAAGACTTGCTATCCTCTTGAGGAAGGGACATTTGGGTCTCCTGGAGGAAGTTTCTAACTGACCCTTAGTGTGTGGGGTCACTTAGAATGACATACACACACAGCGATGCATCACACAGCATCTCACAGCACCAGGTTCGGCCAGAGAGACCTGTACAGCTTGGTGGTTGAAGGTACAAGCTGTGAGGTTTGGAGAAGGCCACAGGGAAAACTGAGTGGTAGAGAGAGCCCCCATACAGTGACAAAGCACCCCAGCATGGGAGAGTGAAATGAACAGCAGGCGAGCACCTCCACCCCCCTCTGATCGCCAAAGTGGTACCAAAGCTCGGTACAGTACAGCAGTCTAAAGACCCCTGGGATTCTAACCCTAAATTATGGAATAATTTGGTTAATGTTTTGGTACTCTAACTGGAAGGCAATCGCCTGAAAGTCCCATTCAGCTGAGAAAAACTTCAAATGCATCTTCAAGTTAAATATATCTAATATATTGAAAGAACCCTGTTGTTTTATATTACCAATCTGCAGCATTAAGTGGCCAAAAGAGGGAATGTGTGGTATACTCACGACTCCTAGGCTCTTTCTCTAACAGGGACTTACATCAGCATCACAAGAGAAGTTCAGAAGTGAGATCTGGTCCCTCTGCCCACAATGTCTGCACCCAGTGGCCCTAGGGAAAGAACAATTCCCAAATACCCAGGGTGGAGACACCCCGGGTGTCTTGAGGGATTGCTCAAGGTCCTGGGCACCCTCGTGCCCCCCTGGCACGTTGGTCAGTCAAGTGAGGCCAGGTGTGTCGAGACCACAGTAAGAAGGTATGAGAGAAGACAGCACCTAACTTCCCAGGGATTTCCATGAATAGGGAATTTTTTTTTTTTTTTTCACCAGAACTAGGGAACTCCTGCTTCCTTCTGAGGTTGCTAAGGAAACTCAAATAATTTTCAAGGATTCATCAACATCTTGTCTTGTGCAAGCAACCAGCTATAGGTTTGGGTATCACCAAGGCAATTTCCCAGCAAGAGGATTTTCTGCAGACAAATGAATCCTGTGTCTTTGGACATTCCTTATGAGGAACTGTGGGTGGGGGCGGGGCAGGGAGTACTACATGCCAGGTTGGATCTGGAAAGCAACAGAGACCAATGAGAGGTGTCGCCAGCAAGGCACCTCTGATGGGCCTTTGTGGTGAAGAGAATTGATTTCTTACAGCTGGTGAGAGAAACAACTTACAACTTGGCTCACGAATTTAACATCCACAACCTTCTTTTTTTTTTTTTTTTTTTTTTTGGTCATCCTTAAGGCCTGATATGCTTCTCAGAATCACAGAACATATTTGAGCGTCTGATTTGAAGCCAGTTAACATATTTTCACTGACCCAAACACATACCCCTTCATCTCTTAAGCCCAAACTGTCATCGTCTGTGTCCCCACATACTTTCATTGTGGGCTTGGGTGGTTGCATCTGGAAAGTGAAACATTCCAGACGCGATGATCCCTCTGGCAGGATATATGGAGACCAGATGGGGTGCGGGATAAGCATGTTCGTCTTATTTGAAGATTTCTATACTGTGCCGATCTCTTGGTGGCATTCCCACACAAAGTGTCCCTACTGATGTGTTTGCCTTAGCTCGTGGCATGAGCTGCACTATGGGGATGAACCATTAGTAGGATGCTTGCTATATGGAAATGAAACCTATAGAATGTTTACCATGGGGCAGAGCACATTCAGAGGCGTGAGTGCCGGGAGCTCGTGTTTGGAGCAGGTCAGATTCACACCGTGCAGTATACCCAGTGTTTATGGGAAGCTCATCCACACACTTTGCATTCCTAGTTTACCGTGTTGCTTCCCACCACAACCCACGTGTTTGCCTTTCCTTCCACTTGGTTTGAGCAGGGACACTGAGCATCACAGAGCAGGAAACAATAATGGCAGAAACTTCAACCTGAATCCATTATTCTCCTTTTCCACTCATCAAAAAAGGCCCTTTTATTCTAATGCAACATCTGCTTCATCTCTGTTGTTCAGGACCAGGGCCCCGACGCAATGCTCCTTCTCAAACACCACAGCCAGGTGTCACACCTGACGGTGACAGGAGGAACAGACTGAGCCAAAAGGCTATTGTCTGCTGAATCTGATAGGAAGCAGGGGACGTGTCAGTGCACGGAAGGCTTTCAGAGGAGGTTCTTTTTACAGGAGGAAAAAAATATAGGCTACAGTTTCCTGTGAGCACAAAGAACAGAAAAGGATGGGGAACTTGGGCTGAAAACCATGTGTCCAATATTGCCAATTTAAAGCTTGTCGCACCATCGGATTACAGTTCTTTCCTCCTGCTCTGGGTTCTACCGTCTTACATAAAACAAACCTCAATCATTCCAGGATACAGCTACTAAGAGGGCAGAAGATGGGCAGAAACTCACAGGAATAATATCCATAAAAATGAACTGTCAGGGACACAAGGTGACAAACCAGATTGCAGTCTTTGTCCAGATCCAAACAGAATCATATTAGATCTCATAAAATATATTACACTTCCTTCTTTCTTTCTTTCTCTTCCTTCCTTCCTTTCACTCATCTCTTCAATAAAAGACCTTTATTGCTTCTTTTGAGCAGTGTTCTTATCCTTGATATCTTCTTGAGAGTTTTCCCATGAATATCTTGATAATTCACCAAACACCAATTATAGTTTTAAATTATTTTTAGGGAAACATTTACCTACTGAAGAGTTCAGATTTGTATCAGAAAATGTTTTGCTTTATTAATCATAGAGAAAATCGTGATTTCCCCCATTTTACTTTCAAATTTGGGGATTTGGCTTAAAGAGAACTCAAAAAAATTTAAACACATATTATATAGTATCTAGACTTGTTTGTTGCAGCAACTGTGATCTTCAACCTTCAAAGGTTGTACTGAGATTCCAGAATTATTGCCACTATTGTGGCACTTCACTATTTCTACCATTATAACAGTGGAAGTTAACCTAGGAGTCAGCTGACCCAGGAGTCAGCTGACCAAATCTGGTCATGAGCCTGTTTTTCTCAATAAAGTTTTATTGGAACATAACCACCCTCGTTTGCTTACTATTGTCTATGTCTGTGTTCAGACCTCAATGGCAGAGATTCGTCATCTTGATAGAGACTCTATGGGTGTACATAAAACTTAAAATACTTACTATTTGGCCATTGATGGAAAAGGTTTGCCCTCTCCTGTACCAGACAAAAGAATTGTGCAGTAATGGTTTATAGAACTCTGACATGCCTGCCCTTGATTAGATGGAAACATGGTCCTAATGAGAAGTAGGCTTGGCTCAGCTGTGCCTTGACTGCCACAGATGCAAAATTGAGGTGTCACTGCCTGTTTTTATAAGTGCCACTGCCTCAGGCACCACTTTTTTTTTTTTTAATTTATTTTTAAGTCATCTCTATATCCACTGTGGAGCTCGACAAACTCACAACCCTGAGATCAAGAGTCCCACGCTCTACTGACTGAGCCAACCACACACCCCTAGGCCCCACCTTTAAAACCTCAAATGCTTAAATGAGGAATTTAACTAAGTGGGTAGCTGCCTCCGAGTTAGTTTTCTTAATACTTTTCCTGTTTGTCATGTCAGCTGGAGTGGATCTTGGGCAATACATACAACTTCTCCTCTGTCATGTCATCCACAAAAACCCAAACAAATGTCTCCTGGTTTAAAGGTCTTTTCCTCAGGGCAAACATGGCTGAATTTGTTGAGTGAAATGACAACTGTTAGGCTGAGTCACAGTGAATTAGTTTTGATTGGTAAAAATCAAAAATTTAATAGCAACCATTTCATATGGTTCAATCTAACATTTCAAGGGTTTGGGTAGTCATCAGCTTGACAATTTGATTTAAAGCCAGAAGATAACCTTAATTCTAGATTGATCAGTTTTAAGGTAATACTAACTGAAAAGCAGCAAACACTTCCATGACAATGGCTGACCTTGCTTAATTTTGCAAATATTTGGGCATTTGGGACATTTAGATCCGATGTCCAACAATGGGAAGTCAGCTCTGATGAGCGGTTCCCAACTTCTACTTGAAACGTTTCCTGAAGTACTTTTCTGACCCAGCCTCACCAGTGTATCAACTATGGCAGCAACAGTGGAGAACATTCTTTGTACCTTTCAAAGCCTGGCGACTCAAGAGTATAGACTGTGAGCCCATGGCATTGGTGCCACCTGAGAGCTGGTTAGAAGTACAGATTTGCAGTCCCCACCCCAGATCTACCAAATCAGAATCTGTATTTCCATAAGAGTCCCAGTGGGTCCCTGTACACGTTGGTGTTTAATGTGTGCGGCTGAGAGTGTGAGGTCTTTGATGTATGTGGAATCTTCTCAGTTGTTGCCACTGGCAGTAAGTTTGGCCTGGGAAGGGTGGATGGCATGAAGTCTTAACCAGAAACCATGAACCCCAACTACTGGTGGATTTGTAACAGCAAGAATAGCTAAAATTCTTTGAAACTTTCTCCCTCCCTTCTCTAAGGCCTTAATATGAATTACTCATTGACTTCTCACAATTACTCTATGAGGTTGTGCAGATTACCCCCATGCAATAGATGGGGAAATGGAAGGTCCCAGAAGACAACATGACCAGTAAGTGGGGACACTTAGTTGAGAGCAAGAGGGAAACTGGCTCACAGAGATAAACCTTGAAGAGGATGAGTGTGTCAGTGTGGGAGAATTCAGTGATAGTGAAATACAAGAGTCTTGACTCCATCTTCTTGTCAAGGGGCTACCAAAACATGGAGCATGATCTGGTGGCATAAGAACATATAGGGTTCTAATCCCTAAAGCACGGAAACACCTGATTTGTGTTTTGACAATCTGAGTCTAAAGGAATAGCCTGGAATTTCCACCTCAGGGAGAGGAGGCACGTAGGTCACCATTTCAAGCTAGCTTTTTCTTGTACGTTGGAGAAACTTCTTCCTTCTGTGTGACCCACCCTGCAAATACAACTAAGCAGCACTCATGGGAAATCGGGTAATTCAGCACCTGGGCATTGTAACTAAGGCCCTCACACTGGCACATCTGCAGTACCAAATTCGTAGATTGGAATCACTCTGGCTTTGCTTTCACGGGCTGAAGAAGCGAACCTCAAGAGGGAGACATGTTTAAATTCATGGTGAACAATGAATGGAGTTTTAGGCAGCACCACAGTGAAGACATCAGTTGGGGCTAGCACGCCCACGTGCCTTCTGTCCATTCTCTACCTTTTACTTTGGTTCTAAAAGCACTTGGTTGTGGAAAACACAGCTCCACACCTGCCAGCAAGTTAACAGACCTTCCCAGAACCATGGCAACCGGCAAGAGTGAGAGAAGGAAAAATCCCTGAGCACGCGTTGTTAAGCACTTCCTGCTCAGCCTCAACCAAGGGCAGCCAATGCTGAGAAGAAAAGGGGCCAGTCCCAAACTCCCAGTCTGAGGCTCACAGCCGAGTCACTTTGAAGAAAAGTTGTCAATAAAAAATTTAATGTTGTGCCTCTAAAATAAAGTAATTTCCAAGTAATGGATTCTGTTGAGACCAGTAGTCTCCTTTTATCCTCCCCCTAGGATGGGATTTCACAAATTCACGAGCAACGGGACCTTGTTTGTTCTCCAGCATGCCGTGGCAGTCAGGTGCCAGGGCTCAGAGCACCAATGCCTGCTGTCATCATCTTGTCTCCACTATTTAAGAACCATGTGGCCTTGGGCGAGTTAATCTCTCTACCCATTTTCTCACTGATGCAAGGAAGAAAGAGTAGGACCCACTCATACTGGACATTGATCACTCTTTCTGCAAACCCTGTACCTTTTGAACACTCTTCCTCTGTTTGGATAATTTCCCATTCCATGAGTCCTGCTTCCCCAAAGCAGGACCCAGAAATCATTTTCTCCAGACTCCCTTGCAGCTAGACTCTGCTGGAAGAAAATGGAACTGATCATCATCTTCCAATAAGGTCCCCCTCACAGCGTGGGGTAGAGGGGTTCAACCGCTAACCAGTTCCCGTGAGATATGGATGCAGACAAGAGACAGGAAGGAGGTGCACCAGGTGCAGTTGGCACAGGTGAGAGACGTGGAGAACATCTGTCTCTCAGAGGTGGTGAGTGCCAGCTGCAGCTGGACTTGTCTGGCACGGTGACTGGTGTGTTGCTCCTGGCTCTTTTTGCCCCAAAGCCTTTTATGTGGCCCTCTTGGACCCTTTAAGGTAGCCAAGAGCATTTAGTAAGCTCTTTATCTACTTCAGCTCACCAAAATGCATTTAGCTGTCTGCCACGAGGTGCCACCCAAGGCTGTTGTGGCGACCGAGTTATTTAGGTCAAGTGCTTATAAGAACTCATTCTTGTTATTTTGAGTTCTTTGATGTCTATTAGATCCCCCCACAGGATGTGAGAGAATACTGATTCTAAATGTCCTATAATGTTAATGCCATGTGGTGCAAGTTTTAGAACATTTCTGCAAACTCTCTGACGTGCCTTGTGTTGAGCGGTGGCGTCTGTGACCCTCCCTTGAAACTGAATGCCCTTTGTGACTGCTCTTCAAATAGAATGCAGTGGAAGGGACACTGTGTGACTTCTGAGACCAGGTTAGCAAAGGCCATGTGGCTTCCACCTGGGTCTTTCTTGGGGAGCTCATCTCCGTGCTGTGGGGAAGCCAAAGCTGCACACAGAGGCCACGTTGTAGGGGTCCTGCTGACAGTCAGCACTGACTATGGACCCGGAGCTGATGCCTGCTCCCTCCAGCCTCAGAACATCTGTGTGCAAGCCCTGGGGAGAACAGAGGAGACTCTGTAGTTAACAGAGGTGTTACAGTCGTTTCAGGTGTACAATATAGTGATGTAAATTGATGTGGTCAGGGTCTGGAGGAAAAGGGTCTTCACCCATCTTCTTCGCCATTGTGCTGCTGAAAGCGCCATTAGAATGCGCCATTGTCTGCATGTGTCTTCTGCGTGTTGTCTTCCCCTCATCTTCAGACAACCATTAGGTCAATTATCATGACCATGTAGTGACAAATCATCCCCAAACTTGGTAGCTTAGAAGGACAGTAGTCATTTGCTACATTAGGTTGTTTCCGTGCATCAGGAATTCCGAAGCAACCTGGCGGAGGACTCTGGCTTGGGCTCCCTCATGGAAGGATGGTTCCATGTCAGCTGGAGCTGCGGTCCCATGCAGGATTGACTGGGGCCCGAGGACCCTCTTCTGGAATGACTCCCTCCCACGGCTGTCCATGTCCATAGCACCGCTTGGGTGTCCTCACTGCCTGGTGCCTGACTGTCCCCAGAGCAAGCCATCCAAGGGGCCACGGTGGGAGCTGCATTACCTTTACAACCTAATATCAGAAGCCACCCCATCACTTCTGCTGTATCCTCTAAGGGGCCACATCAGTCATCTCTGAATCGGTGTGGCAGGGACTACACAGCGGTATGGAGGCCTGGAGGCTATGATCACTGGGGCCATCTTTGATGCTGGTCACCACGATCAATATTATTATCCTAATACACAGGTGGGGAAGCAAGAGTCAGAATGGTTGGCGCTCAGGGACTCCAGGCCACCTTGAGAGTGCACAGCCGGAGGCCTCAGTCTCCCCCCAACAAATATCTCATTTTAGTGTGGCTGAAATTCTACCTTTTGCGTGGATGCCCCTCTTTAAAATATTTTTCCTTTTCTGAAGCTGATAGGTAATTTAATGAGTCCCCAAACATGGGAAGACATAGATTCTAACTTCATGTTTTGTTTTGTTTTAAGATTTTATTTATTTATTTGAGAGAGAAAGAGACAGAGACAGAGAGCATGAGCAGGGCAGAAGGGCAGATGGAGAGGGAGAAGCAGACTCCCCTCTGAGCAGGGAGCTCAAAGCAAGGCTCGATCCCAGGACCCTGAAATTATGACCTGAGCTGAAGGCAGACACTCAACCAACTGAGCCACCAGGTGCTGCCCCCCTTCCCTGCCCCCCCTTTAAATATACAACTCCAAAACTGACTTTATAGAATTCTAGAACAATCAAATAGTCTGTGAGGGCTAAAATGACATAAACTTTCTGAGTCAGTAATTTCACTGTTGGGAATTTGTGTTCTAGAATGAAAAGCAATGGTATGCCAGGCTTTACGTGGGATAGTGTTTGCTGCAGGCACATCTGTTATAACAGACATTGGAAACCACCTGAATGCCTACAGATGGGTTAAGAAAGGTACTTCTGTTTGGAGGAATAATACGCACCACTTAAAAAGGATAAATTAGGAGGACAGGTGCCCATGACATATTGCAAAGTTTAAAGAAGTTAGAATGGCATGTATTGTATGGTGCTTCTTCTGTACATAAGAAAGCCCTGTTATCTTCATGTGTGTTTGCATTATTCTGGAGAGTATCTGCTTGTCGACTAGATGGGGGGGGGGTTAGAAAGAAGACAGATCATTAGTTTTTGAAGGAAAACATATATAGAAATACGCGGTGTAAAATACAAATCTGTACTTTTGCCATTTTGTTAAACTCTCATAGGTGGTTAGTGCATACATCTTCCCTGATCTGAGGTTTCTTACCGGCATCCTGCCCTCCTCTTCAAGTAGAAACAGCTCCAAGGTGGCCTTTTCCTGGTTCCTTAAAGTGAAGATGCCCAGATTTCTCTGAAGGCAGGCTGTAGAAATAACTGTTTCTAGCGCACCCATAATCGGCCATCAACATGGAAGAAGAAATGGGGTGACATTTTGTAAAAGGAGGAGAAGATGAGACCATTAATGTGCAGCCCTGGCTGGTTCGAACTGTTCACGGCCGATTTGCGGCCAGTGCTCTGTAGGCTTGGCAGGAGGGAGATCTGTTATTGAGGCCTTCTGCCTGCACTTAGCCCAGCGGCCATTTCTCAGGGAATATTGATCAAAAGTACTCACCTCCACCATCTCAGGAGCCTAATGCAGTCCCTGCGTATTCATGTGAAAAAAAAAAAAAAAAAAGCTTTTCTTCGCCAGGCTATTTTCTGAAGTCAAAAAGATCCTTTCAGGAGCTATAATAGCAAGCCCCTTCCCACTTCACACCCTCGGTGAGAGGCACACTCCAATTTTCAGACCCCCAGGACCCCACGTCAAGGTGGAAGCTGACAAGTGTGACCTCTTTATGTAGAATATCCTCCGTCAAACTCAACAAGCATTTTGCTGGAGGGATAGGTGGTAAATAGAAGTGGGAGATTAAAAATCACACCTGGACACAGGGAACTGGAAGAGAACTCTTATCCTGAGAGAATTTATTCATTTATTCTTTATTTCCCCAAATAATGTTTTGAATAGAATTTTTGATTACAGACACAATGTCCTCTGATATATAAGGCAGGAATATCTTGGTATGAATGTACGAAAAACAAAAACAAAAAAACCCCAAACCAAAACCGAACATCTAGTCGGTGTTTTTCTTGTCAGACATGGTACAAAAGGGAGGATGCTAACTGGGACCCCTGATTTCTCATTTGTGCTTTAAGAGGCAAAATCTTCCAGACAAGTATTTCTAAACGTGGCAGCCTGTTACATATTCTCACCCCCTTCAGCTTATCTAATTTCATTTAGGATGGTAGAGACTTGGGTATTCCAAGTACTTTTAATTTAAAATGATAACAATTAAAAAAGAAGCAATCTCCAGTTCCAGAAAATTCTTTTATATCACCCAGAAAGAGCATCATTTCAGAGTTCCTGCTGTTTTGGTGGTTGTCATCGGCTGTTTTTGGAGGGCACATCTGAGAGCCTATTTGGGACCGAGAGGGTGGTGCTCTTGTTTAAAATGCCCCTGATTTCTGGGGCCGTCAGCAGGGCTTGTTGTCTGGGGTGAGGATGTGGTTTAAGCTGCAGTAGGCAGTGGGCAGGGAGACTCTGACCTCAGTTTTAGGAGCCAGTTTCTTTTTGCTTTGCTCAAGGGCCATCTTTTGGGGCATGTAATGACATTGATGTCTTTACCTTCTTAACTCCTCAAACATAAACCTTTTCTCGGAAACAACAAACAGGATATTGTGACCAAACTGTGGCAAGAGCTCAATCATGCTGCGGATCTCTGTGTATAGAATGCAGTGGGACCTTCTAGAGTGTGGCACAAATCACCGTGTAATGACCTATCTGTTCTTGTTTCTGGTTCTTTGCCATCATCTGTGTTTCAGATCTGAAGATATGAGCAAAACCCCAAAGGTTTTCAGAGTAATAGAGAAAGGCCAGTAATAGCATCATCTTTTTTTGCCCTTTGGGAGTATCCCAGTAAAACAAGCTCTCCGATGCTGGAAAATGCTGGTCACTGTTGTGCCTGATCCAAGTGAGAGAAAGGTCAGGGTGGCTCCTGAGTTGGCCCCAGGAAAACTTTCACAGGGACCAGAAGGAACATGGAAACTACTAATAGTCTGTGCACCAATGAAGATCTGTGATTGCTGCTGATCAGAGGTGTGGTAAAAAAAAAAATGGCCTAGGAAACCTAGCTCCTTCTTGGAGCTCCACTTTCCAGCTGTGTGAGCCCCAGGGAGCCATCTTTGGTCCTCAGTTTCAGTAGCCACAGAAGGAGGTGGTTGGAGCCCACGCTTGACAGTCTAGCCGATAATCCTGGTAGACCAGATACACAGGGATGACGTTTACAGTGTGTTCCATCTCCCTGACCTTAGCTTTTTGATTTGAAAAATGAAATGCAGTTAAAACCATTTCCATTTACAGAAGGTAAATGATAATAGTTCCCCTTGACATAAACTGTTTAATAAATCAAAGGGGACTCAATTTAGATTATACACAGACACAAGACTATAACACTAGCTCAAATGTGTACACATGTGAACAAATAAATGTCCGAGTCTTATTGCTGAGGGATACTCTGCAGCAAAAGTAAAAAACAAGGCATTTTTCCAGTAATGGAGTATTTTATTGGCCAGGGTGTACCTTTAAGTTACTCTTTCTTTAGGCATCTGGCAAAAGCCAAGAAAGGTCGAGGAAAACATTACTTGTAGCAATGGTCCTTTTGGAACAATTGGAATTTGGATTCTTTTTGAAATTCTGCTGAAGGTCTTGCATAATTTGGTCTAAGATTTGATGAGCAATTTTTGAGAATGACTGGAAGTATGATGACTAGGATACCCTCCCCAACGCCTCCCCCGTCTTTTTGTTATAAATAGGACAATAAACTGTTTTGTGAGACTTCCATAACACTATCCTGTGAAATTCAAATGACTATTTCTAGATCTGAAAAGAATCCATAAATTATCCTGGAGGGATGGGGCCATCTACGAAGTGGGATCATTAGGAAGGGCGGGACACTACACTGAGCAGTTAGTTCCTCAGGGGCTCTTTGCTCTTGTTCCCTTCACTCCAGGGTACCTGTGCGGGATGGGGAGTACGGGCTGCCCAAAGCATCACAATGGTGTTGGTTCAGTGTCTCAATCCACATCTATATGTAGGTCAAGGTCCTTGAGAAGGCAAGGGAGACTTTAAAAATTAGATACTGAGGTTCTATCCAGACATGGTAGACCAGACGGAAATACCTATGAAGCTTCCTGAATGATTCTTGTGCACAACAAGGCTGGTAACCATGGCTTCTAGAAAACAGAGCTCTCAGATTGCATCAAGTTGTGTTCTATGAGGAACCAAGTGGTACAAGCACTTCCTACCAGTCCAAGGCTTTAAAAGGCCACATCAGTTCAGGCTCTTCCTCGCTCCTGGGAAGGAACCTGGACCCTTTTTGAGGTCCCTGAAATGTCTTGTGTTACGGACTCAATAACTATTTGTGAAATGGACCAATGGTTGATTTTTAGGTAGCTCGACTGTCCAATATGTTGGAAGTACCCCAGTGCCCAGAGCATGGACTAGCCTAAGACGCTGGTGGAGACCATCTGGCCAGGCTGTTGAAACGTGACGGTTGGAGAGGTGAGACAGGGCCATCAATGGGGCCTCAACCACACCAACAGGGATTGGTATTACCATTTATCACCACTTACTCACAAAGACAAACACTCAAAGTCAGCCTCTTGCTCATCAGGGCTGGGGATTCCCTACTGACTTTACGTAAACACATTTGTAAATTTCCCCGGAGTGGTACTGGCTACCATTTTGGATACATAATTAAGTTTTGGTTTGGAAAAAAAAAAAGGCTTTTGAGCAACTCTGATAAAACAGAACACAAGCCATCTTTTGTGAGATGCCAGGATAAACTTTATTTTCCTAGAAACTATAATGAAAACGAAAGAAACATGCACCTAAGTGCTGTGTTTCTACTTTATTAAATCATCACAGTAAATCAGAATGAAAGAGAGGTGGGTAGACTGGAGAGTCGAGCGGCAGTCATCAGCGGAGCTGTGTGCTTTTCCGGGTAGGCACACGCCTGCAAGGGCGGACTGTATGAAGGGGTCCAGCCCACCGAGGCCTAAACCCAGATGTGGGGCATGAGGCAATTAAATAAGAGAGAGCAAAATAAAGAGCAAATGACATCCTATAACTTAATTCCCCATATTTATCGGTTTCTCTTTCTTATTTACATAAACTAAATGTTGTCGACCTGAACTCCTAAGAAAACATTCACTTAATGTGTATATCATACACAGGTACTGAGTGCAGCTAGAACAGTGGTTGTTTCATGTCGAATTTCCCTCCAGTAGATACAGACACGACGCAGTCCCATGTGAGACGTCACAGTAAGTTGAGCTCCAGCTTCCAGACGATACAGACGGACCTGGAAGGGAAGTGCAGGCTGCCACACTGGGAGGAAGGTCAGGAAGACGTGATTTGCATGGTCTGTGGATCTGAGTGATCTCTTGTTCAGAAGGCTGGGGGTCCCGTCCGTCAGTCCCTCTTGTGAAGACAAGACTTGCCTCCCCTTCCTCCCTTGGCTTTTAGCAAACTGCAGCCGTCACTGCATGAAGACACCATGACAGTCACTTACCCAAGCGAAATTTCCTTACTACTGTCTACTACTTCAGATTTTACTATTTTTAAGAAGTCATCGTTTTGTTTTTTTAAAGTACAAAAACCTTCTTAGTAAGGCTATGGGACATCAGCTTTGCTTTGGACGGAAATCAGTGTGTGCAGAGATCAGTGTGAAGAGAAGTGGGGGGACAGGCTTGGCCCTGCCCAAGATCCAGCAAATCTTACCCATTTGGGGCTGATTAGGGCCACTTTTGCTCACAGATGGCTGACCTACTAATGTGACGAGTCAGCACTGGGACTCAGGTGGGTCCCCGCTGGATGAGTGACCCTCCATTATTTTGCTGGAAAGGCATTTATTGCAAAAAGCACAATATTTGCTTTTCTAAGTGAAGAAAAAAAAAAAAAAAAGAACTTGATCATCTCAATTTTCCACCCCAAATAACAAAAATGATTCAGGTCCACGTGATTGTAAGCAAACCTGGCTGCTAGGTTTCCTGTTTCCCTATTCCACACCAATGCTGCTGCTGACAGCAGTAGGCTCAGAAGCAGCTCCAGTCCCCAAACCGTGGGTCTTAGGGATGTTAAAATCAGTAGGAATGACAGGAAAGGTCTAGGTATTTGCTGCCTACAACTTAATTTCCCATTTGCAGGATAGGAGGACTGGTTCTGAGAGATAAAATGGAATCATGAAATAGGGAAGTTCAGTGCGACTTCTGCCACAGGGGATTTCTAGAGCCTGGAAATGAAATGTCCTCCCAGAAGCTACTGGCTGTCAGAGCCTGCCTGGGATTCTGGAGCCCAGGTACGGGTGATGTGCTCCCCTACAGGAATGAGGTCTGGGCACTTTGTAAATATCCAGTGGAGCAACTCAACACGAGTCTGGAGTCTGAGCGACAGCGGACAAACTGTGCAGACCCGAAAGTCCAAATTATTAAAAAGATAGCGGTGGGTAGCTGGGGCAGGGTTGGAGAAGATAAGAATCGTGGCATTTGCTGACACAACAGAAAATGCTGTGACATTCGTGGCTTCATGCCACGAAGCCCCCAGTGAGCCAACCAACTGGGCCCATTTACCGAACAGCCCAAAGTGACTAAGGCTTACTTCTCTTTCTTTCAGGTTCGGGTAACCTCCAAGACACTGTCTGTGAGCCTGGGCCTCATGCCCTACCTGCAGTCCTCTCTAAAGCTGAAAAACAAGTTCTCTCTAGACTTAGAAGGTCTATCCTTCCCTAGGAATTTCTCGATCCTTCCTCAATTGTCCCGTAAGCAAGCCTGGCTCCTGGGTCTGCTTGTTTCTCTCCAGCAAGGGTCAGGTACCAGCCAAAACAACGCAACGGCGGATGGAAAGAAGTGACTGGTCAGTAAAAACGGCCACTCTGATGGACTGAGAGGGCTCAGCGGACTCACCAGGAAGGGGACCAAAGCTGCCAGGGGGGACACATAAGTGGGCACAGAGCAGAGAGGCAGAGGGTTAAGGGAGGCAGGGAAGCACCCTTTCAGGGACCGATCTTTCTTGGGTTCCTAGTGCCTGTGTTCTATGTGCTGCCCACCCATCCCTTCTGGAGATGGGCTGCAGGCCTAGGTGAGAGGCAGAGGGCCAGAGAGCTCTTCCTAACTGAAGTTCCTGTCACTGACACCCTCAGACACCCAGCAAGGATGCTGGCCAAGCACAGCTGGAAGTTCGAGCTTTTCATTTCTTTTTCTTCTTTTTAAACAGATTCAACATGCCTTTCTTGGAATCAAAGGGGTAGAAAGCCCCCATTTGTGCCATGGCCCTCCCCCAGCAGTGGACAGGAGAGCACAACTGCAGGGCAAAGCTTCTGGAGGCAGAGGGACATCACAAGGGTGGGGGGGACTGTCTCAAACTAGCTTCTGTGTTGGTGTGCTCCTGTGTGTTGATGTGGGGGCTGTGCTGAGCTGGGCCCTGGAAGCTTCCTGACCTACAGGTGCTTTCATAGGGATAGGACCCTGTTTCCTCCAGGATGGCTGGAAAAACCTCTTCCCAGTTAGTGGGCATCAGGCACCAGGTGGAAAACACTCAGCAACTCAGATAAAACTTCTCCTGGGCCAAAGACCCTAGGGAAAGCCAATTTCCATGATGATGAAATTTTTGAGTAAACCATAAATCCTAACATTAAGACCTAGTGAAATCAATGCAGAGAAAATTCCTCAGTTTAACAGCTGTTTTGCCAGCCCTTCTGTGAATCTTGCTTGGGTTTATAAACAACTCGGGGTATAGAAACCAGTTGCTCTCCACCCCTTCCCTAAAGCCCAGAATCTTCTCCTGTCATCCCAGCCAGGAGCAGTGGCATCAATGCCCACGAGAGTGGGTCTGTCTCTGGTTGTTGGCGACCTTCCCCTCTTCTTCTTTGGAAGCTCAAGTTTCGTGAGGTTCTAGGGCAAGACGACACGGCCCGGTGAGAAAATCCAGCCTGCGGCATTCTGGTGGGGTTCCCCTTTAATTTCGGATGCTTGTTAATGGGAAGATGTGTCGAGGACACCGGCAGAGCAGTCATGTTTCCCGGAGTCTCTGTGTTTGGGGGTTCGGGGTGGGGGAAGGGGGCGTCTCATTGATCTCCTCCTTGCCAAGAGGTGCCATGAGTAGGCACTCAGGCTGGCGGCCAGGGTCCTGCAAGGGAAGCAGAGAAAAGCCAAGTCACGGCACCAGGAGAGGCCCTGAGGGCACAGATCCAAGAAGAACCTGTGGTCCTCAGGACACATGGCACCACTTCCTCAGAAAGGCTTTGATGATCTCCCTTTGTCACTGGGGCAGAGATGTTTGCTGAGTGAATCAACACGTGAATGTCTGTCCTCCGGATCTTTACTCTAGACTCTCGGGCAGCAGAACCAAGCTATGAGTCTTCCTGAAATTCACCTGGCCTCACCATCCCATCCACAAGCGAAGAATGAAGAGAAAAAGCCCCTCATTGCAGTAAGGGGAAGAGGAGCCAGGGAGGCAGCAGCATGGCCCAGACAGAGTCCATGAAGAAGCCAGGACAACTTGATGGACAGCTTCAGGGACCCCTGCCTGTGTTATTATTTACGTGCATTTACATAGTGATATTCACCTGATGAGTTATAACTGGATTCTTCCCCAAAGGGTCTGAGAGAGGGCTCAGGACCAAATTGCTTGCCAGAATGGGTCCAGATGAGCATAGCGCTATTTAACACTAGAGGGAAGAGGAGTAGAATCCAAGCGAGCGTGTCTGCACCTTTCCCCCTCCCCAGGGCAGCTGCGAGGGTGCTCAGAGGAATCCAGGAAAGCCTGCTGCAACACCCAGCCCCAGTTGCTGCTAGAGTCTGGTCTCCCCCGGGGCCAGGCTGTGAGGGAGAGGCTCTGTTTCATCACCCCTCTTCCCCCGCAAGCTATTTTTAAGCTGGCTGTGTTATACCCCAAGCTTCCGGGCTCCAAACAAACCCCAGAAGCAGGCTTTCTGTCCTCCTCCCAGCATGCTTTACTTCCAGGGGTTTGGCCTTTGAAATTTTTATTATTATTGGCATTTGCGATTAATTGATGTAAGTTGTCTTATTCACAGACAACATCTTTTCTCATTTTCTGACCTTACCTTATTGTTTCTAGGAAGAGCCTCTGAAATCAATACCCACAAACATGCTTGGGCCTGAGAAGATGGCCTTCCCTAGTGGGTTCCCAATTCCAGCGCCTTAAGATGCCCACCGTGGAGGGGGGTGGCTCTACTATCTCTTTTTTTTTTTTTTTTTAAGATTTTATTTATTTATTTGACAGCGAGAGATCACAAGTAGGCAGAGAGGCAGGCAGAGAGAGAGAGAGGAGGAAGCAGGCTCCCTGCTGAGCCAGAAAGCCCGATGCGGGACTCGGTCCCAGGACCCTGAGATCATGACCTGAGCCGAAGGCAGCGGCTTAACCCACTGAGCCACCCAGGTGCCCCAGCTCTACCATCTCTTGACTGCCAGTCTGGTCCCTGTAAGGCCGGGCAGAGAGAGGAAATGTCTGGGGTTCTCATCTTTTAAAAAACAGGCTGCTTTTGACAAAGGCAGTACAGCTATACCGACCTCCATGACAGAGATGGCATTGGTAAAAGGTCTCTCTCTCTCTGTCCCCTCTGGACACAGGGGTGAACAAACCTGATTCAATCCTAGATGATGTTCCATTTTGAAACACTTTCACTTTGAATTGTCTAAGATTTTGCATTTCTCACTAGGAGCCACTCTACCCAGTATTGTAATCAGATCGATTGGGAGAGAGGGAAGGAAAAAGAAAATAAAAAGCTAGCAAATGAAAAAGATGAAATGATGTTCAAAGCTATGATATTAAATGAAAGAGTAATTGTAGATGGGAAGGAAATATCGAACACCCCCAGTTGGGGAGGGCAAAGGGGGGGTGTTGCATGCTGCTTTCCAGCAGTGGGGCAGGATGGCAGGCAGACAGACGGACAGCAGGTAGACAGAGGGACGGCAGGCAGGCAGCGGACTTTGAGGAATGCATGAAGTTCTGCAAAACGAACACCACCACCACCCCCCCTCCCCGCAACGAAAGCCGAGCCCCCCCCAGAGCCAGAGACTGCGTGGCAGTGCCCTTGCATTCCTCCAGTCCCCTTCTTCCCCACTCTGGCACATCCCCAGCCTGTGATGGCTCCTGCCGTGCCCACTGCACCCCGTGATTGATGGGGAGGCGGCAGCTGGGGAATGGGTTGGTGGTCCACAAAGGAGGTAATTCCACTCGCAAGCTGCCGGCAGCCGCTCCACTCTGTTCGGCCCTTTCCTCCTGCTGGAAGCCGGGGGTCTGTTCCAAGGGCACTCAAGCCCCACTTGGCTGCTCTGTAGTAGGAGCGGGAGAGGACGCATGCATATGGGGTCCCAGCCCATAAAGACTTCTGCAGGAGGCCCCCACTCTGGAGAGCACTGGATAGCCCCACTCTCCTCCACCCACCACGAGCACTGGGGTTGGTGGGGGCACATTGCCTCTGGGAGCTCAAGCCAGTGGGCCTGGTTTGGAACAGTTCTGGGACTGAGCCAAAGCTGCAGCTGAGGGCACAAGAAAGGGCTGCTGGGCGGTAGGGTCGGCTCGCTGTGGCAGGGACTGCTCGTCTGCTCTGCAGGTGGAGGAGGGTGATGCTGTGGATGAACCCACAAGTCTAGATGCTAACATTCCATCTGCGTAGCTCCTGAGATGGTGATGGGCATCTGTGCCATGCGTTCCTCTGTGATGACACGGTTAATAAATGACAGCTCACTGGTGTCCTCCCGTATTATTGTGAACATCATCACCATCTGGTCTCTCTTCCACCTGTGAGCCCACGAGTTGGTGCAGCCCCGGCTGCCTCCGGCCAGCACTGCTACAAGGTGGCACCCGGACGGGCCTGGACCTCAAAGCCAGGGCAGAAAGGAGAAGCCCACGGAGGTCACACCTGCTGCCGCCAGCCTGCCCTCTGGGTCCTCAACTGCAGCCCATCCCCGGTTCTCCACCCTCTGTGTTCCCCCAGCTTTTGTCTTCTTCCTCCCCCAGCTGTTCCATTCAACAGCCCCCCAGACAACCTGCCCTCCCTGCACGGAGGCCTCGGAGGCGCCCATTAAGGCAAGCGGTCAAAGGCCGGCCCAGCACGTGCCACATCTTATCAGCCCATCTCAACATCCTGCTCCTCCTGGCTTGGGCAACAAAAAAGAGGGCGGCCCCTTGGTCCACGGGCTCCCCGTGGCCCCGCACACAAAAGGGCGGGTGACAAAGACATTTTCTGGGATGGCAGGTGTTGGTGTCGGATTCCCCGCAGAGCGCACGGGCAGAAGAAAGGCGAGGCTGGGTTTCCCCGGGCAGCACAGACATGCAGGGGCAGGAGTGTGGGCAGGGCCCCTCGGGAGGGAAGGTGGGAGGCAGCAGGCACTCGAGGGGACATTTCAGCACGGGGTTAGCCCTGGATGGAGGCGGGTTAGTGAATTCATGCACCCCTACCCGACAGCACAGTGGCTGGGCAAATCCCAAGCCTCAGTCTTACCTTGCTCAAACATGGCAATGAGATCTTGACATATTTTAATCTGAAAGGAGAGAACATGAAATCAAATGAATACAAGCCCAGTAAACCCACAGCCCAACCTGATAATGAACACAGTGCTAATAATACATTTATTCCTGTGCTGCTTGGGTGTTGTCACAGCTTTGGAGATCATTACGAACTGAAAAGTCACTTAAAATTCTCCTTGGCAGGACAGAATTCTAGCTGCCATCACATTTATAGATGTGAAATGAGAAAGACAATAGCGTTTCTAGGATGTGTTGTGTAGATGCTGCTGGGAGCTCCATGGGCACCAGGCAGCACTGACCACAGGTCCCTTTTCCTGTCACCCCTTATCTGCAGACTGATTTGGTCGAAAATACATCAAAAATAAGAATGTTCAAGAGGAGCATTTGGAATTCAGTAGATGACCTGAAAAAAATACTTGCCAGGCTCTAAGTGTGCAAGTTTGTGTGCCTCTTCATTTCATTTCACAGGTTTCTGAGGTGTACACAGTGTGTTAATTCAGTACTAGTGTCAACGGTGATGTGACAGTCCCCAGGGAGGAGGCAGGCAGCCTGCTGCATAGTAGGCAGCTGGGAAGGGGGCCCTGCTGTGGTGAGATCGGACTGCAAGCTCACCCTCCCGCCCAGAGCAGGAGGATCTCAGTAGTCAAGCTGACCCCGACACAGGATCCGAGTTTTATGGACTTGGTGACAGGTTTTCTTAATTTCCCCCACCCCTCCCACAGACAGTATATTTCCTAGTGGGTTTCCCTTAGCAAGTCCTCAGCCTCATTCTCTACCAGGCATAGCTCCTCACCCCAACCCCCATGCCACTCCTGAATTCAGTGTCACTAGACCACCATCAAATCTGGACAAAGGATATTCATCAGTGACACGGACTGCTGTCTGCTCAGCCGCAGTTGTAAACTTGGATTGTCTATTGATCCTGCCTGCCAAGGTTGGCACGGGGAGCAGGGCCAGTTTCTAAGACGATGGTTCAGAAGGCTGTCAGAAGGACCACTGACATACTGTTAAGTGGCGTTCTCCAGAAGAAATGTGCACCTCTACAATCTGTTGAAAATTCATCCCCTCTGCAGAATTATTTGGGGTTAGGAATTTCAGGATAAATGGCCTGCTCCTTCTCTATACGTTGATAGTGCTCTAGCCCAGAGGAAGTGCTTGCGACTGGCTGCTTGCTGGTAACAGACTAGAATGTTTTCCATGGATCCTGGATAACATAATGATCTCGATTTCCTGCTTTCTCCCAATGCACTGTGCTGTGCACAGTGTGGCACCCATTTCTGTGCACGGAAAATGGCAGGCGTACAACATCTCTCCGAAGGTCTCTCTTCTTTCAGTTGGGGAGGCCCAGCTTTTCAGGGTAGCCCCCCGCTACCTACCCTCTCCAGTGTGAGCAAAGGGTCTCTTCATGAAGGGACTCCTTGGCCTCCCTCCGCTGCAACCTCTTCAGCGCTGGTTATGCTGGGCGTACCAAGAAAGCAGATGGCGCAGCTAACAATGGATGACTTGTTTGTAATTGCTGATGAGGACTGGTTTGCTCCTCTCCCCAGTGCGTCCCCAGATGCAGCCTGGTGTGGTGTGCTGGACCAAACAGAATGTCTCAGCAACTGCCAGTCCATGGGTGAGTTAAGGAGATGCAAAAGACAGAGACAGTTGGAGGCTGCCTTAATTATTCCGTGGGGCTCAAATGTCACTTGCCCTTGACACACAGGCAGTGCTACTGAAGGGTGGGGGCCTGCACTTGGAACAGAGGAGTAGGGCTGTCAGCTTCCTGATACGTCCCTGGGGGTGAGCGTGAGGTACCTGCTAGCCCGGGCAGCATTGGAAGGCACCAGTCGAGAGTACATGGGGTGTGGAGAGGAGGGACGGGAAGGAAACAGTAGGCCTGTGATGCTTAGGGGGATGTGGGAGAGATACAGAGCGTAATTACTTCATCTTTTCATCAACTGGGCACGTGAGATGTGCCAGGTTCTGTTCCAGGCTCTTGGTTACAGCCGTGAACAAAGCAGATGAAGCTCCTGCCTGTGGGGGGCTTTGGTGGCTGAGCTGTGGCCTGCATTCTAGCAGAGTGGTACCACCCCTTGGGTGGGCGGCAAGATCTTATTTTTTATATGCTGAAAGCCCAGATATAGGTATGGCAATTAAACAAACACTTGGGATTTCTGGTGTTTTGGGAAGAGGAGACAAAGGAGGAAATCCAAATGTCTTGGGGACCTCTGCGGTGGGGACTGGAGCCACACCAGGTGGGAGAGACTCTGTTCGCGTCTAAGAGCAGGGGAGTGAGGCCCCTCTGGGGAGAAGCCTCTGCGTGTCACGACACACCAAGGGGCTAAAATTCAGGCATTTGGTGGCTCTGAGTGGAGAATCCAGAAGCCACTCGTAGAGAAAGATGTCCTGCTTCGTGGGCCTCTTGCAGCTTCTTGGCTACTCCGGATATCAACGAGGATTTGCTACAACACAGGAAACAATAGTCTTGATTGGAGGAGAGCTGTGTTCCACACAGCTCTGCCTTGTGGTCTTTTTGAGGCTTGTGTACTCGGGCAGGCCTCACCGGGAGAGCGGAAGAGCAAGGATTTGAATGGAACTTCTCATCTCCGAGGAAAGGCTGCCATCCGGGACCGCCACCTGGGAGGACAGTGGGCAGAATCGGACAGGAAAAGCTTCTCCTTGGGTCCTTATTATTGAACAGTCAGTGTGGAAAATGATGAACTGGTTCAAGATAATTGAGGAAGGGACTGGTTTTGCGAGCTGGCATGGCTGAGGGAGAGAGACAGTGGACCGCGGTTCCAGCTTCAGGCGCACGCTAAGTATCCTCCCAGCAGGAAGGTGGACAGAGTGGGAGATCAGAGAGCTGTCTGGGCTATTCAGACCCCTTGGAATGGCTCTGAGGAAGGGAACAGGTGCAGCCATGGATGGGGTAAGCCTGCCTACATGCTCAACTCAACACTGGCAACTCAAGACCAGTGGGAATTAGCCAGCTTAATTAACATTTCCAAATGGCCCAAGGATGGCTTCCAGTATTTCCAACCCAGCAGCATTGGCTGTGTCCTGGCCCTGGCCCTGGCTCTGGCTTCTTCTTTTTGGTCGTTGGTCTTGCCCATCAACTTTGGTTCTGAATCAGAAAGCTGGGACAGCTGGACCAAAAGGCAGGCAGGCAGAGAGCGCAGGTCCTGTGTGTCTGCACGTGCATAAGCACCTGTGCAGGGACTTAGCAAGCAAGTGGGATGCCCATGGAGTTCTCTAACACTCTTCTCTTTTCTTCCACAGCTATAATGTACTCATATGGCTCCATGGTTAAACTGAACTAAATTATACATTTAAGATTAATATCTTGGTTTCAGCTTTTCTTGTCAGGCCCCTGCAGAGACAGAGGTTTCTAGACCATCTTGCTATCTCACAGAACATGAATACAAAGATCTTGGTTACATCTTAGCCATGATAGGACTGTTCATTGTACAAGACTGAATTCACATCTCAGAAAGTGGCAAAACAGTATAGACAGTTTATAGCAGCAATATTCCTAACAGCCAAAAAGAAGGAATAGTCAAATGTCCATCAACCGATGAAAGGATTTACATGGATGAATTATATGGTAGGTGAATTATATCTCAATAATGCAGTTTGGAAAAAAATGGCAAAAAGGAACAGAAGGTGATCTGGGCAACAGCCCTGTCACTTCCTTTCCCAAAGTGATACAGCAGAAGTGGCTACAAGTTTTGGAAGAATCAGGTTCTCCCCACCACCCCGTGGATGCCCAGCTAGGCAGGGGGACAGGGTCACCTAGCGGATGCCAGCAGCAACTCTCCTCCTGTGTCACACCACAAACTCTCAACCCACCATCCTGAGAGCAAAGAAAATGGGGCTGTCTCTCAGACCACACACTAATCTTTCCTTCGAGGTTCTCTTGCGTTTATCCTAACTTGAGTTTATCCATCCCCTAAACACCCAGGAGTGGCCTCGGGTGGTGAGGTAGGACAACAGTGTAATTCTCCTCAGGACACGTTAGGATTCTGTGTGCAGCTTGGGACAACTTTTTACATTCTCTAATAATCAGCTGCTCAGGAAAACTTAGCAGTGTTGTCTGTGGCGACTTGAGGGAAGACAGGGAGTTCCAGGTATCTGTCTGAGGTGTCTGAGGAAACATCAAAGAAACAATGGGACTGTCTGGTTGTTAAACTGACGAAAGCCACCCTGTTGTCTTCAGACAGGAAGGAAGCAGTTTTATTCCATAATTAAGATGTTTTCTATATGTGAATTCTTTCTGTGGTGTTTCATTTGCCTCCTAAGGTAGGCAACACTTTGGTAACTTTCTTTTTTTTTTTTTTTTTTTTTTTTTACTTTGGTAACTTTCAATTACATTTCTCAGTTATCTGTGTCGAAGTGGCTGTGTATTTGCCACTGGACACACTGTAGAGGTCAGAAGTCCTATAAAATAGTCCTTTTGGCCTTTTGGGAGGAGCATTTTGCCTTTACCACAAAAGAAGGGCTCCCCCCGCCACAAGCAGGCCCCAAAAAGCAGGGGGCCTCTCCAGGAGGGCAAAGAATCTCATTTGGCCAAGCCCCTGAGCCCTGGTCTTGACACGACCAGCCGCTTGATAATGAAAAAAACCAACACTCCTCAGTTCCCAAACTGCCAAAGAGATGAATCTTGCTCTGTGGAGGGCAGACTGTGGGGGAAAGTGTGCAGTCATGTGATTTCTACATATAGGTAAAGAGCCTTTACTACTCATCGATTGTTCTAGAGACTGTTTTTCTCAGAGCAAAACAATGCCAAGGAATCTTCTCTCTTGTATCCTAGATCTTATGGCTCAACGCAAGTCCTTTTATGTGTCTTCTGTGCACCGGGGATGGTTATCTACCATGATTCTCCATGCTAGCCCACGGGTTCCTGACTACTGGATTCTGGTGTGAGTTTGGCGGAGGCGAGTCTTAAGCAGGTGGGGGACAAATGATCACAGGTCAAAGTGCTGCCCCATCCCCTTTTCATTTTCTTCTTCCCACCACGCAAATCTTCCCCTACAAGAGGTGGGTGTCACGTGCTCCCCTCACCTGTTCCATTCCAGTTAGGGGCTGCATTCTGTGGCACCAGGGGGAGGGATTGTCATCAGGGGCCCCTCTAGTGGCCCCATGGAGAATGTTCGGGGTAACATCTCTTGGATCACAACATTCGTTCATTACTCAACATATATTCTGTGCCTGCTGTGTAGCAGGGGATGGGAATACATGGGGAACAAAATATTATCTGACTAGCTTCGCTCCCGCCCCTCCCCTGGAATATCCTCCCCACAGGAGTCACAGTGATCTTTTTAATCAAGAACCATACCATGTGACCCCACTGCTTAACACCCTCCAGGAGATGCCCAGCTCACTAGAGTAACAGCCAAGGTCTTTCTCTAGGCTTGTGAGGCTGTTCTGACCTTCCTCCTCCTCCTCACCCCCTTGCTGGCTCTACCCTAATCACACTGGGCCCCTCACTGTCCTCAGTTGTGCCAGAAAAGCATCAGCCTTGGGGTCTTTGCATTTGCTATTCTGTCTGCCTGGAGTGCTTTCCCCCAAGATTTAAATGGCTTGCTCCCTCACTTCCTTCAAGCCTCTCCTCAAATGTCACCTTCTCAGTGAGGCCCATTTTATTTTATTTTTTTCAATGATTTTATTTGAGAGAGAGCGAGAGAGTGCATGGGTGGGGCGGGGTGCAGAGGGAGAGGGAGAGGGAGAAGCAGACTACCTGCTGAGCAGGGAGCCTGATGTGGGGCTCCATCCCAGGACCCTGAGATCATGACCTGAGCCGAAGGCAGACACTTAACTCACGGAGCCAGCCAGGCACTCTCTCATCCCCCATTTTAAATGGCACCCCATAGCTCCTGACAGTAGACCAGCATCTTCACTCATCTAAAAGATAAGTCTCACGAAGGGTGGACTGCTGTTTTGCCCATTTCTATACCTTCTCCATTAGTGCACAGTAAATATTTATGGAACGAATGTCTGAAGTCCCTGACTTATGTGGCGATGCTCTGAGGAATGAAGCTACAGTTCCCATCTACCTAGGCTGTACCAAAGGTACATGTATGTCCCCAGGACTTGAGGTGGTCTGAGTTTTAATATCTAAATATGGTGTCACCAGCTTTGGGTAACTGGAATAAAGAGCAGAGTCAGCCCAGTGACCCGAAAAGCCCAATTTCTGGCTTCTTCCTTTCTTCTCTGTGGTCACCTCTTCTCTGGGACTCTTGCCCTGATGTTGAGTGGGCCAACATCCCCAGGTCAGGAGAGCCTGGGCTCAGAATGCTGCATGCCCAGATGTTACACAGGGCTCTGCCGTTAACCGGAGTCGGGCTGTTTCTCTAGCTGCTTCTCCAAGCCCTGGGGACAGAGCTAGGGAGCAGGGTTTCCCTAACTACCACGCATGGGCTCTGGGATGCAAATCAGCTTCAGGGTCTGCCTGGACGTATCTCAGCAGCCATGGCAGGAGAACCTGCACTCTGTGGTTTTGCCTGAGATCAGGGAGGGGGGAACAGGACCCTGCCATCTGAGTCCTGGAAGACCTGCAGCAGCTTTCCTCACCTCGGGCAATGCCAAGGTCAGACGACCTTGCTGGAGAGAAGAGAGGCTGGGTGACTATGTAGGATGAGGACGCTGCCACAGGTAATGGCTGAGCACTGGGGGGTATGGTGGAGGGGGACGCCGAAGGGTCCTGGTGTGGGGACATAGGCAATGGGATGTGTCCTCTATGCATCTGGGATTTTATTGTCTCATTTTCCTGAAGTGCCTGAAAAATAGGGTTTTGCCTTTTCTTTCTCTCTTTGCACTCTTTACAGAGATGTCGTAAGGTTTCTTCTGTGCTGAGAAATGAATTTTGGCCATGTCAATGCTGTAAATCTGTATTTTTTTTTTTTAAGATTTTATTTATTTATTTGACAGAGAGAGAGCACAAGTAAGCAGAGCAGCAGGCAGAGGGAGAGAGAAAAGCAGGCTCTCTGGTGAACAGGAAGCCTGATGCGGGGCTCGATCCCAGGACCCCGGAACCATGGCCCAAGCCGAAGGCAGCTGCTTAACCAACTGAGCCACGCAGGCACCCCTGTAAATCTGTTTTTTATATTATTTATTTTTAAACAAAGTTGACTGGCATGTTTCCCATTTTTTAGGGATTATTTTTTTCCTCCCTGGCCTTTTGAGGGTCTTTGAAGGTTAACTGGAGAAAAGTAACCAGCTTTTCTGTCTATTATGCTATGCAGAGGTTTACTTCCTAGTCATCATTGTATAGCCTTCTGGAAAAGGACAGTATAAAATATTCTTTCTTTTTTCCATCAGCAGACTTAAATGCTGGTAAGAGAGATTCCATTTGGCCTCTGCTTTGGTTTAGTTGTTGCTCAAGCAAAACCATGGAGTTTTCCTCGCACCCACCCTATGGGCTGAGGTTTGCACCTATTCCACCTGTTAGAACTGGGAGAACATGACCATCACAGCTGTGGTTCACAAGGAACATGAACATGGGGTGTTGGAAAACTCCAGGTTCTTCTAAAACAAATCTTGAAGATTATTTGAAATAAGATTTAAATAAGAGTAATTTCCAAAAATTGTCTCTGAGAAAAATTCTTGGTATCTGCTGGCCATCTCTTGGCAACTGCGAAAGTGTCACGGGAACCGTAATTAGCAGTTAGGGAGGGAGGAAGATGCCACTTGCATTTAAAACCCTGTAAGGACTGAGAAATCAGAACTAAACTGAAGATGGCATTTCACAGAAAAAGAAGCATCTTCAAGTTCTTCCAAAGAACAATTTAAATGTGATGTCAATACTTAAGAATGAATCATCTTGGGTCCCTTCTTTTTCTGGGAATCTGTGAACAACCCTAACCTCTGTACCAGCCCCAGGGGCAGGAGGGTCCCTACACGGGCTCTGAAAGGAGTCATTTCTTCCTCTGTGCTCTTTCCACGTTGACTGTCCCTCATATTATTCTTCTTGTCCATGGCCTTCCAGTTCTCGGACATCTCAAGTCTTAGCCAATGTGGGAAAGTTGAAAATTGACTGGCAGGAAGACTTAGTAGTGTATCTAACACATTTCATAAGTTTCCCGTCTCTTCCAGCCTTAGGAGATAGATGGTACAGCTCATCTCAGGGAAATCTCAACCCAAATGACCCAAATCATTGGCTCACTGTATCTTTCTTTCTTTAAACTGTATCTTTTTAATATGTGGTGACAGTTTAGAGGTAACTCATCTGGACATATTCATAAGTAGCCATGTTTTAGTAGTTCAAATACCTGCTTTTCCCCTAACAAGACTGCAAGCTCCAGAAGGATAGGGGACACATCGAAAATGAAGCTTCCAGAGCCTTCATGTTGCCTTAAGGTGCCCAGCACAGTCCCAAGGGTGGGGGAGGGCAGGGCCAATTCAGAGATGGCCCCATGGTCCAGGGAGTGCCATCGTTTCCTATTGGAACAAATGTCTGTCTCCTTTCTTTCTTCCCCCTCCCTGAGTAGACACTGAGGAGAATAAAAGCATTTTAAGAGGGAAAAAGGGATGAAAAGCATGAAGCAAAATCTGGTGCTAAACAGGACAATGAAGAATTCTCTTTAAAACCCACAATACTGCTTATGAAAGTATCCTGCAACACATTTCAGTTATTCAAACTGCATCATGTGGTCTGAGGAGTACTCAGGCCCTTCCCCCCGCCCCTTCTCACACCAGGCTTTGGCCATATTGCTTGCTCATCACCAGTCCACCGTCACTAGGAGACTAGGAAGGGAGGGAGCCTCCAAACACAATCATAGGAGTTCGTGCTGCCTCTGCCTCAGGCCCCACACACATCTGTGACCTGGAGACAAACAACAGTCTGAATCTTTCTATCCACATTTCTATTGTATTCCTCTTGCATATATATATTTTTTTTTTGAGCATGGTCATAAAATCACCTTGACTTTATTAAATGCGGTTTCCTGGATAACATAACAACTCCAGTGTGTATTTTTTTTTTAAATTTTTTATAAACATATATTTTTATCCCCAGGGGTACAGGTCTGTGAATCACCAGGTTTATACACACTTCACAGCACTCACCAAAGCACATACCCTCCCCAATGTCCATAATCCCACCCCATTCTCACCTCTTGCATATATTTTAAGAAAGAAGCCATACATGTGTCATTCTCTAAAGAATTTACCGCATTATAGCTAGCACACAAATTTACACAGGCTAAGGAAAACAAAGATAGGAGTGATAAGTTCAATGGCACTAAAATGAGGAACCAAGCATTACAGAGGTGGCTTGACAGTGCTTCTCAGCCCTGATTGCATAGTAAAATGCCCTCAGGAGTCTTTAAAAGGAAGTCCTCATGCCCAGGCCACACCCCAGACCGAGATACACACCTCTCTGGCGGAGGGTCAAGCGGAGATTTGCAGATGGGCTTGGGTAATGGGATTATGGGTGTTTTAAAGAAATCCTATGAATGCTTTATCACATTTTCAAGAAGAATACATTTTTAGTTTAAAAAAAAAATACATCATAGGGGTGCCTCGGTGGTTCAGTCAGTTGATCTGACTCTTGATTTTGGCTCAGGTCTGTGAGATCGGGTCCCATGCTCAGCAGGAAGTCTGCTTGAGATTCTCTCTTTCCTTCTCCTGTCCCTCAGCCCTGCTCTCTCTCTCAAATAAATAGTTCTATCTTAAAAAATATATATATATGTCATATGGAAAGGGGGTCAGAGTTGAGCTGGTGATGTGGACAGAAGATGTGGGCTGGCTCTGTGAGGAACTACTGGGATGGAACGATTGAGTGGGGTCGTTAGCTATTTGGAGGCCACGTGGCAACACTCACTTGGCTACAATCAAGTGTTTTGAGGGTGCTGAGTGGAGGTGGCCCTGAGTTCTTAAATAGACAGTGATAAAAGAGCACTTATATTTAGGGAAACTTCTGGATGATCTAAATGGAATTCTGAGCTTTCATCTGGGTCTTTAGCTAACATGAATAGCAAGTCAGCAGCCATGGCTCTGATGAATGGGACTGTCCTCACAGGGTGGGTGCTGCAATGGCATTTCCACAGTCATGGTCCCTGGCCTGTGCTCCCCTTCTAGGAGACAGGCCAATGGACAGGCAGCAGTGTACTCCAGGATGAGAAAGGAAGACTCAGGAGGCACATGTTCTAGGAGGAAGGCAGAAGCAAGACTGGCTGGAAGAGGTAGAGGGTTGCATAGTATGGAGTGAGGGAAAACGTGGGCACGGCAGCCCAGCAAACACTGGCTGAGGGGTCCTGTGGGCCGGGCACCGTGCTCATCTGTTTTTACACATACTAATTTGCTGAATCCTTATGAATACCCTAAAGGAAGGTTTTTATTAAACCCATCTTACAGAATCGTGCTGAGCCACAGAATGACAGCTAACTGGGCTGAGGCCACATGCTGGAACACAGATGACTCCAGCTATCCGGCTGTGGAAACCGGCCTTCTCGGGGAATCCCTCCTCCCTGCAAGGAGCCTCCAAGGCAGCTGGGAAGGCTGGTGCCAGGTAGAAGGTTCTGCTTAACGTTGAGCAAGGAGGACAGAAAGACAGTGGAATCTGAGAGACTGAGGTGGCTGTATGTGAGGAAGACAAGCAAAAGAAGGAAAACCTGGGCTGTATTAAATACCAAGGGAGGAAACTACAAACGCTGGCCATGGAGTATGAAGGATTAAAGCTTTGCTGATGGCTATTGCCTTCTGCTGCTATTCTATGGTTTGGTAGCAGTGTGGGGTGCATGGGCTCTGGGCCCAGGTTGCAGCTGTGTTTCTAGCACCCCCAAAATATCAGAAGCCTCTCTAGGTCTAGGAAACCTTTGGGACTGATATAGCCAGGACATGTGGAAGCCTCTGATGCACATTTGTTCATTACATGAAGTCAGAATATATCCTGGGCTTCGGTTCCCTCATCCATTCCCTGTGGTTGGTTAGAAGCAGGAATGAGAGGACCCTGGGAGGCTTTTGCAGCCACAGCTATGAGGCCACCCCACAGACTGGCACAATGACATGGGTGTGCTGGCCAGTGAAGTTATCACTGGTCACCCAAGTGACCAATAACCACAGCAGTGTATACTAACAGCTCTGGTAATCTGAGCTTCTGCTGTTTACGTTCTTAGCACTATCATTTCCCAAACTTCATTCTCATCCTATGAGGACTTTTTGAAAAACAACAAGAGGAAGGTACAGCTTTCCTGAACAAGCTCTGTTGGAAAAAAACTGAATTAGTATCGCTTCTCTCCTCTCAGAGGCGACATGGGTTTTGGACATTGAAAAACTCTTGAAAGTGGCTGATTAGGGACTCTGCAACCAATGTGCCTGACAGCCAATGTTTGGCGAGAGCTTATGAAGTAGGGGATGGTGGTAACCATCTGAGTCTTGGATGACGTCACTGACACCTGACTCCACTTTGGGAAGAAAAGAGAGTATGGAACAAGGGGTGAGGGCCCCACTGCCAACTTGCACATGGCCTTCAGTTGTCCATTCATGGCCTGGTCTTCAGCCTACTCAAAATCAATGTGAAGAGGTTAGGCTTGATATCTCCTGAAGCTTCCTCGAACATTCTATGATCCTTTGCTGGTTTCAGCAAATTTATGAGGAGGATGAACACGTAAGAAATGCTATCAATCAAAACCTTATGAAGAACACTTTACCATGGAGGGAAGAACAGAGAAAGGAGGGCAGAGAGGGGAGTAGGAGAGACAGAGAGATGGAATGAATCTGTAACATGACCACCCTCAATGAATGGGGGAAATCTGTCATCTTTCGGGGGGTTATAGTTAGAGGCTACCTTGTACAGTGTCTGGGGAATCAACCTGATGGCTAACTGCCAGCAAACTGGCCACAGTGGGATCTGTGGGCAGAAGGGCAAGCCTACAATGTGCTGGCACAGGTGAGCACTGCACATGGTTCAGGGCTCCGGCAAGTAGAAGCTTTATTCCTCTTGCCAGAGGCTGGTGGGTTATAAAAGGAGCTTGTGTAGCATCAACTTGCCCGATTCACTTTGGGACCAGTACACCTGCAGTCTTAGAAGGGTCACCAGAATGATCCAGTGACACCAGTCTTCTGATAGTCTCTATGAACTTAATTTGATTTTGCTGTAGGAGAAAATTACAGGAGTCTTGTTTATCAGGCAGGTGAGCATAATAATCCTTTCCAAGAGGGTACCATGCATGTCGTGAGTGTGACTGATGAAAGCTTACAGTACAAGAGTCGCGCTGGCAGCAGCATCCTAAGACCGACTCAGACTAATCTGGGTTAAGCTCCAAATATGACCTACATTAAAAGTGGCAGAATCTAGTGGAGCCCTAGTGAGGAATTTCCTCCCACTTGTTCTAAATCCTGGAACCTTTACAATATGGCCTATCATGAAGGAGGAAGTATTTCTGACCATATCATGGAGAAATCAAACATGTTTATGTAGGGCTCACAAATAAACAAAGATTTGTGCTCCCTCTGCTGGCTCCCCATAGCAATATTAAAGTAGAAAGGAACCCAAACCAGTGTTGGCATGTTCGGCAAACAGTTGATTTGCGTATACTGGGAACAACTTGTTTAATTTGGTTTGGGACAATCTTTGGAAAAAATCAATCTTTATGAGAGTCTGAACAAGGCACTTGGAAATTATTAAAATTAGTTATTAAATTCGACATACCTGTAGTCCTCCACTACCAAATTGCTAGCTGTGACTGTAATCGTGATTTGAGGATTCATTTATCAACAGACACAAGTGGATTCCTCCAAGGTTTTAAGGTCTAGACACAACCTTTAAAGCAGTTCTGGGGAGGGGGGGAGGCAATCTCAGGTTCTAGCTCAAGTTTTTTTTGTTTTTCCTCTTGTTTATAAGACCAGCTTCCACAAAGTAAAGATTTATACTATTTATATCCTTTCTGATAATGTCAAACATTAGACTTGATTTTCCAAATCATTAGCATGCAGAAGAATGACCTCATGGTGAACAGATGCACTTGGCTGTGAGCTGCAGTGATTACATCAGTCCCGCCCAGCAGTCAAGGGCGCCCATTCCAGTTAACCCTTTGAAGGCCTCTCTGCCGGCCCCCCTTCCTTGGAAACGTGCATGAAAACACAAGCTGAGACTCTCACCCCAAAGTGTGTGCGTGTGTGTGTTAAACACATGCATATACATGCATAAACATATACATGTATGCAAACACACAGACACACATACACACGTATGTGTTAATTGTGGCCAATATTTTCACACTGGCTACCTTATAGAAATTGTTGGCCTAAAGGGAAGGAATCACAAGGAACACAAATTACAGGGCTAAGAGAAAGCAGCTCAAATGCCTATCATACACTGAGTATTATTACCAGTACAGATAGTGGACAGAAGAGGTATGAGGTAGGTGGTGTTTTAAAATAACATTTTCTGACTGGGAAAATATATATATTTTAAAATCTCCTTTTAAAAAGCTCAGTACCCACCCATGAGCCTAATTACTGAAGATCTGACATCTTCATGGGTGGCTGACAGTGAATCATGAAGAGAAGCATGTATACTTGGCCACTGTGGCCCTCTATAGCTTCCTTGGGTGACAAGTAACAGCACTGGGGCAGGGGGAGTCTGAGGAGAAGGCATTTTCCCACAGCAGCATCTTTGGGCATGAGCCCTTCCCACTGAGCATACTTCTTACTTATGCGTAGGACTCCATGGCTGATATTATAAGCCTTCCCTCTAGGAAAGGGGGCTGCTTGCTGCTACAAATATAGTATGGAAAGAATACAGGGTTCAGGTTATTCTCCCTCTGCATTAACGACAAAGCCCCTTGCAGGGAGGATACAAAGGAAACCTGGGAGTCCCTAATTCCTCAGATTGTGCATATGCATGTGAGCAGGAGCCCAAGGCCCCGCTTTGATGGCACTGCTGGCCGAGATGGTCTGATTGGGTCCTAAGTGCACTGTGGGGGCTTAAGCCGCTCAGGGTCAATTTTTCCAGTTGGCTTGCTGCTTGGAAGAGCAGAGTCTACCTCTGTTTCTTCGTTTCAGCTAGCTGGCTCATCTGGGTTTGACTGTACTTGTCCCAAGAAAATAGGGCTAACACTGAATAAATGAAAAATATTTTCATCTGTAAAAGTGGTACCAGGCCCGGATAGGGATTCCTCAAAAGCAAAACTGGCAGGGAAAGGAGGAGAGGATGTGCTTCTGAAAACATGCCTATTTATGGTCTGGAAATGCTCCACCCTCACTGCATGGCCCCCAAATTTCAGTGCACATCAAGTTCTTTCCAAGTTCCTTCCTAATCTTTGTTGTAGGCATATATATGCAAAGTGATGACAGAGAACGTTATGTTCAGACTTAAAATCACGTTCATGGATTGGCATGATATGTGTACCCAAAATTTTATCACTCAACACTGAATGCCCTAAACCCTGAACATTGTGAAATGCCACCCGGATGCTAATAATTTGGAAAGAGGAAGCCCAGCATTTGTCTTGATATCTCATCTTTGGTTTCACGTTCCCTTTGTACCGCTTCCAGGGCCCACTCATGAGCTGTCAGACCCTTATCTGCTAAGTGACTTTGGCAAATGTGATGCTCTTAAAGAAGTCTGTCAGCCATTGCCTCCAAATAGCAGGTCTTAGAAAACCCAAATCACTTCTTGAGACTCACTTAACGTGTTACCTACACACTGGCTCATTTGAATTGATTTAAGTCATTGTGACTTTTAAGAAAAGATCAAATTAATTTATATAGATGCTAAAGTATGCATAGGAAACAAAGTTCATCAATATTTGTTTCAGGAACATCTTAACCTGGAGCCTTAAGAATGTAGCAGCTAAGGAATGCCAATATCTAGTTATTATTTAATTTCTTCTAATTTTAAGAAACAAAGCTTTCTCAAGAGTTAAAACAAAACAAAACAAAACCAAAAAACCCAACAGCAACAACACAGAAAAATTAAGCCCTAGTACCTCATGAGGAGGAGAAAGAGCTGACTAAGATCTTTAAAAAAAATTAGCTTTGCCATGGATCCTTCATGTTCTTTCACCTACACACTAGAAATGATTTTAAACCTCCAGCCAGAGTGGTGTGAAATCTTCATTTCCCTTGAAACCGATTTTTTTTTTTTTTTTTTTTGGTTTAGATAGAATGTTGGCAGAGTGTATAAAAGAATTCAATTCACAGCTGTTCTACTTTTTTTTTTTTAATGTAAGAAACATTAATCAAAGCTTTAAGTTATAAGCTTTCTCATGTTGTTTAGTATTCCAGTTCAACAAAGATCAATAGAGGCCATCCCTGTGTTTCTTGACGCCTCACCAGGAAGCAGAGGCGTGATTATGTAAATCGCAGGGCTCCCGCACCTCGGCCAGCTTGCTTATCTCTCAGGCCTTCTGCCTGCTGCTCCTGGCTCCCTGTGCAAGAGCAAGCCTCTCCCTCTTATCTCCCAACAAAGCTCGGGAACAGCAAGGATTGAAGCCAGCGATGTTAAACAATGATGCATGGCTGATTTTATTTGTAAGTGATTTATTTCACTGAAGTTAATTTTTTTCACTTTGTGTGTAAGATATTTGTTAACAAGTCAGAATCGGAGAAGTAAGGCGGTGTTCAGAGACAACTGACACAGGTTAGAAATCTATTAAGCATGCTAACAGTTGTGTCTACACTGATGGAAGAAGAGGGAAGCCCCTCATTGAGAATTTCAACATGCATTGACTAAATATCCCATTTACTCTCTGAAAGGCAATTAATCTGTAATTACATGCAGAAATTCACAAGTAATTCTATTCTTTGGGAAAAAAAAAAACCCACAGTAATCATATAATCAGTTTAAGTGGTAGTATCCATTCTTTTTTTCAAACTAGAAATATAAGAAGAGTAAAACCTAAAAACAAAGACATGTATGGAAATTTCTGAAATTTTCCATTGGCGTAATAAATGAAAATGATTGAAAGCCAGTTGCTAAACAGGTTCCACGCCAGGTGCTGCTCTGGTCGGCAGCTTGTCCATGTGACACAGACCACTCCAGAGAGAAAAGCGTGCACGCCGCTCTGCTGTAATGATGGACCAGGGGACACTGTCCTTCCATTTCTCTTGCATTAATCCCTGACCCGAGTATCTCGGCAGCATAATCCCCATTTAGCATTAGTAGCAACGGCTTCGACTGTGAGGAACACTTTTTTGATAAGTAAGCACTGATTTGGGCATCGCTTTTAAACAACATATTCCCAGCTCAGCAAGAAACCCACACTCCTGAATGAACTGGAGCACATTACTGAGAAAAAGTTCATTAACCTTGCTAGATTCGGGGGTTAACAGGATAGCTGAAGAAAAGCACTGAGTGAACAGCTCGGATACAAAACAAATTAAAATGAATGTCATCATTCCTTTTGATATTCATTAGTTGATTCAGAGGGAGAATGCTCTTCTTAAATTTGCAAGCATTTATCTGTGAAAAACAGGTGTACATCTGCTGCTCGAGTGCGTCCTAAGCGCGGGAGGGCAGAATAATGCAGACACTCACCCGTTCCGCCGAGGGAGGGGTTGGGTGAGGGAGAAAAGACTTGGGCGGCAAAATCCTCAAACGTCATGACTTCTCGGTGGTTCTGAATTATTGCTTCGAGGTACAGAGCTCGTTCTTCGTAGCTGCAGTCACCGGTCAAGGAAGCAAGTGCACATGTGGAATGACATGCATAACAATGACAGCTCACTTTGGTTGGAATACAGTTACGCAACTTTGACGTGGGTGAGTGGGGAGAGGGAGAAAAGTACCTTGCAAGTCCATTACCATCCTGCCAGGGAATTAAATATGACTCAGAATTAACAGTAAGATTCTGATATTGAGATCTAACTCCCTCTTAGACTATGGTTACACCCAACAGCAACATTCCTGAAAAATATGTACATCAATGGTTATAGAAACACAGCAAAATGTCGTTAAGCTTGAGTCAAACAAACAAAAACGGAGACACCCGTTTGTGGGACAGTGTCGGACCATCCCTTTCCGGGTCAGTGGATATACAACGTTCTTCTCAGTCTCCTAGAGAATGAGTTAACGCTTAAAGCAGGAATTGGTGACACACTTGGAAAAAAAAAAAAAAAAAAGGTGAGAGGATGTGCTTCCCTGGGGAAGAGGGAGGCAGGAGGCGGGGAAGGTATGCTCAGAAAGGGTACCAGTGCCTCCAGCCAGGATGGGCTAGAGCATGAGAAAATAGGAGCTAATAAGTGAGAGATTCTAGCAGAGAAGGCACAATGCAATTTAAAAAAGAAAAGACTATTGCCTTTTAATTAAAACTGCAGTCTGGAACACACACATTCAAATGTGTAATCAAAAACCAGTCACCAATAAAACTTACAAGCGTAACACGCTGAAGCAACTTTCCAGCTGTCTTAATAGGACCCCTGCGTGTGGCAGCCTTTCACAGGGCAGAAAGCAAATCTTCCCCTTTTGTGTATGGCTTCTGTTTCCTCAGAAGGTGAATCACGCACTTCCAATAACAGGATAACGTCAGAACAATTCGACAGCGGATGGAGGCCCCACACGTATGACTTTATGAATTAACACTTGGGGAAGTCGGCATGACGTCTCATTTTCCCCTTCCCAGTTATCAATGCAAAAGTTAAAAGATGTGTTTGAGTCATTTTGAAAATCATGCTAATTCTCCAGGAACACAGGGAACATGGATCACCATCAATCAGTTCATTATTTGCTGCTTGGGAAGAGCCAAAGTAATTTCTAGCATTTCTTGCTGGATTTTAAAACTATCTTTCCAAAATGGCCTCTTCACAAATAAAAGTTGGTGAAAATGATGCTTTTCTAATCAGCTTTCAGTAGGAAGTATGTGATTTAAGATAGGAAAATATTTTTCTATTTTCTTTTTGTCCAAGGATGCACACAGATTTCCCAATGCAGGCCCTTCCTTTTCCTCCTCCTTTAATTATAGTCAGAGAAAGAGTTTTTACAGGGTGAGACCAGAGGCATCCTGGGGCCTTGCCCGCCAAAGTGGTAGCCGGGGAGCCGCATGTGGCTATCTAAATTTAAATTTAAATTAATTAAAATGAAAAACAAAAACAAAAACAAAAACAAAAACCAGCAATTCCCTTCCAGGGTCCCACTAGCTGTACTTCAAGCACTCAGCAGCCACACACACACATGAGTTGGGGTTACTGGGTTGGATGGCACGGACAGAGGACGTGCCTTTCGTCGTGGAAAGAGCTACTAGGCAGCTCGCTTCCAGAATTTCTCTTTAGGGTCACTCTACGCAACTTGAGAAAAGCAAAATGCATTTGAGGATATCAAAAGCGACCCCTCTGACGGCTTCCCAGTGTGTTATATAGAAGGTCACCACAGCTGAAGGCCTGGGTGGTGGGAGCCTGAAGTGGCTTCTTAAATGCACGCTGAACTCCGGGTGACACCCTGACGAACGAACAGGCTGCCGCACTTTCACAGTGAGAGGCGTCCTCTCAGGCCCAATTCTAGAGGGACCCACTAATGCCATTCACGTCTCATTATGAACACGCTTATTCTGCACAGCACTTGGCTGTCGCGCGGCTCGACCCTCTGAGCACGGCCCCAGCGAGCCGCGGGTCCAGGGAACAGCAGGACGTTAGGCCTGAGTGGCCGTCTGGCGAACAGGCTCTCTGACACTAAGCTGGCACGTGCTGGCCCAGCAGGGGCCGAGCGAGGCGTGACAAATTACTCAAAGAGCTGAGCTAAACTTATGGCTGACAACCACCTGAGCCTTAGGACAGCCGTGGCCCGCTGTCAACGCGCAATTCATGGCTCCCCCTTTCAGGCCGCAGTCTGCTTGAGGGCCCGGGTTAGAGCCGGCGCAGCCCTCTAAAGACCTGTCATGCTCTGCCTAGAATGGTCCTGCTGTTTCCTGAAAGGCCCCACTGCGTCCAACACGTCCACATACAGTGCTCGGGACAATGGCGAACAAAATAGAAGTGCGGATGCATTTTGCTAAATATGCTTTGGAAGCCGTGTATCTGGAAGAGTGGCTGCTATGTTAATCGAGCTCACAGGCAATCCTACAAAGAGATGCCATGTATAATACCCTGTAGACTGACCTCAGACAGCAGCCCGTCATCCTCATCCAGGATGACACTAGCCAATTTGGAAGCTTGTCCTTGTCAGGCTGGAGAAATCCAGGTGCCTAAGAGCAAGTCCTGCGCTAGAGTTAGTGGGGTGATAATCAAGTTTTGAGATTCTCTGGCTCAATGAATATTTATGGTCTGACTCCTAAAACAGGGCACTATGGAAGACAGCACAAAAAGATGCTTCCAGAACCAGATACTAGAGGAGGAAGTGTTTACCTCATAGAAGATTCCCGATCTCACATTCATGCCCCCAACTGTGACATGTAGCACACACTTCCCCACCCCCAGGCTGGTCCTATGCTGTCACGGGGGCGTTAACAGCGCTAAACTGGGTGTTGTCATTTAGACAAACATCCATTAGGGACTGCAGGGAGACCAGGAGATCACCAAATGCATTTTCACTCGTGGCCCACGCCAGGGCATGTAAACACCATGACAAAAAGAAAACAAACACCACCCCAATCCTGGCAGTGTTTAGAAACAGAGAAGGAGCTCAGGGTGCCAAAAAATCATTTCTTTTAGTAGCTTTTAAAAATCGTAGCTCTGGGATTTAACGGAACGTATTAGAACTACTAGCAAGGGCAGTTAGGAGCAGTATTACCTGACATTTTCTTCCCTAACATCTTTAGGGCTTCAGGGCTGGTTGCTTTGTATATATATTATGGGAAAAAAAAAAGGGGGCATTTATAACTTAGACATCAAAATGCTTCTAAGGTTCTTCTCAGGCATAAGACATGTTAAGATGTGAACCAAACGCTGTAATAATGCCAGGAGTGGATGGTCAGTGCCTCTGGCTGAAGGCAGGTGGCTAAACAGGCACCTGGTCACACATTCAATACCTGTTTTCATACTGGCTTTTGCCCTGCTGTTATCTTAAAAAGGCCACTAACAGATGTAAAACTTAAATGCTGTCCTGAATTACTATCTCATTCAAAACCACACATAGTAAAGTACACTGTTAAAGAGAAAATTTTCCCTTTGATTACTCAATTCAGAGAGCATTCAAATTACTATCTAGAAACCCCTCTTGGTTTCTAAGTATTTTAAGCTTCTTCAGTGACCCACTGTGGCTATGTTGTCATCTAAGAATTTTATCATTTACCAATGCTTCTCTACTTGAATGAAGAAGCTATATATCTTTGCTGCTTACACTTTAACCAAAACATCCAAGAGAACTTTCTGAGACCCTCAAGACACACTCAAGCTGGGTTGCAAAAGCTCAAGAATCCAAACCCAACTTCCCCAAATTTTATTTTGATGATTATTTGCTTCTATTTTCCAAAACAGCAGCAGGAGCATGTGAGGAAGAAACTTGCCTTTTGGAGGAAGACGGGTCTAGGTTGGAATTCCAGTCCTCTTTTCCACCCACTGGGGGACCCAGGACAACTTGCTCCAATGCCCCAGCACCAGCTGCCTTGTATGTAAAGCAGTGATGCTGACACCTGCCCTTGGGGCTGCCCTGAGGATCAGATGCAATTGTGTAATGAAGCCTTAACCCTGGTTCTAGCACACAGGAGAAGCACCATAGATGTGGACTGCCTGCTCTCCTTCCTCCCTTAATGTGGGCTTCTAGGTTCCTCTCCCGGAAAGAGCATAGTGGATAAAGTAGGAGGAGCCTCTGTGTCAGGCTTTAGGACGAGTATGCCTCCTTCATGTTAGGTCTCTGTGAGCCAGGGGAGTGCCATGGGCCCCACAGTACTGGTCAGCAAGTGGAAGCACAGAAGAGTCCAGTGATTTTCCAGAGTCACAGTTACTTGGTGGTACAATTGGGACCAGAACCCAGGTCTTCCAACCTTTACTGCTTTTGGCTATTGTATCTTGATTTCTATGGTCCATGGGATTAAGTTCAGGATCCCATGCAAGGTTGGGAACTAAACCAGCAGTGAGGATAATAAATCAAGCAACTGAACTATACAGAGGTCTGAAAATCCACCTGAGTCCATAGGTTTAAGCTGCACTGATACCCATAGACTATGCTGACTTTATAAATTCAGAAAAAATAACAATTACTTCATTTTAATTTTTTTTTTTAACTTATTCAGGCTATGTGTTTGTTGACTGCTATTTAAGATGCTCAACTTCTTTGTAATAACTCCTTATCTTTTGTTTGCTTGTTTTTAAGAAGAAGGGAGAACTGTTGGCAAGACACTACTGCAGGTTGTATGTTTTTTCAACCCTTGACACTCTTCTTGCCAGGACCTTCTCTACATTTCCAGGGACTGGACACCAGACCCAGCCTAGTAAAGCAGCCTTGGAAGAGGCCACCTCCTGAGGTCAGGATGTGTGTCTTCTGCAGTGGTTCCCATACCTGTCCCTGGTTTTCTTTGTTAAATCCTTGCAGTCCCTTATTGCTGACACAAGACTGCCCAGAGCTGGGCCCTCTTGGGACTCTGCGGACTCCCCTTCCCATGGCAGTGGTCCACAAAAGGAGGGAAGCCACGTTCGGCACCATCTGGGAGGCTTTGGTCAACCTCCAGCCCCTTGGATAAGTTGTGGCACTTGCAGATTTTGCCACTGCTGCTTGTTCTTTCCCTTGAGAATATGATGGGGGAGAAAAGAACCACCTGCTATAGTTACCGTAGAGGACCATCTCTTCCTCAACATCCTTATATGAACTTCCTGTGGCTGCCAAAAGTGACCACAAGCTGGGGGCCTTAAAACAACAAAAGTTTATTTCCTCACAGTTCTGGGAGGACAGAAGTTCAAAATCAAGGTGTCAGCAGGGCCTTCTTCCCTGCAGAGACTCCAGATGACTGCATCACTCCTATCCCTGCTTTCTGGCCATATTGCCCCCCTCTTCTCTGTGTGTCTCTTACCAGGACACTTGTCATTGGATTTAGGGCCCACCTGTATAATCCAGAATGATATTCCCAAGATCCTTAACTTACTTATAACTGCAAAGACCCTTATTGAAATAAGTTAACATTCACAGGCTCTGGGATTAGACATACCTTTCTGGGGCCACCACATAGCCCACTATGTTTCTTGAGTGTAAGTCAGGTTCATCCTTACATTACTTGCTACCTAGCTTAAATATATTGCCTGGGATTTGTGCCCACTGTTCTGGGCTGTGATACTGCTAGATATATTCCAAGCAAAGGCAGTGTAGAAGGAGAAATTAGAGTTTTCTATTTGAAGTAAAATTCTGCATAGATTAAAAAAACCAATGATACAGAGCTTCTAGAAAAAGGTATGGGCTAAACGCTTTGTGACCTTGGGATATGGAATAATTTATTAAACAAGAAACAAAAAAACATGAACCATGAGGGGAAAGACTGGTACATCTGAGCATATTCAACGTAAGAACTACTGTTTGCCAGGACACCATAAAGAAGGTAAAGCTACAAGGCACAAAGTGGGAGAAGTCGTCTTATCACCTAGCTGACCGAGGCTAAATGTCTAGAATAGATAATGAACTCCTGTAAATCAATAAAAGAACCAAATAATCTATTAGAAAAATGGGCAAAAGACATAAACATTTCTAGAACATAAACTATGAATGGATGTTAAAGTGCTTAACATCACTAAAAATCAGGGATTATTAGAGCCACAATGAGATATCACTTTATATATACCTGATTGGCAAAACAAAACAAAACAAAAATCTAATAATCCAAGTGTCAGAGAGGATGTGGGGCAGAGGAACTCTCACAGCCTACTGGTAGGAAATAATTGGCCTAACTTCTCAGGAAGGCAATTTGACATTATTAAGGAAAGGGCAGCAATTCCACAGGTAAGAATGTTTATCATATTCTACAGACAAGAGCAAAGTCAAAAAAGAGAGACAAACCATTTTTAACTTCTAATGATAGGTGTAGTCACACAGTAGAATACTATACAGCAGTGAAAATAAACTATAGCTATGTATGTCTATTAGAATGAATGAGACTTAAAACAATGCTAATGAAAAAAGTAACTCACTGAAGATCATTCTAACTACAAACATTTTTTAAAAAGAGGCAAAGTGAAACGTACTGCTTTAGGAATACAGATACATGCAGTGAAACTTAACCTACACTATCTCTGGGGTAGAGGAGAGGTAGATAGTGCATGGAAGGGTCACAAATACATTGGTCGGTACACACGGGGGGTTAGGATGGGGCATAGTTCATTGTTCTTTAGGACTTCTGTAAATGTCCAAGGTTTTCTGGTCTGTAGAAAATATTTCATAATGAAAATAAACCTTCTGATAAGAATGGAATATACTGCTAATCAAAGAGATCTATTCTCACCTATTCAAAGGACAGAATGAACTTCTCTAAGCCAAAGGCAGATAGGAAAGGTTTAAGTTTAGTTGTTAGAGATAACAATGGTAGGCAGGTCCGTCTGACTCAGAAACAGAAAAAGCAGAAAAGAGGCAGTGCCATTTCTAAGGCCTTAGTTCCAGAAACAGACTAAAACATGAGTGCTCAACATTTTCAGAAAGTTGTGGAAAACGTTGGATACAAATGCCATTCATGGGGAGGAGGGTATTGCTTCAGAGAAAATGTTTTCCTATAAAGATACTTGTGCTAGAATGACCGCCCACTAAGAATGACGAAACGGGCTGAACTAGAGAAAAGTCAACATACTGTGTGTATATGTGTGTGTATATATATGTGTGTGTGTGTGCACACACACACATACATACACATATTCTGTGTGCACAATTTCTATAGATCATCCTGCTCTGCTTAGTACACTTGATCTCAAGTGAATCTGCCCTTTTCAGAAAGCAAGTCCACTTTCACTCAAGCATTCACCCATTCAAGAAATACATGCTGAGTGCCCATCAGTGCTTGGCAATGGGCACAAAACTGGGGAATGGGACAGCTGAATATGCTCAGATGTACCAGTCTACCCCTACCCTAGTCAGACCCCCATTCTAGCATGGACGAATGTCGAATAAGGGAAACTGTTCGTCCATTAGTGCCAGGTAGGAGAGCAGGGACCAAAAGGGCACGGCAGCCTCAGAAGGGGTGGCCAAAAAAGGGTTAGCCAAGAGAGGGTGGGGGCAGGCCTCTCTGTAAGAGCACTCAGGTGCAGAGAGGCATGAGCTGGAGGGAACCCTGGGGAGGTTCAGGAAGTGAAAGGAGACGGGAACCCCAGTGTAGTAAGAGGGGGCAGGAGGCTCAGCTGAAAGACTGGCTGTGGCTGGGTCACAGGAGGCCTGAATGGTCTGAGGCAAGGGAGCAATATGGCCTCACTTAGGTTTCCAGATCACTCTGAGAAGATCTGCCACCACTAAGGAGAATCTAGAGTGCCCTCGAGTTTCAAGAGGTCAATGCTGACTTGGTCTATATGATCAATCCATAGGCTTGTAGAAATGTCTCAGTACTCTGTACTTGTTCTTTGCCTATTTCCAGGACATGTACATTTTGAGCACGTGGAAATGGTAAGAAGGTTACTTGCAGATCTGAAATGACCATAACCTCTGAGAATGGTCTTGACTGACAAGGGGTCTAGATGGGGGATGTGCCTGACTTGGAGGGAAGAGGAGATGGAGCACAGGTCGGGTTGGAAGCAGCTCTCCCAGGTGAAGCAGAGAACAAAGTGTTATAAACTAGATGGTGGGCACATTCCACAAGGACAAATGCTATGTTCACAGAAGTCTGGTAGAAAAAAGATCATTTAAGACAGTGGTGGATTGAAGAATGCTACCCTGAATCAAATGCTTAAAAGACATCTATAGATATACTTTAAACCTAGCAAAAAGATGCTTTAGCAGTTGCGGAGTGTCTGAGCTCAGAGAAGGGACAACTGAATAACTTACAAAGTGAGGAAATTAATGATCCGATTTCCTCTGCTGGTCCCACCACCAATAGTTTTTGGAAGAAAGGATGTGGAGGATGGTGATAATCCATTTTTGTTTCTTGGGCAGTGTTCTGAACAGTGATCAAAGGATAAAGCTTCAAAATGTTCACTGGTCTCAGATATGACACCAAAAGCACAAGCAACCAAATAAAAACATAGGAAAATTTATCAAGAAAGTGAAGGGACTGGAAAAAAAAAAAAAAGTGAAGGGACAAGCCACCAGTCATTCCATGGGCAATATTTGCAAATCATTTATCTGATAAAGGCCTCATCTCTAGATTATATAAAGAACTCTTATAATGCAATAATAAAATGACAACTCAAGTAAAAAATTGGCAAATGATTTGAGTAGACATTTCTTCAATTCAGAAGATAGACAGATGACCAACAAACATATAAAAAGATGTTCAACATCATTAGCCATTAGGGAAATGGAAATTAAAACCACATTGAGATACTACTTTAAAACCACTAAGATGGTTATAATCCAAAGGACAAGAATGAACAATGAACAAGAGAAAGTGGAAAGTGTTGGTGAGGATATGAAGAAACTGGAATTCTCATCCCTTGCTGATGGGAACGTAAAATGGTACAGTTGCTGAGGGAAAGAGCTCGGCAGTTCCTTAAGAGAACTGAAAATGTACATTCACACAGAAACCTGTCCACAAATGTTCACAGCAGCATTATTCATATTAACAACAGGCAAGGGTGAAAACAACCCCAAATGTCCATAATCTGATGGATAAACAGATGTGGTCTATCCACACAATGGAGAGCCATAAAAAGAAAAGAAATACCGAATGTGCTACAACAACGATGACCCTTGAAAACAGTGCTGAGTGGGAGGTGACAGATACGAAAGGCCACATATTGTGTAACTCCATTTATATAAATGTCCAGAATAAGAAAATCCCCAGAGTCAGAAAAGAGATTAGTAATTGCCAGAGGCTGCGGCGAGAAGAGGAATGAGGAGTGAGTACCAGTGGATAAAGGGTTTCTTTTGGGGGTGATGAAAACATTCTGGAATTGGACAAGGCTAATGGTTGCACTGTCTGGTGAATATATTAAAAACCACCATAGTACGGAATTTAAAAGAGTGAGTTCTGCGGTATGTGAATTATACCTCAATGAAAAACTGTCCCTCCAGCTGTCTATGGTATGCGGTATACACTAGGTGTTGTGGGCAGGGTCTCTGAATAAAAGGGTCCTCACTGACCACACTCTGGAACAGATGGACAGTAACCTGGGGCAGAGAACTAAGCCCTCCAGGCACTGTTGCTGGGTCATTTATTCATGGAAGACTCCCGAAGAGGAGCAGACCAGGTGCCGGGGAATGTTCTAAGACCTGGAAGGGGCAAGATGAAAGATTACAGCATTTGTGACCTATCTGGGAAGACAAACACCCATCACCTGTGAGGTGGTAAGCACCCCATGGGCCATGGGTCAAATGGACCCAGAGGATGTGTGAGTGCTTGTGGGTGGACAGTGGGCTAGGTCAGACGGCAAAGAGCCCATCACAGCAGGAGGAAGGACAGTCTCTAGCATTTAGAATCACTGGAGCTTTTAAACAGATGAACAGCAAGATATGACCGATACTTGAGAGATAATGGCGGAGGAGAGCATTATGGTGTGTGGAAGGGCCTAGAAGGGAGAGAGATTAGAGGAAGAGAAACTAGTCAATGGAGAGAGATGTGACATGGGCCTCAAGAAAGCAGGGGTAGAGGGAAGGGAGAGGGGGTGTCAGACTGTAGGGCTGTCACGCTTGGTGACAGAGGGAGAAGGCAGGACAGAACTCCAGGGATCAGGGCTCAGGTGACCAATGAGGGGAACAGTGGAGTCTGAGGGGCCAGACGGGATGTCACGGGAGAAATACTGGGCAGATGACAACTGTGTCCCGGCAGAGACTCCTGGGCTGAAGGTAAGGAGTGATGAGTCATGGGTTTGGAGACATTCTTGAAGGAGAAAAGCGGAGTATGCAATGCTAGGAACTCCTTCCTGCCCACTTCCATGGTGGGGGACAGGAGTACATTTGCAGGAAAGGAAAATGGAGGAGGGAGTGGGAAGGGAACCATGTCACAGAGCCCTGGGAAGGGCGCTTTTGGAAGGAGGAGACTCTGCTTCAATGCACTTGTCTATCCTTAACATCTTCCCCGGTATCTGCCACCCTGGGGAATACTCCGTAGGTGGGCTGGTTGGCATTCAATAATCCTAAATAAATGGATGAAATTCCATAATCATCAAGACAGGAACAGATGCCAGCTACAGCCTAAAGGCATACATCATTTTTTACAGAGATTCTGTTTGTCTTTCAATATAATGCAAATTTAAATTCTAGGACTGTTTAAGACCTCAAATAAATGAATCATTCAAAGTAAATGTCACAGCCTGGTAACGGATGAAGAGGATGACTTTACTGAACAATGTAACCAAATAAAATGGATGTTCGGGAAAAGGAAATTAAACACACGGAGGTATAAGATATTCGATTAGGTTTCAAACTCTAATGATACACTCTTTGAGAGGAAAGCAGTCTACTTCTGCTAAGAAAGAAGAAAATATCCATATAACCAGGTTTAAGAATAATTCTGAGGAAATGACAAGAGTAAGTGGAAATGGGACAGAAAGAGGTTTGCTTCAGGCAATTAGATTACAGACTTTTGGAGGTCTGCTCCCATAGTTCTGCATCCTTTTGGCACAGGGAATGGAAGGTCTCCCTCTCAGGATTTCCAATGCTCCAAGGGGTCCATGGACCGGATCTCTACTCATGTCAGCTCTGTTCAGGGGACTGATTTGTGAAAGGAGCACTGCCGTTTCCGTCTCCTCCGGTGCTGTGAGTACACCACACCTTTGGCAAATCACCAAGAGAGAAAGGACCCCATGACACTGCCTCTCCAAGTGTCTGGCAGTAAAAATATGAGTGATGATGGAAACCACCCAAGAAGTGACGAATCAATATGAACAGCGAGAAGCCCAAGCGCTCTGCCATGCTGATGCCAATAGTGTGGTTTCTGGGAGGAAGGGAGTCCATGTCACTTGAACTATTTCTCTTTCACAGATTTTCATTCACCCTAAAGATATGGCATGCGAAGGGCTAAAAAAACGTACTCTGAGCCTTAGCTGGAGAAATGGCTACCTCTCACACTGTTGGCATTCCACATCCATGTAGAAGTCACAACTAAGTGTAAAACAGTGAGAAGTGACGAATGGACTCGAAGTCTGGAATGTACTTTGTTGTGAGGTAGAGAAAGGGCAGACAATTGAAATGGCAATAAACATGGATTTTTTCAACTCTTACTTTATCGTCACTGATTTTAAGAGGACAGTTATTATGAATACATTACAGGTATTATTTAGTGCAATGTAATTTGAACTGAATCATCCAGTATTTATGCTTCAAGCCCGCTCGCTTTGGAGGTGAAAGTGCATTCCATGTGACCTAACAGATTAGTTTATATCTAGGTTGACTCTAAAAATAAAACAGATTCATGATGATATATGATAGATAATAAGAGAATAAAGTCAACAAGGATAAGAAAAAATCATCTGTGGCAGATATTCTGGTTCTCCTTCTCTTGAAATATCCTCTCCAGCTGCCCATCAACAACCCACTGGGCACGATGAAGTAGGACAGGGCTCAGGCATGGCAGAATTAAATTTCCTGGCCCAAAGTATTTGCACCAAGCTCTATACGGGCTTTCTAAATTTTTCATTTCTGCAAATACTTTGGGTGAAATACTCCTTTTTATTATGTTTATAAGTTTGAGCTGTATTTTTTTTTGAACATTTAAAAACAAACAAATACATCTGAAAACAAAAGAATATTTCTATAGTTCTATAAACATAATTACAATGGATTAATGGCTTCTGAGTTTTCCAGGAAGATACTTATCTTAACACCAGTTATCAGATGACAAAGAGAAACTCCAAGAAAAGCTAGGGGGTTACCAAATGCAAGCAACCCAGAAACTGAAAATCAGCTCATATGAAGGGTGCCAAGTGGCCTCCTTTGGCCTATGCAGACTCTGGGTGAAAAAGGGCATCACCTCAGCACACCTGAGTGATAACTATGACTGCCAACCCAGGAGGGTATATTGAAACTCAATACACCCACCGACTTAGCAGTTAGAGCCAAAAAATTACCGAAACCTAACTGGAAATTTGGGGAAATTCTACAAATACAAAGTTCTTCCATAATCAGAAGGAGCAAAACTACGTTTGCCACTTAATATTAAAGCAACTGCTTTCTGGCAATTGAAGACAGCAAGTGATACAAATGGTTCACTTCAGCAGAAGCTACACCAAGGGGACACAAGAGTCGGGCTGTCAAGCTGTCACACTGAGAGGCAATGGAGGGTAGGGGGAGGGGACATGCATGGATGCAGCGAACTGTAGAACTGCTTCAACCCTAGGCATGGCCACGGCTGTTGACAGTAAACCCCCAAATGGTCAGATGAGCACAGAGAATGCTGGTTTCATGAAAGGGGAAAGGGTATTCAGTAGCTGGAAGGCCAAAAGCACCTTTTACTCCTCTTAACATCGGTTCTAGCAACTGGGTCAGTGTTAGGTTTAAAAGGCCATAGATATATATAAAAGTTAAATAACATAGTGGAAAACTTTTATGCTTTTGAGGTTGGTCACAAGAATTCCCAGGGGCTGATGGAATGACTCTGATTTCATTTCTGTTAACTGTTTGTCTGGATGAAGGTCTAGCTGCTTTGCATGGACCAGGAGATGCCCTTGCATGGGTGTAGATGAAAGTAGTGTAGAGAAACAACCCATTTCCACTGGGCCCTGGAGCCTGCAAGGCAGTTGTGCATTCCTGTGCCACTCCTCTTCCTTGGGGAGAAAGGGAAACTGCCCACAAGGAAACTGGCAGAGGTGTCAGGGAAAAGTCTGACGTGAGGGTTGAGCACAGTGGCTGCATGGTCTCAGAGATGATCAGAAACACACCGTATACAGGATGCCCTTTTACAAAAAGCATTCTTGGTCCTGACAGCCCTCCGGGGGGATGTCTGTTTGTGACACATGAATCAGACTGCATCCCGAGTGTAAGCCAGCCCTAGGCCCAAGACACCTCTGCTGATGTGGTACCGGCCACAGGATGATATTGAGAGAGTTATGCCAACTACAATGATCGCATGATTTCCACAGGCCACGCACATTTTATAGGCTGAATCGCATCCCATCCTGTATGGTTTTTCTATTACTCTTTTGATTAGGGAAGGAAACCAAAGCACAGAGAGCAAAACATGCTCCAGGACCCTCAGATGGTAAATGCCAGGTCCTGGACTCAACCCCAGCAGCCTGACTTTGGAGCCCCCACTCTCAGCCATGGCCCTGCCTCTTGGTCAGAATTCTCCCTCAAAGAGAAAAGCCCTGTGTAGCCACAATGAACAGAAGGCCCAGCTCTGTCCCTTTCCTGGTGTTTTTATGGAAGCCTGAAGGAAGAGATGGGAGATTTTTCCTATCCCCTCCAATTCAAACATTATTGTCCAACAACTTAAGGGGAAAGAAATCTTGGAAGATTTTTCCTCCTGCCAATTAAATAAATCTCAGTGCTTAGCTCTCAAGTAAGTATTTCCAGCTATAACATGTCAGTGAGAGAAATTCCTGTGGGTTAGGACAGGGACATGGGGACTTTTTCACTAAACGCCGCTGGTGTACAAATCCTCTGTCTTGCAGGGTGGGACTTCTGCAGCACTTGGCAATGCAGATGCCTCCTTCGGTCTGTCGCTCATTTCTTGATTAAAACTACTTCCCACCCCTGGCAGCCTCCCTATATGCTGGCGTCCTCATCCCCCCAGGGCCTGGCACCTTGTATCTGATGGTGGACAGTGTGGGGAGACCACTGCATTCTTTGTGCTTCTGGTCATATTCCCATTCACGGGCTGTGATATTTTCCATGGCTTTCACCTGACACTGGATAGTGTCATGTCAACGACCCCACAGTTGTCAGTTATAGGAAAGCAATTTTCTATGTGAGCTGTGGCTAAATCTGGCTCAGGGTAAACTGTGGGAGGGAAGATTTTTTTTTTTTTATGTGTTTTCTTCTGTCCTTGGAGAATATATGTTATCAGGTGTAGTGAATATTCGATCCCATTTGAGTGGGACATTTGGCTAACAGATTCAACATCTATACTACATTTCAGTAGGTACTTTTGAGTGTCTAGAAATTTTCTATTCTTCAGAAAAATGCAGAAGGAAATAAAGAAACAAGGCTAACCCAGTGGGAGCAAAGATCAGAATTAGAAATTCTCTCATAATATAACAGATGCTTTAAAAAAGAAAACATACAGATAAAAAATGACATCTGTCTATAGTCTGAAATTATTCTACTTCACACTTGAAATGAAAACTGCCTGCTTTTATATTTTATATGCAAAATTCCCTATCAGAAATCCTGTTCATTCTGACTAAAATATATTTGTCACATTACAAACAGAAACAGCCCTGAATGCTGGTAAAGATCAAATTCCCAACTCAAACAATTCTCTGGGACTTTCCACATTTGCGTCTCATAAAGTCACCCAATATCATTGTCATGACTAAAAATAAAACTGCAGTATTACTTAAAATTATAATCAAATCATTCTCCTTCAAATTAAGATACTTACTCTTGAAAAAAACCTAAATTGAATTAGGTGTGTCTTTTCTCGATAGATCAAAAGCAGCTCCATTAAATCACCAGCTTTATATTATTAATGGCATGAAACATGGCCCAGATGAGGAAAATGTCCTTTGGAGCCACTTTGTATTTTATTTAAAGAGAGCTGGAGATGTTCTTCACAATTCAAATACGAAGTAGAATTGTACGGCATGTCCCCAGACCAGGAAGGCAGATATGATCCCTGTGAAATAGACCCCATAACAGAAAGCCCAGGTTCCTCTTCCCACGATTCCTTATTATTTCCAATCACTATGCCTGCCACTCCCCAATCCATCCACCCACCCATCCATCCATCCATCCATCCATCCATTTATCCACCTTCTAACATTCCTTTCTTCCATCTACCCAATCTTCTAACCATCTATCCATCCAAACCATCCAGCTGATACTTACTTTTTTATTTAAAGATTTTATTTATTTATTATTTGACAGAGAGACAGAGAGAGAGACAAAAGAGGCAGGGGGAGTAGGAGTGGGAGAAGCTGGCTCCCTGCTGAGCAGGGAGCCTGATGTGGGACTTAATCCCAGGACCCTGGGATCATAACCTGAGCTGAAGGCAGACGCTTAACAACTGAGCCACCCAGGTGCCCCAGCCGATACTTACTTAATGCTTTCTAGAGTAAATCTATTATTCTCCCTTCAGATGTAAACAAACAAACAAAACTTCCTTGCTCTTCAATTCTCTTCTAAGTCTTGGCTTCTATAATATATAACACTAAATATCACGGTAAGTGTTATAGTATTTTGTGGGGGATTCTAAAATACATTATGGCTCTGAGTTTACATTATAATTAGCCTGAGTTCTAGTGGGGTAAACCTCACTTAGAATAAAAGACAATCCTTATGAAATAAACAAGAATGACCCGCCCGGTGTTGGCATACTGTTCTGCCCTTTTGTAGCCATGAACCCATGGGTCCTCTTGGAAATCTCAAACCATAAAAGCTGAAGCAGGGACAGGGAGCAGAAATAATCCTTCTGAGACTACCCAGTTAGTACTGAGCAGGGCTTGAACTCAAGCCCAGGCTGATTTGTTTCAAATGTTGGCCCCTTCTACTCTCTTTTGCAGTCTCAGTTTAATGTGAATATTACTTTAGTTAAGAATTTGCAATTGTCATGCTAAGTTAATTCACAGATACTCTTATTTGCTGACAGGGGAGGTGAAAATAAGGAAACTAAATTCTTTCCTCTCCCTCTAGAACCAAGACTAGTACACAATAAATTGGCAATTTTTATAGCTAAACTGAAATACCAAGCTGAGTTATTATCTGTATTATTGATGTAAGAGACCAGAATTTCAAGTAATAAATTGTATTAATTCAATTCTTTCATTTATGGATCAGGGAGGGATTGGGAAATTTAAATGAGTCCATTTAAACAAAAATGATCTTACTCTGCTTATTTCTGGTCACATCTTTAAGACAATCAGTATATAATTCTAAAGTTTTATTAATTATTTCAAATGGATATTTTCAATGAGAAAATAACTTAGATACGTTTGAAGTTGAAACATGCTTCAACACCGGAGAACAATGCAGTTTCTCATTGCAACATCCATTTGGCTTCTGCTCCATAATCAAAACACTGAGAGGCAATAAGAAGGGACTGTTAAGCCTCAACTGTTATCTTTCAAAGGTAATAAAACTTCTGGCAAATTCTTACTTTGGAATGACTCGGTGTCATTAAAAACCATGGAAGAGGGTACACTTGTCTTTGCAAGGACTCTGAGTAAAAGACAGATTAGAGACACGTGTGTGTGCCAAATAGCATGGTCTAAGCCAACTCTGTGTTCAGGGCCACGTCGCCGTAGGCAAGTAGCTTGACTCAGAGACCCTCAGTTCCTCACTGGGAAAGAGGGTTCAGGGCTTACCCATAGGGCCATGTTGCAGTGAGGGGGAATGATGTCATATGGGTGTGGAGTCCAGGGTCCAGGTGGAATGCTGTTCATGACCACAGCAGCACCTGTTAGTGGAACTGAAGAGCAGTTGGCAAGGGATAACTGTGGGGTGGGGAGCCCTGGCATCACAGAGCAGAGGACGGAAGGCAGGATGGCACTGGGGCTGAGGACTGGTCAGTAGCCTGTATGGCGGCCAAATATCTGGCCCAGAGTCATGGGCCTTGATGAGGGCTAAGGCATTGCCTTGTCCCACTGCTTCTTCCAATGATGGAAGAACATTTCAAGGGAAATGTTATTCTCAACTAAAAACTGAAACAGGAGGACCAGGGACAAGGACAGTCATTGTTTTAAATTATGGAAACTTGAGTGCTGCCTACTGTGGATTCTGAATCTCATCAAATATATGGGTGATTCACTTGTGAACTGATGTTTCTGACTCTTCTTGCCCCATGACTCCTTAGAAATATCACTTTAGAAATTCCCTTGGTACTTGGCTACCACTCTTGCCTTCCAGGTTTCCTCACAGCCACATGCTGATCATAGAGATGGGGTCCCACTGCTTTCATGAGACATCACGTAAGCAGGCCCTTGGACTCCCCTGTGTTGGTATGTATTTGACTTGGCCCCTGACGGGTCAAGGAGAGTGCATGAATGAGAGAATGTTAAAAGGAAAAAAAAGTCTACACTTCCTCAATCAGGAGTAATTATTTTTTGAGTTCATGGAGACTATAAAAGACATCTACTTCATGGTCCCTGTTTTCTCTCCAGCTTACATGGTGCAGCAGGACTGACCTGCAGGATACGTTTCTCAGGTAGTGCCCATAAATGCTCCAGGTATTGAGAGCAGGGACCCGCTGGGCCCTTTGGGGTAGCTGGGTTGCTTTGTGAGGAGGGTCCTCTCCACAGCATGGCTCTGAGACTTGGATGGCCTGCGTAATAGGCAGGGTAAGAATGATGGAGGAGGAGTAAGAGGAGGTGGGGGCAGTATGAGCAGTCTACAAGAAGTTTACAAGAAAACAGGACTTCTTAGGAATAGGATTGAGAAGTCTAGATGTGACTGGCAGGAAGAGATAGAAGGAAGGAAGCTTGACTGATGATGCGGGGAGGTCGGTCTGGCAGTCAGGCAGACAGGCTGAGGGGAAGGAGAGATGACACAGCACAGGCATCTGGCACAGAAAGCCCCTGAAACAGTCCTGGGGATGCCTCTGGGTGAGAAAAATAGCGGGGCACAGAGAGAGGAAACCACAGAGGTAGAGGATATTCAAAGAGCAGAAAGGTCTTGAGAGGTACCTGTCTGGCTCAGTTGGTAGACCATCTGACTCTTAATATCAGGGTCATGAGTTCAAGCTCCACATTGGGCATGGAGCCTACTTAAATAAAATAAGATGTTTGGGGGCATCTGGGTGTCTCAGTGGGTTAAGCCTCTGCCTTTGGCTCAGGTCATGATCTCAGGGTCCTGGGATCGAGTCCCGCATCGGGCTCTCTGCTTGGAAGGGAGCGTGCTTCCTCCTCTCTCCCTCTGCCTGTCTCTCTGCCTACTTGTGATCTCGCTCTGTCAAATAAATAAATAGAATCTTAAAAAAAAAAAAAAAAGATGTTTGGTACACGTGGGTGGCTCAGTCGGTTAAGTGTCTAATTCTTGATTTTGGCTCAGGTCATGATCTCAAGGTTGTGAGAGGCTCAGATCTCAGTTGGGGGGGTCTACTTCTCTCTCTCTCTCCTTCTGCCCCTCCCTCTGCTTGAGCCCTCTTTCTCTTTCTAAAATAAATAAGTCTTTAAAAAAAAAAAAAGCAAAAACAAAGAGCAGACAGGTCTAATGGATGGTGCAGAGAAAACTGAATCATGCACCACATTTTATAATTTTTAAGGGTTTTACTGAATTTGCAAGAATTTTTGCAAACTGGCAATAGATTACTCCAAAAATATTCTTGAGATGAGGGACGGAACCATGGAAAATGATTTTAAGCATCTTTGTTTCTGCGATTCTCAAAGGCAGTATGTCGCCAGGTCATAATGCCACTTACAGTGCCCCTTTGGGTGTGGCCGAAGTTCCTGGAATGCAACTGTGTCCTGGTCTTCCCTCCATGTGCAGCTCCCGAGGAGGCCATCTTTATTGGAGAGAATCTACTAATATTGCTTGTACAGATTTCGTGAGAGAGTAAATGGGTTAACTTGTGACTAATAACAAATGATATGTAGGTCACTGAAATCATTTATCTTTCGGAAAAAGCACTTGCTGAGAGGCATTCTGAGGGCTGGAAGAAAGGAGCCATTGTGGCACAAGGGCCAGGATCACTGGTCACTGTCAGAAGTCGCCATGAGAGGAAGCCATTAGCTCCCCCCCCACCTTGATGATGTGACCACTACAGAGTAAGAGGCCTGTGTCATTTTCTATAGGGATGGTCCAAGAATTGACTGTCTCATTGAATCTATCCGTGAGTGATTGCCAGGGCCCTCTGTGGGTGACAATCATTAGCTGCCTGGTGTCATGAGCCAAGAGATACCATGGGACAAAAACGGGGGGAGGTCAAAATTACTGAGCAGTGGTTCCCCACAAGTTTTGTGACAATGCTAATATTATTAAAGGTGAGCCATCAGCCACCTAATGGGCTTTTACCTTTGAACTTTCTGAAGGACAAATTAAAGGCAGTACTTGAACTTTTTTTTTATCACTTAGTAATGCTATAAAATTCCCTTGGTTAGAAGAGAATTAAAAAAAAAAAAAGTCCACTGCATTTCCTTAGAAAACAGGTATGTAGAGTTATTGATTTAAAGGAGACGAAAGAGCAGATTAATTCACCATGATGAAAATCGACCCCGCAACGTACATGTACTTGGGAAACCAATGAAAGAACAAACTCTGATCTCTCTCCAAATAGCCTTGTCCCTGGGTGTTTTGTTTTGTGTTTTGTTTTTGTGGTTGTTAGCTGGCCTCCTGCTTCTGCCAGGGAGAATCATAATCATTGTTAAAAGCATGAATTCCTCAAACTGCCCATTCTGGAGCTGCAGCATGCAAAGCAGCTTCTCTCTGTCAGGGTCCCTCTGGCAGGGCATGGCCAGGACCTCCGCTCCAGCTGGTGACCCACATCTGGTTTGTTGCTATGCCCCCAGCATCTGCTAAGTGAATTCCGCTAGTGCTAAGGAGCCGGTATTTTAAGAAAACACCATGCACATTTAGTGACTATCCATTTGGCCATTTTCACTTCATGCCAAGAAGCAGACATTCCCATACATGCATGCATCCATCCATCCATCCATCCATTCACCCATTCATCCCTCCACATCCACCCATTCATCCACCTGTCCATTCACAAACATAATTATTACTCCTATTCTGTGCCAATCATTGCCAAGATTATTTGGAAAAATTCTCAGGAAATTCTATGAAGAAGGTATTGGCTATTTTCACTTTAAAGCTGAAGAAAGCAAGGCTCTGAGAAGTTAAAGATTAGGCCAGCATTGGCAACTTCAGGTTCAACCTAATAATGTGTCCTGAGCCAGAGGGAGGAGAGAGAGAAAGAGAGAGAGAGAGAGAGAGAGCGAGAGAGCACGCGCACAAGTGAGAGAGAACAAGCCTGCACTCTTCCTATAGAATAATTTGAAAGAGGTGGAAGTTATGAGCAGATACACCTCAACACAGCTGGAGGGTGGACAGTTGGGAAGCTGAGAGAAGCTGGGGCCAGGCACAGGAGACCATCTCCAGAGGTTGTTAGTCTGTGAAATCAGGAATAAGCTCTTTGATGTAAGCAATATATACAAATTCAATTTTAACACATTGTACATTTCTGTACAAGCTGCACCATCCGCAGTTTGACCTATCTTATCGAGCTGAGCTACTTTTTACATGAGGTCTGGCAACTGCAAATATTCATGAACAAACCCCCTCAGCCCACTGAAAGCAAGCTCTTACTAATTAATTTCATAATTAACGTGTTCTCACTGTAAATCTAGTTGGCATCACGCATGCAAAGGATTACAGAGACGAGGTCACCTGAGAAGTTACAAGGTCTGGATGTTTGCTTGAGAACCAAGACAGTGTTCTTAAAGAATGAGGAGAGGCACCTCTGTGTCAAAGTCACAGGTAAGTGCAAAAACAGTGACACAAGTCACTCCTATCCCGCACACAGGCCTCTCATGAGGATTTACTAGAAGGGCCAGCAGCAACTTGCACTGAGGGTTTGCACCATCAGCAACAGGGCCTGGATTTTAAAGGAAGAAGTTCAAAGCCAGAGTAGACAGGCAAAAATAAAAGCATGTCCACTCCGAGCTCCTTGGGGGTGTTTTAGCTGAACCCAACCAAAGTCCTGAAGAGCAAGTCACAGACATCCCCACACAAGGCACACAGATGTTTTAGACTAAACGCTCTGAAGTGAAGATGAGGCAGGGGAAGGCCATCTCCTTGATGGGGTGCACTTGTTTCAAAGCAGCGTGTCGTCTTTTATCTCATACCATCTTATGAGGCAAGAGTCCTATATTTACATTCCTCCTACGGAAAGCCATTCCAAGGGAACACACAAGAAGTAATTCCACAAGTTATTCTTCTGCTATTCTCACCCTGTGCTCAGAAATTAGATAAAACAGCACAGAGAGATGGCTCTGGAGGTGCATCTGTTCTTCATCTACACTTCCAGAATTCCATCTGTCCCAACACTTGAGGTGCAAAGGGACCCACCCGATACCCGGGATCAGGGGATGCTGTGGCTCCATTTCTTTGCAAGAGGCCCCTGCAAAGCAGCCTGAGTGCTGATGCCAGGGTGCTGTGTACCAATGACAAATCTGCTTACTGCTGTTGGTGGCTGCATCTGGGGCACTGAGCTCAGCCCAGGATGAAGAGATAGCCTTGGGAGGCAGTGGAGGGAGAGACGAAATGTACAAAAATGTTAAACTGAGTGCCGTGACAGAGAGGCAGAAGTAAGCCTTCAAGTGTCACCTGTGCAGCCATGCCTGAGCAGACATTGCTGGGAGGGGTGACAAAGGGGGTGAACAACAGTCCCTGCTTTCAGTGGCTCCATCTTTTAGGGAGGACAATACACACCCGTGCAGCTAATGCAGAGCAAAAAGGAAGGGATGGTGAAGAATAAACTTTTTTTAAAAGATTTTATTTATTTATTTTACAGACAGAGATCACAAGTAGGCAGAGAGGCAGGCAGAGAGAGAGGAGGAAGCAGGCTCCGCGCTGAGCAGAGTGTCTGATGCGGGACTCCATCCCAGGACCCTGGGATTATGACCTGAGCTGAAGGCAGAGGCTTTAACCCACTGAGTCACCCAGGCACCCCAAGAATAAACTTTTTAATCAAAATGCTACCTGAGGGAGAAGAGTAGGGGATCAGGGTCACCTGCTCTAGAGGCTGTTGAAGCAGAGGGCTGAGCACCCTCTCCTTTGCCAAGGTAGAGAGAAGGGAAGGACTCCACGGGAGAAAAGACAGGTCAGAGCACTGTGCTTAGCACAGAAGGAAACCAGGGGCTCATGGTGGAGCTGTTGAGGGCAGCCAGAGTCCTGGTACAGTCAATCTGGGGGCTCTGTTCTCTTGCTCAGGGGAACAAGGGACCCCGATACTAGGATAGGTCTGCAGTCCTCTCTGTGGGCAGGGCTGTACAGCACTCTCCTTTCAGGGACCGCTCGGAAGGGAACTTACATGGACAAGAATCAAGATGAAGTCTGTGGGCAGGATTAGTAAAATTTCTGGAGATGTCTTGCTCTGAATTCTGTGGAAGTGAATAGCCCCAGAAATACTGTATTGTAGCCACTGAAGTCTGAAAATGGGGTGATTTATGTATTAGGCTGAATCATACAAAATGGCTGGTTCTTGACCTACAAAAATGAAATTTCACGTGTTCACTGATGACTCTGGAAGGCCCACAGGCTGTGTGAGTTCCCCGTCGGCCTGGGCCACAGACCTGCACATGGGTATGTCTTCTTCCCTCTCAGGCCACAGGCCATGAGCTCACCAGGGAGCTGGATGGTCCCCAGCATGCTTTGCTCTCCGAAACCTTGAACCACCCCACAAAGTCACCTCAGCACCCCAATGCTTCCATGTCCTACTGAATCAATTCCAGACCTTCAGGGGTTTGCATGAGTTTTCTGAAGAGATCTCAGGCTGTTTGTAAATACTGGCCCCACAATGCCAAACGACTTAATAAGATAGAGCTTTCCTAGCTCCAAGATAATATTTACTTATTCCCTCTTCTGATGCTGTTCCTAACACAAAGGCAGAACGAACTGGTGGCCGATGGAGGTATACTCAAGTGTTGCGACGATGAAAGAGTAATAGGGCAAAGCATCCCTGCCCAGGGCACAGAGGTACAGACACAGCACCATGGTAGCTGAGGGCATGGCCAATCTCCCCCAAGAAGACAAACACCCATTGCTTGCAAAGACTATAAGCCATTGACCCTATTGACTCTGCCGCCATAACACTGGAGGTGGGAGAGTCATCCAAGTAAAAGGAATAAAGCCCTGGCCTTGGTAGGGTTGTCGGGTCTAGGAAAGGCGGGGAGTCTATGTCCCAGACCCCTGGAAGGCTGGGAGCAGTTATCCACCCATATCTTGACAGCCGTGAGTCTGTGCATGAGCGAGATCGCCGGAGAGGTCCTGGATAGCTCATGGGAAGCTCAGGGTTCTGAATGCTGCATGCAGGATCTTGGCAAGGTCTCCACCTTCCCTGAAACCCCTGTTGCCTCTGTAAGGTGGGCATATTATAGAACTTGATTGTTAATATATGTGTAATACATAATTTGTACGATGTAACATTAGCTAAATTCTGGTTATTGTTATTAAACAGATGCTTATCCTCTGCAAATGGGGAAATTAAGTCAGACTAGTGAGCACCAACAGCCCTGAATGTCCCAAAGACCTGGTGACTTAGGACACCCATGACTCTACTTAATCCCTCTTACATGCCACATCCCATCAGGTAACAAATCCAAATCTAGAACCTGGCCACTTGTCACCACTGCATGCAACCCCTGAGCCAAGCCATTGTCTCTTTGTCCCTGGATTATGTCTGCGACCCTCTCTCTGCTCTGCTAGCCTCTCTGCACCTGGCAGTGGGGGTCATGATGGGATGGCGTTCCCTCCAATGACACCATCTCACAGAAAAAGTGACGTCTTTATGGCAGTTGGTGAGGCCCTGCCCTATTAGGCCCTTGCCATCAATCACCTTGGACCATTCTGTGTCTTCTGCCTGGAATGTTTTTCCCAGATCCCCCTCACTTTCTTGGGAGGCACCCTGATTTAGTCCCTTCTCTCTCCTCCACACTCCTCACACTCTACTGTGCTCTGCATCTTCATGATTCATCCTGCTGGCTATGTGCCTCTCTGCACTAGATAGAACCTGCAGAAGGGCAGGCACCGTGGGCTGTCTTGGTCATCATTCTATCCCAGGCCTGCAACCTGCAGCCACAGCACCTTACGTGTGGCTGGCTGGTTGAAGGAACATGGCAGTGACTGACTCTGGCTTTTTGCCCCTCTTCAGAGCATCTAGATAAGGCTGGGGCGAGGAGGAGTCTGCTTCCACGATTCATGTGAATCCTCAAAGGTTGGGGGAGGGTCTTAATCTAGGTCTATGGACACACTCCAGGGGTCTCTTTCAGGTGATGATCAGAATTGACCCTTGGATTTTTAGGGTACAAACTGCATCCTTATTTTCACTTTCCTCTGACTGAAATTAAGCAATTCTTTCCATTATGAATATGGACAATGAACCACAGGGGTACTATCTGTGACTTTGTCACCAGCGGAAATTACAGATATTTTCCTATCACATCATGGTGCTGCCAATGTCTCAAAATATTGGCTTTGCTCATCACTGCTTCAAAATTACAGTAGTTACGATGTGCACTGCTAGAGCTTAGTATTTAATGCATGCATAACAACGGCAATATATGACTACACATGTGCTTGATTTAGAAAGTATTTCCCTATACCTGACTTACTTTGTAATACTATGTCTTTTGTTTTCTGCATTTATAAACATTCTGAGAAGGGCAGGAGGTCCATGGCACCAAGAAGTTTGAGGGACCCGGCTGGTGGGACAGCCTTTAGTTAAGTTCTAGGGTATACGGGCAAGGTTGAGTCCTCAGAGGGAGTGAGTGACAAGAGTGACAGCCCCTACCACTAACAGTATGGGTCAGTGCTGTCACATCTATCCAACGTCCCTATCTATGACCGACATCCGCTCATTGTACAGATGTGGAAACAGCCATGGAAAGGGGGGGATGCTGAGGTCCAAGGGGAAGCAGGATTCAGATCTAGGTTTCCAGCTCTAGAATCCAGCCAGTGTCAAGAAGGGCTGCCCATAAGACTCTGCAGTTTGAGCAAAACAAAATGGACTTCTAAACTTGAGTGGAACACACACACACACACACACACACGTTCTTTTTGTCTAACAACTAAATTCAATGTATTTATTTTGTCCTTGCATAATACTTATGTAGAATGGAGCCTGAAAAATAAATTATTCAGGAAAAAAGGGCATGACCTGGGTCTTTTTCCATTGGGAAAGATCCGATGTGTAGGGAGGAGGAAGGGGAACACTTATGAAACAGATCCTGCTGCACTCATAGCTTTTTACATACCATTGTACTTGCCATCCCTTTTCACAGATGAGAAAACTGAGCCTAGGAGTAATGACCTAACTCAGCTCAGGTCGCTCTCCCATTTTACATCTAAGTAGCTTGACTGCCATTTGATAATAAATATACTGAGAAACACCTGAGACCTAACATGTCCTTTTCTTTCTTTTTTAATTTTATTTTTTCCTTTATTTGACACAGAGAGAGAAAGAGAGTAAGCACACGCAGAAGGAGCAGCAGAGGGAGAGGGAGAAGCAGGTACCCCACTGAGCACGGAGTCGGACTAACTCAGGGCTCCATCCCAGAACCCTGGGATCATGACCTGAGCCAAAGGCAGACGCTTAACCGACAGCACCTATCCCGCCCCAGGTTCCCATAACACTTGTCCTTCTAAGCAAACCTAGTAGTGCTTCAAAACTAGTTACCACCCCTCAGACCCTGTGCTGGGCTGGAAACATTTTTCTCATTTCGGTTTTCTAATGGTAGCTACTGCCCTGGGGGCAGGGGTGAGATTCACCAGTGGAAAAGCTCCAGGCAACAGTTACAGCCCCTCTGAGTCAATAGCCACATGCTCAGCTTCAGAGCAATACAAAACAGGTAATTTAATTTCATAAAAGGATCTTTCTACAGTTTGTTTTTTTCCTCCCAGCCTATTGAAATGTACACACCACGAGGACAAAGTACAAGGTACTGTTCGACTGTAATTTTACTTCTGCACATATTTAATGTGCTGCTGGGGATGAAACATTTCATGGTTCCTGTGCTCAGTAAATGAAATAAATCAATGTGTTTAAGAGAGAGCGATTTTTTTTTCTTCCTTGCTGTTTCGGGGGGAAGAGCTCTTTACTTTTCTATTAACATGAACTTAATGAACCATTTCACATTCAGAACCCCTTAGAAAGGTCATAATGCCTATTTCCTAATTAAATTTTTTTAAAGTCAAATAATGCTAATTTTCTTTTATATCTCCACATGGGGAGCAGTGGTTTATAAAAAAAAAAAAAAAAAAAAATTACCGGAACAAACAACAGCACTGAGCGAAGGACTATTTCAGTGAGTTAAGATCGATGCCTGTAGGGCTTTATAAAAGAAGACAGAGAGAGCAAAGACCTGGCCTAGCATTTTACTAAATATAACCAAAGAACCACAGAATTTGGGTTGCCATGGAATTCGGGCTTCAGTAAAGTTTATCGTTTGGTGTGAAGTCGGTGTGATGCTTCAAAACGAGCAGCCATAAAGCCAACATGCTTTAAGCAACAGTGGCCACTCCGCACTTGGGTGCCTTTGCTCGGATTTCCTTTACACTGAGCCCGTATTAAAAACGCGGAGGCTTTGTGGGATGCAGGAACAGGTACTTGAGGCTCACTGCTGTTTCATTCTCAGGCCGGTCTGATTCCCCCCCCGCCCTCCTAATTGCAGCAGACAGCATCGGAGCTTTGTCAGCATTACCTGCTCTGAATAGAAGCACTCTTGGGCCGCTTCGTCAAAAACCAGGGAAGAAAGCAGGCTCTCTGGCTGGCAGCGGTCTTGGATTCTCGCCCCCGGCCATACTGTGCAATCACGCTGTTTATTCCACTGTAACAATCAGACGGCGCGAGCGGAGCACCTGGTCCTCCCGGCCGGGCCTTCCTTGGCAGCTGACGGGCAACCTCGCTGCCAGGTGGTCACGCTTCAATTACATTAGCTAGCCATTCTAGGGTTAACGAGGACCCACTTTCTTCAGAATGCCCCGGGAAAATCAGTTCTTCATAAAGGACAGTATGCCTTTTGTTGATCACTGAACAATGTTGCTGAAAATCCATTAAATTAAATTCTCTTTATTGGACTGCATAATGCAGTCGCGATAGCCCCAGCGAGAAGTTTGCACGTTTATTTACCAAATTTCTGAATAATTTATACATGAATCCTGGCTCTTCTTTCATTTAGTGGCCAAATGTTTCTTCGGAATGGAACAGTGTGCCTTTGCCTTCATTTTAATTTGGGTTAATGCTCGCTTGCAAATAAAAAAAAAAAAACAAACAAAAGCAGAACTGAATTGAAAACTGGCCAGAAGAGTCAGTGTCATTTTAACTCAGAATTCATATTCCAATTTTCTTTTGCAGGAGGACTGTCAAATATATTGGCATGAATTTACGTAATATGCTTTTCCTTTTTTGTATGATCACCATTTTTATAACAGAAAACGAGATAGATGGAAACAGGAGGTGGGGGGGGCCTCGAATGGCCGCTGAACTGTCAGTCAGGGAACTGTGGCCGAGGCTCAGGTGGAGGTGAGCCTAGATGGAACAGCACACAGTGACTGAGTTAGATGTGTGGTCTGGGCGCCCTCCCACCCACCAGAGCTGCTCCCTGCAGGCCTCACATGACAGACGGGCAGGATAGCAGTCGACGGGAGCACCCCTGCCCTGTCTTCTTTTGCTTTTCTCCCCACCGCCCCTATCGACAGAGGGTCCCTGGAGGAGCCCTCCTTTCTTGCTGCGGCAGGTGCTTTAGGTTGCCGATGGTTAGATACCTGGGCCAACAGCCTCGGACACACAGCTCAACAGTCTGAGCGTGTTGGAAGAGGGTGAAGTGGAAGACATATAAGGAAAACAGACGTACAGAGAGCTCTAACAGTTGTTTAGATAATATTTTCCCAGGAATTTAGCCTTAGCTGTTTGGGAGATCATTTATTTATTTATTTATTTATACTCAGAGGAAGCATTTAAAAAAAATAAATCAACAAAAGGGGCTCCTGGGTGGCTTAGTGGGTTAAAGCCTCTGCCTTCGGCTCAAGTCATGATTCCAGGGTCCTGGGATCAAGCCCCGCATCAGGCTCTATGCTCAGCAGGGAGCCTGCTTCCCTCTCTCTCTCTGCCTACTTGTGATCTGTCAGATAAACAAAATATTTTTTAAAAAAATCAACAAAAAGCCTTAGATATTAGGTACATATTAGGTACCAAAAGAACATAAGCCAAGCAAAGAAAAAAATTCTATTGAATTTCATTTTCATTTAAGGGGGGAACCCTACCTTTTTTCAGAGATGAAAAGAACGTCTGAATAAATTTAGGGAGAAAGGTGTTAAATTTTAGTTGATATGCAATTACAAGTACTGTGTGAGAATATTTGTAGCAATTAGTCAAGGCACAGTCAGAGGAGGAAGGCACGAGACAACACAGTGCTTAGGGGGAGAGCACTGGTGTGAATGCCTCTCCACTTACTGGCTGAGATGCTTGGGCAAGTCTCTGCACTTCTTCTTCTTCTTTTTTTTTTTTTTTAAAGATTTTATTTATTTATTTGAGACAGAGAGAGAGAATAAGTGGGGGAGGGGCAGAGGGAGAGGGAGAAGCAGACTCCCTGCTGAGCAGGGAGCCTGACGCTGTGCTCAATCCCAGGACTCCGGGATCACGACCTGAGCTTCGCCTAAGGCAGACGCTTAACTGACTGAGCCATCCAGGCACCCCACAAGCAAGTCTTTCTGAGCCTCAGTTTTCTCTCATGTAGAATGGGCAACAACCCCACACCCTAGTTACAATGAAATGCACATAAAGCAGTGCGGCCATTACACACAACCCTGGAACTCACGTAAGGATGACTGGCTAGTAGATGTCATCAGTTTCCAGTTTGCTGAGGTGCCTCCACTCTGCTCTCTGTCATCCTAGCCCTATTTAAGCTGGGAGCACACACTCAGGCACTCTCGGCCCTGTCATGTAACCACTGCATGGATTTCTTTTGTAGTCAAATGCCTGAAGCAAAAGCAAATTAGAACCCAGTGCCAGAACCAAAGCACCAAAGAATAACCTTCTGTAATACTGCTGATGGAATATCAAGAGCACAGATTACAATCGGACACTCAGAAATAAATGTTTTAGTTTTGCTTCCTGATCATTTTCGATAAACGCTTTGGCTTTGCCTTGGCATTTATCTTCCTGAGGCAGGCTGGTGTCTGGTCACAATGTACGGTTCTAGTAACATTATCTCTGAATTATAAGATCCACCTTGAACAAGGCTCCAGCACAAAGGTATTAGAATGTGCTGGTGACAAGCAGACGCTCTTTTGCAGCTCAAAAACAATGGCTGATGCTTCTGTATGAATAGACAGAAAGCACATCAAAGGCAGCCTTTTATGGAGAAAAATTGTGTGATGTCCACTTTAATCTCTCTCAAAATCTATGCACAAACTGAACTCAATTTCATTTTTCACATAAATGCTAAGGCTTGATAACAAGGACATCTTTTTCTTTACAGTTAAAAGACAGGGAGACAAAGATATGCTAGCATAGCCTTTGAACTTTTTAAAGCTGTATCAATGGGCCATGATACTTAACCACTGATACAAGGGCAGAGATTTTACAATAGCTGCATTTAAAGCATTCTGACTAAAACCATTCATTATTATAGATTAAAGAATAGCATTAATATCCACACTTTCTTTAAAGCTGCATAGTTTTTATACTTTTAACCCTTTGATCAATTTCACAAAGGTCTAAGAAGGTAAGATGGTACTATCACAAGGATTTATAAAAATACAGTGGTATAGGGATGTAATTCAAAGGGGGTCACATTAATTCCTGGATGAAGAAGGATGCAGAAGCAGCACGTTTTGGGGGTAGAAATGGGGGAAATGTCCTCTGATGAACAGATGCCTTGGAATGGAGATAATCCAAGCAGTGACTCTTCTCACACGGAGCTGTTTGGGAGGGTTGTGGGGGCTATGAAATAGTGTCTTCAGATCTCCATTCTCCTTTCCTTGGACCTCTGGGTCCCTCTTGAGTCTTGGGTATCCCATAACAAGTGCCCTAGTTGTGAAGTTGGTGCTGCTTGTTTTTCAGTTTCCAGCCAGCATCCTGGAGTCCCCCACTTGCTCCCGCCTGCCAGGCAGCTCCTCGTCTCATGCGACAGTCTTGCCAGTGGAGTCCAGGCTTTGCGGTCGGACTGTTGGTGCTCTAATCTTGCATCACCACTCGTCCAGCTGTGTGCTCATGAGGAAATCAATCCCCCTCTTTGAGCCTCAGTCTCCTTGTGGGCTAAGGGTGAAAACGGTGATCCTATACAAATTGCTTAGTACGGTGGCCAGCACAACGTAAGCCCTAGACAGATGTTTGCCACTACCTACCACTCCTGACTTGGAAAGAAACCATGAAAGTTCCTGATCCCATTTCCCACTAAGCAGCAACAAGCCTTTCTTCCTATGTCTTGGGCATCCATGAATCCCCATTATGGGAGCTGCTAATGTCGCATGGCAGCAGCACTCATTCCAAGCCACATGTGAGAATAATCTAGGGATTAATCTGCATTGATGAAGCCCCACTCCAAACCAAGTCACTAGAATCTCTGGAGCAGGTCCCGGGCATCAGTCTACACTGCCCTTCCCCACGGGATGCTAGGGTTGAGAACCAGGGCCGAGGGCAGTGCGACACAAACATTTCCCCTGGAGTCCTCCCCTTCTGCAGAGGGGCACAGAATGGGAGGGGAGGACCTTCAGGAGACCAGAAGCCAGGCCGGAGGGACCTGCGAGTAAGATGTGTTTGATTTCTTATCTTAAAAACAATGCAAATTCCTGGTGTGTGTTTACGTTAATAAAAATATTGTAAATGACTAAACACCCAGTACTGCTGCTAATCTGCAAAGATACATTTGGCTTCTCATGGGACCCAACTGGCCCGGTTTCCCAATGTGAGAAGCTCTAATGTAATGTCTGGCCATCCTAGGAGTGTTTGAGTTTCGAGAGGAGGTTCATGAAGAGAGAGAAGCCTGTTTTATCCAAAGGACTGAAGTGAGGGTGATGGAAGGGTAGATGACAGGACAAATACACACACACTGGTCAGAGGTTGGCTCTGGGTGCAGGGCCCTGGGTGACATTCTCTCTGCTCTAGAGTAGGAAGCTGAGGGGAGCCTTTAACCTAATCCTAGCTTTGGCTCAGCTCGTGGCCTTGACTATTCTACATCTCCCAGAAAGGGCTCCTCCTGAAAAAAGCTTGTTTTAAAAACCAAAAGCAAAAAAGACCAACCTCCAACCCCTCTTCCCCGGCAGGGCTATCTTACCCGTGGCTACGTGGTGGGGGTATGTCGAAGAACCTCTCCATGGAGCCTCCCCACAAACAGCACCGAAACACTTACTACCCTGAACTACCAAACAGGTGTTTAAGACTCACATTTCAGTGGGATTTTAATTATAAACAGATTTTTATCAGTTTGCCCGATGCCTTTACCATTCTTAGAATCAGTCTGTAAGAACTATATTCTAGAAAAGAAAAACTGGCCAAATCCAGCAATGGCTTTGAAAGACGCTATACAGAGGTCTGAATTTGTAGGTTATTTTCTGAAAAGCTGAAATCATGACACAGCTAAAACTAATGCAGCCTACTAGCCCTGAACAATGAACTTCTGTTTTGGATGTAGAAAAAAAAAGATTTTTAATGAGAGGATATATAAGCGAAGTCTATTTTCTTCTTAGCGCCAAAAGTATTTCTCCTGCTGAAGGACCTTTCCCTCCCTTCGACAAGAGCTGTGGTCAGTAAAATTTGACATTTTTATTTAACTACATGTTTATAATAGAAATCGAACCTGTGAGCTCCTCTGACTGTTGCATGGACGTGCAGGTCTCTAGTTAGCAGGAAAACGAAGGTAAAAGTGGAGAGGACAAAACAACAAAATCTGAGATTTTCGTTCCCTCACAATGTCCACATTTTGAGGGTTTCACTTAAAAAAACAAGTGAGAACCATTTAGAGAAATAAAAGCAACTCTAAACTAATTTTATATTCAAAACATATGGTGGCAGGTTATAAACCTTTTTCTGGAATTGATTTTTAAAGCCCTTATCACAAAACAGGGTTGGAAACACTGCATATAATAACAATAATAAAATAACTCTTTGGGCACAATGCCCAGAGAAACCAGCTATACAAATACAAGGCAAAAGGAAAAGGATGATCTCAGAGAGAGACAAAAATGGTTCAAGACGTGGCAACGTCGACACTTAGGACTTCCACGGAATAAGTGGCCTCCCAGACGCAGCCCTGAGCTCTGGCAGAGGTCCTGTTTGGCAGTTAAACCCTCCTCACAGCCCACTCCCACCCATTTCCCCCCAAACCACCGTGCACGCAGGTTTCTTTGCACAGTTAATGGAGTTAGTATATAATACACATTTTGAGAATCCAAAAACTTAGGTTGAACTACATGAAAATGCATTTTTGACTAGGCCCCAAATAGTCAAATATCAACAATTTCATTTACTTCAAGCCAGTTTAAAGCAAGGAGTGGGAAGTTCATCCCACAATTACCTCTCATTTTTCACCAACATAAAGCTGTTTTCAGGGGCACTTGGGTGGCTCAGTTGCTTAAGCATTTGCCTCTGGTTCAGGTCATGATCCAGGGTTCTGGGATGGAGCCCTACATCGGGCTCCTGCTCAGTAGGGAGCCTGCTGCTCCCACTGCTCACTCTCTCTCTCTCTTTCAAACAGATAAATAAAATCTTAAAAAAAAAAAAAAAGTTGTTTTCAGAGTACCTCTAGAGGGGGCAGGGTGGGACAGTTCCTCATCAGGCCACATCAACAGAATCAGGGGATGCCTGCCCCTTATCAATGGTATCTCTAGGGAGGATGCCCCGACTATAGACAACATTCTGCTCAACAAAGGTTCATGGCGGGAGGGTAACATGTGGTGCTCTTCTAAATGTCGCAATCCCATGCATCTAAACAGCATTTTGGCTGCCCTTTACACATTTATTCTTCTCTTAATCCTTTTTGTTTTTATGCTTTACTGTGCAGGGGGAACATAGTTTGGAACAACTATAATATTGATTTTCAATTTATTAACTTTATAATTGTTAAATGGGAACACAAATACAATTTCTAGTTCTCATGGGGTAAAAATATTTTGAGGAAATGAATATTCAAACATACATATACGTGCATTATAGGTAAATATATTAAAATACCTATATTATAGGTAAATATATATATATATACATATATATATATAAATACATATTTTACCATTATAGGAACAAGAGTTAATATTGTGATGAAGAAATACAAGCTGAATGTGGGACTCTATCCTGTGTTAGGATAGAAAGAAATTCTACGACTTGGGAGCATCCAACAGGGTAGAGTGGAATTTAACCTCCAATATTAAATAGTCTTTAAGAAAAGGCATGAACCATAGGCATTGTTTTTTAAGATCAGAGTTAAACAGCCGATCTTAGTCTGTAATAGATTTTTTGAATGAACACGGCTAGTTTTACCCCATGTGTCATAAAATATCAAATTTGTCAGGTCTTGAATAGATAATAACAAATCACCTCTATGTCTGGACAGAATTTTACAACACACTAAAAATTAAAGAGATAATGGAAGTTTAAAAAGTATTTGTCTTGAGTGTTACCATTTTCCCAGAAGAAACAAACTCAATTGTTATTCCATTACTTTTAATAAAATCTATGCTGTAAAGTTTCTTGGGCAAGTCCACAAAGGAGATACTGGAAAATGGTAATGACATTTTATTTTTGACGTTCCAGCATTTCTAGAATTTTAATTTCAGAAGAAGCTCAAACTAACAGGTATATTTTCACTGCATTGAAAGGAAATGTAGCTTTTTAAAAATTTGAATCTTTACTCCCACTTAAGAGAAAGAAATGATAAAAACTGATTAATAATTCACTTACTTAAGAAGTGATCTGACTCTGAGTTTATGAATATATAATGAAGGAAAAAGTAAATCTGCTTTCAAGTTAAGACTTAACAGAAGTTTGTTGAGTCCATAATTAGCACCTACCCGGGCGGGCTTTCTAGAATCTCAACAAGGAAAACCTGGAATGCAAGTCCCATTCAACAACCTGAGAAGACGGAGCGCTTTTCACAGGCAAAGAACACATTACGAAGTTCATTAATTAAACAGTGCGGGTGGAGCAGATGGATGCTACCTACGGTCGAATGACGCTAAATTGGGACAGAGGTTTGCAGTCCTTAATGAGGCTCCATAAAATGAATGATTACATAGTGATCACAAGTAAACAAGCCTGCGAGGAGAGCGGGATTATCAGGGCAACAAGTCCTGCAACATGGTAACAAGAAGACCAACGTGAGTGGAAGTATCCAATACACAAAAACACCTCGGAGGTCATTCACTCACAGGACGCTTCCAGGGGCTGAGGAAAGCCGTATGAGGCTACAAAGGGTTAAGCATGAAATGACAGTGGGGCAAGAATATGAAAATGCCCGGCCATGAAAATGAATGGGAGACAAACCTTTTTGTCACATATTAAGTGCATTATTGAGAATGAGACTCTCAAGATTCCTTTTATCTTCACAGAAAAACAGAGATGCAAAATGTCAGGTACTTGGGATTTTTAAACTAAAAGGCTTAGCAGAAGCAGCTATCCAGAAAACGTGGGCATTAATGATTTTTTAATGATTTTTTTTCTCTTATCACTAATTAAATTTTTTACTTTTTCAGCTATCTCAAACCCTTAACTTTCGGGGGAGCTCCTAATTAGCCTTTGTGCACATGGACTTGTATACACACTCAAAAGAAATTTTTTAGACTCATAGGTAAAATAGAAGCTTATTTTGATATTAAAAATTTGCTATGAATATTTGTTGTTCTCTGGAACTTAAAATTTTGAAATGAAGACTATACCTCTTTAGAACGATCTGTTATGGTTTCCAGTTTAGGCATAATATAAGCTCATTAACAGTAATTGAGAACTTTGGAACAAGGGTACCCAGAGAACACAGGATAGCCATGTATTATAGTGTAGCTCAGAGGTTGGCAGTAGTTAATAGAGACCCCCTGCTTCTGTCCTGTGGCCCCCATTGGGATGCCCCATGTCGTTATGCCTGATTTCCTTGGCTTTGATTTTCTCTGTACACATGTCCTTTACCATAAGTTTCTTTAAATCCATTTCTGAAAGAGGTAGAATATAAATAGGTTCAACATATACAAATCAGTGTCTTGTTTGCAAAGATCAGAAACACCATCACGATGGAACTGTGCTCTCAAATATTCACCAAGGCAAAAGCACAAGGAGTTATACCCCTTAGGTCCTTGTTTTGAGTTAGACTCTGTTGTGAGAAATGATATTGAGAATATTTATACTGAATGTTTTCACTGATGTTTAATTTGGAAGCCACATGTAATTAGGTACAAGTGATGGATATGTGATATCAAAATGGAGTCCTTTCCACTGCAATTTTCAAGAGTTTTGCTTTCATCTTTATTTCATAAAATCAAGGTTTAAATGGCTAATATCCTCTTGGTAAGAACAATGACAGGATAGGCTAAAATGTAATCGAATCGTTTCACTTTCTCGAAGTTGTGTAATTTCGATGGCTTCCTGTTCTCAGGTCAGAAATGCGGACCTTTGAGAAACAGTGGGGGGGGCGGATGGGAGCCTCAGAACCAGGGTTGGAGGGGGCCTCCATCCTGGCCCTACCCTGGCTGTGGGGACGTAGCTAAGCCCTGAAGCTTCATTCTCTCCATCTGTGATATTCTGCAGTGCTGTCACCAAGAGCCGGAATAATGGACCAATGGCCCTCCTCTTCTGTGTGCCTTTGACTAGCCTGTGCTTCTTGGCACGTTATCCACCGCTGTCCCAAACTGCCCTTTGGATGACGAGGGCAGCCTCTGGTCTGTCAGCTCATGAGAGAGCGTTTTATGGCTAACATGTGGACACTAACTACTGATGAGAGTTCAGTCTCAGTGGTGTGCCTACTTCTGTATTTGGATATTTCCCTGCACTGGAAATTGAAAATCCTGTACCTGGTAAACTCAAGTAAAACATTTTTAAAACTTCGGTATCTGTTTAATTTAATTTTAATTGAACTGTCATGGTGAACGTTAAAAGTGTCTAATGGATTTTTAGGCTCACTGAATATACACAAGCTGACTTCCAGTGGCAAATGGCAAGAACATTTGAGAACATGCTGGGTAAACAGCATCAAACATGAAGATCTGGGAAGTGAGGCACATTTAGGAATTTTATATATTTTGTTTCATTATCTGGAAAAAGAACACCCTTTATAAGAGATTAGATGTACATTTGAATTCATATCTGTTGGTAAGAAAACAAAAATTCTGGATTCGAAAATGTAACCAAAATGAAATATCAATATTGAGAATATGAGTCTCCAGTCTCTTCCCCCAAAGAAATCTTCTGGGGGCATACAAAGTAATCTGTTAAAAAAAAAAAAAAATCTGTATTATCCTCCTAGGTTGAAGTTCCTTTAAAAATTTATGTATTCGCCAAAATCTGATTGCAAGAGCTCTCATGTGCCAGACTGACTACAAAACACTTAGTGATTAGGTCCATAATTAGAAACTGTCTAATCATTTTCTGTTGGCAATCTTGACTCTGAAATGCTTAAATAAAATGTTCAATAAAGGATTATTTATGAAAAGAACCAATATTTTGATCAAGAATACAAAGGGAGGCCTGATTGTACAAATGCAGATAACTGCCTTATTTTAGTACATAAAATCTCAGATTGAATTTAGACATCTATTAGCGCAACTGATTCTAAATAATTTAGTAGGAACATTTTTTTAGAGGACCCCCCGTATTTATTTTTGCAGTTTGAAAAAATGTTATTCTAATGTAAATTTATAAGATTATTTAAATGAGCCATGCATTTAGTATACTAGGAGACACTATGAAATATCATATTCCACAAAAGAATCAACATTCTTTTATAGCTAATATTCTAATGTGAAGAGCTTTGAAATGGTCTGCAATCGAGTTGATGTACTACTATCAGGCAATAGTTTCTATGGAAGTTTTAAGAGAAAGCTAGCATTAAACCCTCCCATTGTGAGAAAGGGACAAAGTGTAAGCTTAAAAATTTCCCTTCTCTGAAGTTCGGGGGAAAACCCAGTCCAGACATTTAAAATAACTTCAACCCAAAGCAAAGCAAGACAGTTCATATGCTTTCAATAAGTGTACCACATTTTTATATAAGGATCCAGAAGCCACCTTTCTAGAGCCTTGCAACTAAAGACTTTTTAGCTGGAGGGGTTAAAAGTGTGGGTGTGGAAGTCAGCTTTTGTTTGAAAAATTAGCAATGCTATGAGTCATCATGCATTAGCAGCAGAAGAGTTTTGCATCTTGTACGAATCCAGACACCATATGCCATGCGAAGGCCTATTACTTTATTCGGTGCCACCGCTGACAGGCAGCCACGTGGGTATCCCCAGTGGAAGGGCTGTCTCCTCCCGGCGGCGAGGACAGGAACCCAGTGAGCTGAACACATCCGACATTGTACGGAGCAGCAGGAACAGCTGGTAAGCTAGCAAGCAGCAACGGCCGAGCGGAGCGCGGATGCTAATGAGCCTGGCGACAATGCCGGCCTTCAGAGGGAGGATGGCAACGTCCGCATGTCCCCACAACAGCCTGAAGAGTAGAATCTGCTCGTTCGTGCCTTCAGTCTCATTAAAACACAATACTGGTATTTGTGGTTTAGCAAAACCAGTTGTAAGTCACAACTTACAGATCTAACATGCTTGAAAAAGTTGGGCCGAAGTGCACTTACAATTTCCATGGGCATCTGAACCACTGTGGGGAGTTGGGGGCTGCGGGGTAACAGTGCAGCTGCAGCAGCTGCGATGGGGTCGTGGTCCCAGCTCACCCCTAACATGACTTGTGTGGCCTCAGGTGGCTTATTTAACCTTCCTGGGGCTCTGTGCCCTCAACTGTATTTTTCAGATATAATAAAACACATTTAATAGGTTATCTTATTCAAGACAGTGTGTTTGCTTAACAACCTGATATAGGACAATCACTATATCTTCCTCAGAGGATTGCGGCAAGGATCAGATGAGTGACTCTATGTGGGAGGTTCAAAGTGCCCGGGACGGAGGAAGTGCGGGTGAAGCTAAGCAAACCACCGACTCTCCAGGTGATCTGAAAGTTGAGCTCCGTTACTCCTCCTAGAACTATGGTAGTGGGCGAGTTCCTTAACCTCCTAGCCTTGTTCCTCTCACTGCGTAAGATGCAGCACATTTCCTTAGGAGTGAAGGGCCTGCTACGTGGGGGTGGAGCAGAGGACAGGCAGTTACAGTAGGACCAGTGGCGACAAGGAAGTGGGGGTAGGGAGGCCTTTGAAAGCGGGGTGTGGTGCCTGCCCTGACATCTGCGCTCCCCAGATCCTTATTGAGGGTCTGTTCTGCTGAAAGGAGCTCACTTCTCTGAATGCTCCTTGCTTTGATCAAGTCCCTGTGACTCCCACTGACTCTCCAAATGCCAGGTAGAAGGCCCCTGCTGAGGATGCCTTTTTTCGGGCTCTGGGCTGAACTCTCCATCATGTCCATTATGAAACTGCATGGACTTCTCTTTTCCTTATGTTTTCCATTCTCAATAAAGGGCCCTTTGAGGATGGGGACTGTGCCTTCCCTCCATTTGTGTGCCCTCAGCAACAGCATGGTTCCTGGTGTACAGGAAATGGCCAATAGATATTTGGTTGAATGAATAAACTAATGGAAAAAATGGCTTTTAGATGTGTCCTTTTCAGAAATGGTGTTTGGGAGTGTGAATGAGATGATCAGAATCTGTTGATCACTTTTTTTTTTTTTTTTTTTTGCCAAGATTTTCTTAAAAGCTCCAAGATCATCTCCAGCAGTGAATGTACTTTCCATCTCTCTTCCTGAGGTTGGGTGTGTGTATATACAGCGGGAGAATTGTCTCCCTGAAGTCTTCCTACAAGCTCAGTTCAGCTCCGGGGGTGTCAACCTGAAGGTGACATCAGTACTTTCTGAAAAATACAAAACATGCAGTTGCCTGCCGAGTGCAGAGTGATCTCCGCCTCAGAGTCTAAAGGGCTATAAAGACTGACAAAAAGACTACAGACCAGGAGAGATAAACTTGAATTTAAAGAAGGACAATGACAAACATCCTAAGGAACTTTGTGCAAAATACAGCATGGAACTCATGAGGATTTCAAGAACGTTTTAATCTGGAAATGTGCATTCATGGAGGAAATTGTAGTTCTCTGGCCGGCAGCTGCTGAGGCTCTCACATGCAGCAGGCATTAGACCCTCGGCTCTGTTGCCACTGGCTGTCTGCTCCTGGCAGGGTGGCCTTGCACAGTGATCAGTCTTGACCCTGATTTGAATTTGTTGTTTCCCATATATTTGCTTTCTTTATCATCAGCTCTCGATTTTCTGTTGCATCCAGAGTTCCACAGACAAAATCAGGATTACTTGACATGCTAAATGAAAATCAGAAATCGAGGTGGAGAAATGGAAGGGCTTTTCCTGACTCCCACCCTGCTTACAGATGATGCCCATGAGCAGTTTGAGAGCAGACCCTCAGGCAGAGGCACTCCCTCCCCCGTCCCTGGCCTCAGTGGACCTGGAAGAGCCAGGTATTCAGGCCTACGCCCCTCACAGTTCAGAGCCATCCAAAGACTAGAGTGACACACAATGTTTAGTATCTTCTACTGATCTTTTGTGGGGAGGCAGTTGCTAGAATAAGAATGCTCTTTAGTCACTGGGATTTCAAAGATTTAAAAAAAAAAAAATGGATATTTAAAAAATTCCTAGAAAAGAAATACTTGCAGCCCAAGTCTCAAGAGTAGATGAAACTATCAGGATCAGCACAGGACAAAATTGGTAGACGTTGGAAGGGAGCAAAATATGTGCCTGAAATTTACACACACACACACACACACACACACACACACACACACACTGTACCAAGTAGTCCATCTTCCTGAATCAAGTTTCAGAGGAATGATGATCCATGTAAGAGATAGTAAGATGCACAGATTACAAATGGAATGTGCCCCTAGCAAGGGTGCTATGAATCTGAGCCATAAAGCTGCCGCCTCCACAGTCCCGTGTAATGTCACCTAAGCACTCTGCCTTGCATGACTTGCTGCAGGCTGCCGCAGATTAGAGCTATCGATCGCTCCCTGCAGAAGGGTCTCGCTGTGCTGTGCGAAAGGAAGGTAAATGGCAGAGACAGACAGCTTCAGTATTGATTAGTTCTGGCGGGGGGGGGGGGGCTGCGCTTCCAAATGAGGGTCAGCACTCCTTCACACCACCTAGGAGAGTTACTCTGCTTTGCATCAGGGCACAGCGAGATAGGGGAACCGGGCCAAATGCCAGTCTCAAGGCCACCTTCTCTCCTGTTAGCCGGTCACAATACCTCTCAGAGAAGCCAAAGAGGCCACGTGAAATCTCAGGTTAAAAAAAAAAAAATCATGGCAACTGAAGCCTAGGATGGGCATGATGCACCACTGTTGCAGAGAGCTGCCAGAGGCCACATCAAAAAACTGTCAAAGCAATGTGTACGCAGCTTCAAAAATGTCCCTCTAATGTCTGAGAGGTTCACCAAAGCCAGAAGGACAGCTCTTGCTACAAAAGATAAAAACCTTTTCCCCACTAAGAGTTGACCACTCCCCCACTTATGGTTGATCATTTTAAAAAAAAGGGGAGGGGGGTGCCCAAGCAGACATTCCACGTAAAGAAATTTCAATAATATAAATGATTCTCAAGAGATTTTCATGGAGACAAACTTCTATAGGCACAAAAACATAATCTCATCAAGTAAAATTATGAGATCCATCATAGTTCATGATTCTCAAAAGTAATGTAATATTAAATAAAAGATTAATAAGGACAGATTAAAATGAAAATAAGGTACCCAAAGAAGTCAAGCTAAGAACAAAATGTAACCTTTAAATGTATGTTTCTGTGGACATGGAGGCACAGTGAACTCAACTTTACTGCTTTTGTGATTAAATTCTTTGGCCTAAGCAGTCATTATTTAAATCACTTCTCTCTTTTTGGTATCCATTATAAGTCATTTCCGCTTATGCAGGCATAAAGACATCTTATGGTGTAATTAAATAAATGGTGCTAGAGTCTATTTTCCCTTAATTAGAAATTCCTTAAAATGTTTGCATTTCAGATTTTAATTTAAATAACCCCTACTGAGTTCTTATTATGTTGGATGCAGGAAGACTGAAAGGCAAGTGAGACCAATCTTTGCCTTCAAGAAGCGTGCTCTCCAGCTGAGAGAGCAGGTGCATCAGAATGGACCTTGCCCTGTGTGGTCAGCAACACAGCCACTGTGGAAGACAGCAGAGAGGTCCATTGGCCTCCTGCCCTCCCTGCATAGATAGGTAGCTGCTCCCCTCTGCAGGTGGATGCTCTTCCCTTGAATCTTGGGACCTGCCTTGGCCAATAGTTCTGGGACTTCCAAGGTTGAACTGTGAAACCTGATGCCTTCTACCTGGGTGTCTAGGAGCCCAGAGTAGCCACTCTCGGTTACTTTGCCGTGAAAAGACCCAAGCTAGCTAGATGGGGAGGCTGCTGAATCACCCAGCTAAGCCCAGTCAACCCACAGCCCCATGGGAGGTCCTCTCTCTACCATCTCTCCGTTAAAAAACCTCTGCACTTGGGGCAACTGGGTGGCTCAGCCGGTTAGAGTGTCTGACTCTTGGTTTCAGCTCGGGTGACAATCTCCTCAGTCATGGGATGGAGACCTGAGTGGGCTCTGCACTCAGCAGGGAGTCTGCTTGGGGTTCTCGGCTTCTGCCCCTCCCCTAACTTGTGCTGCAGCACTCACTCTTAAATAAATAAATAAATTTTAAAAACTCTGCACAAGTCTTCAGACTTTATCTTGCAGGTTTCCAAAGTGGGAGGTGACAAGACAATGCTCAGATATCTATTTATATGTATTTTTTGTATCTAAAATTATGAAGAATATTCATGTTTACCGAGACTTAACACCTGGCTCCCTTCTTGTTCTAGCTCCATCATCTATTAGACGGTCCAGGGTCAGGACCAGTCCCAAGGGTGAGACAAGGGGTGGGGGAGGGGACTCCCTCATTCACTCTTAACACCTTGTGATGTATCGCTGTTTACGTGACCCTTTATACTGAAGTTCTGAATTTTATTATCTTATAAATGGGACCACCTTTCAAATACATTGTACTGAAGCAGGTCATGACCATGAAAATCTTTCGTACCATACAAACATTTGTTCTTGATCTCACAGGAAAGTTCTTATTAAAGCTCTTCAACATAAAGATGAATTACTCATCTTTTTCATAGAAGGACAAATGTTCTAAATTTGGTGACTGCTTCTGTAATGACAAGGGGCTGAATTTATTCATTCATTTAACAAGTATTTATTGAACAAATGTTTATTCTGTGGCAGGTGCTGAGGCTGCATCCAGGGTTGGATGGAAAGCGCCACTGGAAAGCACCAGCCTGGGCAGCATCCTGGCCAGTGTCTGCTGCTGCCCTTGTGATGCCCACAGTTAAATATTTCAACTATCACCTTTGGAGCCATCAAGGAACAAAACAGACAAAAAATCCCTGCCCTTATGCAGGGGGTACAAAATGAGTACAATGAGTAAGTGACTTATACAGTAGCTTAGTGGATGATGAAGTCTGTGGAGAAAATAAAGGGTGCAGGTGTGCTGCGGGAGAAGGTGGGCAGGTATGTGCAGGTGTGGGGCCACTATGCCCCCCAGAGGCTAGAGGCACAAGAGAGGGAATGAGGGAAGAAGCCCAGTAGACATCTGGGGAAGAGTGGTTCAGGCAGAGGGCACAGAGCATTCGGGCCTTGCTGGCAGGACTCAGGCCTTGACTCTGAGTGAGGTGGGGGGCCACTGGAGGCTGTGGATAGGACAGTGACATGACCTGACCCACATTTTAGTAGGCTGGCTCTGGCTGCTGGGCTGACTGTCCTCCTGGGCAGAGGCAGGACGGGAAGCAGGAAACAAAGCCAGGAGGCTATGGTTGGTCAACAGTACATCCTTAGCCATTATTCTAGGAAAAATGACCCTACCTTTCCCTCAAAGTAACATTCTGACATTGAGAGAGTCACTGCTTATAAAGGAAATATGTCATAGAGAGAAGATCTTGACAAGAAATGCTGGAAAATGATGCCTTCAGCCTGGGAGTTTACTGTTGAAGATGGTTTGTTTCCAGAAAGCCCTCTGTTCTGTACTACCAAAAACCTCACAATTTCATGAGCTGTGTCTAACTTTTCCAAGGAAGACCTGACTGCATTTTCAATCTCTTTGTTGAAAAATATAATCAGCAACTAATTTGACCTCATGGAAGGTGGAAATCTCCTGTCAAATGCCAATACATATCTTCACAGAATGAGTGGCTAAGACTGAGCGTCAGTAGGCCAAGACAATGATCTTTTGCTCCCCAAGGTCTATGTATCTTTGCAAGTTTTGTTTACAGCTATAAAACCAAGTATTAAAACAAACTGAGTTTAGAGGGACTCCTCAGAATCCCTGAATCACAGAACTATTATAAAATCAAAGTTATAAAAATAACATTTAATCCCATTGCTCTTACTAAAATACTATTTATATCTTAATAAAAGTAAAATAATTTTATACTATTAAATATAAAATAATTCAAATTATTATTCATTTCATCTTCAGCACATCCTTTCAAATTCTCATTTGAGTATAATGTCATAAAATATTATAGTAGAACCTGTGCATACTTTAAAATAAATCAATATGCATATGGTTCAATGGCATGATTACAAGTTTCCTTCCTTCATTTCTCCCTCCCTCCCCTCCCTTCCTTTCTTTCTCTCTCCTTTCCTTCCTTCCTTCCTGTCTTTTGATGGGATATGTAGTAAGAAAAAGATGAGAGATGACAGAGTTAGAAGTAGGTTCAAGGTGGGTATCCTCAGCCACTGAAGGGAGGACCATTCAGGCTGACCACCACCCTTTGCTCTGCGATGGACTGAGTAGTGGCTGTCTAGGTTGACAATGAAAGGTTGCTCACCAAGAACCTCAAATACTGAAAACTGCCTCCGCACCCTGGAATAAGGCTATGGGCATTTATGTAATCAATTCTAATCAGCTTATGGCCATCTTTCTGTAAAAGAGGAAAAAAAAAAAAAAAAAAAAAACCACCTGCAATTTCTGGCCCCGAGTTGTAGATGGCATACATATGAAGAGATACGCAAAACTATGTGAACAGTTTGAAGATGCTACCAGAAATAAGCTTTCCCCTCAGAGCTCCCATGACCTTCTGATTTTCTGTGTTCAGTGACTCCACAAATACACACTGGGCACTAACTGCAGGTCTCTCCTAGAGCAAGGGTCCCATTCCAGCCTCTGTCACAGTCACAACTGCCGTATTGGCTGGGAAGCCTCTTAAGGGCAAGGCCACTCATCTCTGCGTCCTACAGCGCTTGCCACAGCCACACCACCAGCGTGGGTGGAGGGAGGAACATGGAGTAACCAGGTGCGAGCGGCAGTCTGGACCTGACTTGCTCTCCTCTGCTGGGAGCATGGGGCGGCTGCTCTTGGATATAAAGAATATGCAGGTGTGGGCCCTCCTCTCCTAGCAGTTTGCCCATGCAACATGCATGCATTTCTCCTGCCAGGTCTCATCCTGGCCTTTAGGGGTGGGGGAGATAGCGGAGAACAAAACAAAGTTCCTGCTCTCATGCCCTTTATATACTAGTAGGAGAAAGAGGCATTAAGTAAGCGATAAATGCTGAGGAGGACACTGGTGAGACTGCCCCAGGGCATGCTGACAGAAAACTTTCTGATGAGTGACTGCTGAGCAGAGACCTAAGGGAAGGGAAAGGGTGAACTGTGCAGATGTTGTGGGGAGCAGGGATAATTCCTTGCACAGTGTGCAGTTCCTGAGGCTGGAATATGTTTGTGGATCCTTGTAAGGATTCCGGATTTTTCTGTGGGTGAAGTAACTGGAGAGTTCTGAGTTCTGGCATGCTCTGATTTCTATTTCAGGAGGAGAGCTCTGGCTACTGGAGAGTATTCCACGGAGAGCAGAGAAGCAGGGAGACTGCTAGAAGGCTGCCACACTGGCCCACGAAGGGGGTGCCTGGACCAGGGCGGGGTGATGGGGAGGTAAGAAACAGCTACATTTCCATTATGTTGTGTGGATTAATTTTATGTGTGTGTGTGTGTGTGTGTGTATGTGTGTGTGTGTATGAATGGAATGAATATATATATTCATTCCATAAATCCTAATAATAATCTGTCTGTGAGGGATTATGGTCCTCATTTTAGAGTTAAGGAAACTGCCAGAGGTAAAGATACTTGTTCAAAGCCAAAGAACCAGTTATTATTTAAAATAAAATTGAAACTTGGGCGCCTGGGTGGCTCAGTGGGTTAAGCCGCTGCCTTCGGCTCAGGTCATGATCTCAGGGTCCTGGGATCGAGTCCTGCATCGGGCTCTCTGCTCAGCAGGGAGCCTGTTTCCTCCTCCTCTCTCTCTCTGCCTGCCTCTCTACCTACTTGTGATCTCTCTCCGTCAAATAAATAAATAAAATCTTTAAAAAAAAAAAAAAATTGAAACTACCCAACAGACGTCTGTCTGAGGCTGGCTACCATACATCACCTGCTAATCTGAGCACTATGACTGCAAGACACACCTTACACTTTATTGGGTGCTTGTCGGAAAATTGCTGCTGAGGACAGATGAGAGAGAATGTCCTCAGATGCTTCTCAGTGAAAACAGAAGCTTGGAGGGTCCCCTGCCACTGTGTCACTGGTAACTGCCTCACAGGAGATCTAGACAAAGGGTTTAAGGTGCTTTCAAGTGGCTTTGGGGGGGGCGGGGGGGGGCAAGGAAGTTTGCTCTCCTTTATGATCCGTAGTAGTTAAAACAGTGGTCAATATGACAACCCACTGAGTAAATTGGGGGGCCCCTAGTGCATGTCGCTGGAGCAGCTCTGGGACCCCAAAAACACAGCTGATCTGCTCCCTTATCTAATCTTTACCGCCTAACATGTGATACCTGGGGCTAATGAATCCAGAGAAAGGAGAAAAGGAGCAATGAAAAGATTAAGTAAATTTATCTCAGAGGATGCCAATATATTAGAAGGTAAGAATGTCCATTCTGACCTGATGTGAGTTAAAACCAACACTAAGAGAAGCCTGAAATTCTACAGAAAGTGGACTTTATGTGAAGTGTTTCTGCACAACTATAGAGAGAGACATTTGCTTGACAAAATTAGACTGTATAAATACAGAAATAATCTTCATGCAGATAAGTTAAATGCTGGTTTCTGATACAGACCTCTGGTGTGCATCTATGTTGTTATATGCATAGAATGTTTATCCTGTTAGGCCTAAATTCTATTTTCCCAAATTAATGAGAAGACAGTATTTCTAAGACATTCTAAAGAGGCTCTTCTTTATTTAAAGGAGTCAAAAATCCTGTGAAAATACCCGCTAAAGTTAAAGCTCATTTACATTTCTTCTCATATTCATATTAAGATTGGTTTCTTGGTAGTATAAATGTAATTTCAATTCATTTAATTTTAATCCTTTAATTCTGAATATATGAAGGAAACACACATCCTATATATATATATATATATATATATATATATATATATATATTTTTTTTTTTTTTTTTTTATCACAGTGAAACTGAACTCTCACCAGGAAAATATAATGTGAGGACAATTTTCATCTTCTTCTGGGAGAACATTATGGTTCTGGGATGTTAAAGGCAGAACATAATGATAAGTAGCAGCAGCTCCCCCCATCAATTCCACGCCTTCTTTAAATTCCACTGAGGATGGCAGTTTGGATGGAGACCCCAAAATCTATTCTGTCCATCTGTTTTATTATTCTTAGAACAACTGTCAAAAGTTGCCCAGGGATCAAGTTGCAAACATACTAATTTGCCTTTGAAAAGTAGGCCCTGGGGGAATTCTGGAACTCTGCTTATAAATTCAGAATCCCATCAGCTAGTGAGCCTGCCTACCCTTTGTGGAGGTATGAGACTTGCACTTCCAGGCACACATCTGCCTCAAAGCCAGGATGCACTGATATACTTATATCCCACTTCTTAGGCAAATGAAGGGAAAACCAAAGGGGTTTGGCATCTTAAGGGCTGGCTTGTCCCATGACAAGCAGACCCTCAGTTTTTAGAAGGCAGCCCCTTCACTGATCACTCATGGATTAACACCAAAGCTTTGTATTGGAGAGTTTAAATGAGGGCACGGCAGAGGGACACAAATTCTGTACTCTTGTATGTCCTAGGACCAAATTAGCAAGACTGAAAACTGAACTTAAGTGTTAGAAGAAATCAGCTGGAGATAAGCATCATAAGCCTCTAAGTATTGTATTTACTTCATTTTTGTGACTCTGAAAAAAGTGACAAGATCATCTGGACATACATAATATCCGATGTGGGTTTGTAAGTAATGAGGAGCAGCGTCCAAGGTGGTGTCTATTTAAAATACCGTGGCATTTTGGAAACATGCCACTCAGTTGGAAACTAAAGCAGTTGTGTATTTCTCAAGTTGGCTAGGTTAAAGGCATGTGCAAAATACAACGTAAACATTAAAATGAATCTTCACTCCCTAGTGGCTTGCTCACTGGACACCTGATCACAGGGGTGGGAGGGGAAGCGGAAGAGAAGAGGGGCGGGCATTAGCACTGATCCTCAGAGCTCCCATCCTTCCTGGCCCCCGGCCCCACTGGTTTCAATATATTGAGTCTCAGAGAATAAAGTCAAATACTTTCAAAGCACAGGACCCCAGGAACATATTTAAAGCATGACATTCAAAGTACAAATTTTAGAGTTTGGTAAAACTCGACATTAGTAAACTAGAAAAAACACCCTTTGGAAGCTAACAATGATGGCATTTGGCTTGCACTCACCCACAGGTTACCAAAAAAAGTATTCTGCTTTGATTAAAAAATTTACTTGAGTGTGTTGCAAATTACTCTAGCTCAGAAACCTGCAGGGAGCTCGCTGCATACACTAAGGCAGACGGGCACAGAAGGGATCACCATTTGGACTTGCCTGCTTTGTCCTTCTTTGGCTTTGCACAATCTCTTATTATAATAAGGCATGTATTATCCTTTTTGGAGATTTGAATAACAGAAAGTCTCACTTTCAAATATATTGCTTATAATCCCAGAGTCTACTAAATGTTCTGCGGATGCTGTTTATGGCATTATGCTCCTTTCAAAATGGGACTGATAATTAGTAAACTGAAATTTGATTAATGTTGGATTAAGAGGTTCTGATGTCTCGCTGCAATGTGTTATTTCAGTCTGTGGGCACTGGAAGAGACTGTCCTTAGAAAACTTGCTTCTTTCCCCTTTCCAAAATGGGAAGATTAATTTAAAACCCTGATTTTTTTTTTTTTTTTAAGAATTCAGTTTCATTCAACAGTTTGAAATGTAGGATTCAGTTTTTTCCTCACTTTTTTGTTTTCTCACTTTGAAGCTGGAGCCAATGAATTAACTATTTGAGACAGAACAAAATAAACTAGAAATAAAAGTCTTCCTCCAAAAATGCCAAGGGTGAGCCCTTCCTGGTTATGGCAGAGTAACCTGGCATAGATAAATCATTCAGACAGTCTCAGCTCTTACTAGATTCAAGTACAGAATTTTGAAAATTATGATGAACTTCTCTGAAAACAAAGGACCTGTTGGCTATAAACGTAGAAGCTTGTGAAAATGACAAGATAATATCTGAAGGAAAAATTTTAAATTAATACTGCAGTATGCTCTTTAAAGTTCAGGTTAGGGCTACCTCTTTCTGTTTCGCCAGGATTATAAAAAGGACTATTAATTTTCAGAAGTTTTCTGTGCTCCATGGCCAAGAGACTCTATGTTTCTTCCTCGCCTTGTTTTTAAATTCATAATCTTGTTTGCCTACTACTGAAGAGTGTGGGAGAATCAGGAATAATGGGCTCCCTTTGAAGCTGTGTCATTCCCAAAGTAACCATCTGAATGCTAAAGAAATATTGCCATTTATGGAATGACCTTTTGCTCTTTGAATATTCAGACATGAACAAATGTTAAATGCCTAGAAATTGTAGCAGCACTATGGAAAAAGGTACGTAGGGTCAGCAAATACCCTCTTGCATGCTTTTGACATGATGACCATTTCCACTTTTCTAACAGCTTTCTAATAGCAAAATGTATTTGGGAACAACAGTGGAATTTGTGTCATCATGACCAAATGATTACGGTGCAAACTGGAGATTCTTCTGGGGCCCAGCAGGCTTCTGGTCCCTATGGAAACGAAACCTCAGATATTGTCCTCCACTCAGCTGGAGGACGGAGAGAGGGAGGCTTTTGTGCTTGGTGAGATTTCTTCCACAACCTTCCAGCACCAGACCCTAGTGCTTCCTCTCTACTCTTTTCTAATTGAGATGCAAATTAATCTCTCTGGCTGATTACACTTCCCTTAAAGCTACTGACAAATGCAGCTGTAACCAGAGTTTGCGGACTTTCCAACAAGTGACTTCAGCTGTCAGTATTTGCATGTGCAGCCAGGGCCCAGCCTGCTCCAGGTCTCAGACATGCGGAAAGCTTCCCTTAGGCATTGCAGGCGTTTTATTTACGTGTATAAAATTTACATACAATTAAGAACGTTAAAAAAAAAGAAAAAAAAAACCCACAACTACATCCCTAGGATTTGGAAATCTACTTTTCATGGTTCTCCGGAAGATTCCATTAATTTTGAGACCAACTATAAAGTCACCATTCTAATTGTCAGGATTTTCACATGATGTTCTTCAATACCTTTTTAGGGTGGTGATGAATGGATTATTACTTTGAATGCAAAGGAATTCAAAATATGCACAAAACACTATCATTCACTAAAAAGAAAAATACACATGGAATCCAGTTTTTCAGTAAAAATTCTAACACTTTTCTCTTGAATACTATCATGTATGTATTTTTGCCAATATGGTTTGCTCAAAAACTAGTTACTGAGTACCCGCTATGAGCCACGTGTTCTTCTGAGTGTTGGGGATATGGGTGTAAACTTAAGCACGCAGAAGTGGAATAAAAGGGATTTTTGAGGATATATCTATATAAACCTACACAGATATTCTCTTTGTAGAGCCATATTTCTTGGATAAATGAGGTTTTCAATTTTGAAAAAATTCAGTTTTGTAAAATAATGATTTGTTTTTGTGTACCAATTTTTTTTTCTTTTATCAAATCAATCTCTCTCCCTCCCTCTCTTTCTTCACAGTCAGAGTCATAATGTACCAGGAGGTATATGAGACAGAGATATCAACCAAATGGAGACAAGGTCCCTATTGGCAGCTCGTAGTATAATCAAAAGACAGAAGAGGATAGAGGGAGGCCCTGTCTGGCAGAGAGAGTGTCAGAAGCCTAGATGGCTGTTGGGGGGCAGGGTGGGGGGATTAGTGATCTGTGCCATAGGAGAGAGACAAAGGGAGTGTTTGGGGTCAGCGGAGCTCACCCTAGGTCCTGCTGTAGGAAGGAGCACAGGCCTGTGAAGAACTGGCTCTGAGACACTGTGACCCCACAGCCATGGAACTGAGAGGGGCAGAACAGAAAGTTATTTCCCTAATCACGCTGCCACCAGCCTGGTTTCTGCACAGATTGTGAGATTTACATTAACTTTTCTGCAAGGGATGGTCTTTTGTCTCATAGTGATAAGTCACTTTATAGCAAAGAAGTGCAAAATGGCTTCTTGGTCCCCCTTCTTGAAGACTTTCCCCACACCATGTGCTTCTTGCAGGCCCCATCAGGCACGAAGGTGGGGGTCAGCCCCAACTACAGGGAGCCATGCCTTAACAAGGAGGAGTGCATGCCACATGTCACGGAGGGAAGACAGTCTCCAACCTTTAACACCTGTGATGGGAAAAAAGAAGTACTTCCAGAGACCTAAGTCCACAGCTGTGTGGTTCCAGTTCTGACAACAGAGGTTTAAAACTCCAGCCTAGTGATGTAATAAACATCAGGGTGACACTTACGGATTCCTCACCAAAGATGAGGCACCGTGCTACCTGCTTGGCCCATCCTGAAGACAGAAGCCAGCTGGGCTTGGGGGGTGCTGCCTGCCACCAGGCCTCAGCACTGGGCCACATGTGGACCGGGCGAGCTATGGTGACGGGGGGAGCACACAGCCTATAAGGAGACTGACTGCTGCCAGCAAGAAAGGCGGCCCGGTGGGGTCAGAAGCTCTATTTCTTGAAGAGAAGTCAGAATCCTAAATTTCTGAAAATGTAAAATCTCCTGATTTTTCAATGAGGCTGACAAACTCAATCTTGGAGGCCAAGTGCAGTTCAAACAAAACCCATCTGGGGGCTGGATTCAGCCTGCAGGCAGCTGGTTTGTCGGCTCTGGTTTTTGAACACTGGCTTTCAACTAAAAGCTGCTTTCTGGTTGCCTCTGTTTATTGGTCCCAGTTCTGTAGCATTGTCTCCTTTTTAAAAAACCCACACGCTCCTGAAACAACAACTTCTTGTTTTAGTGGCTCCCTGAGACCTCTAGATGCAGTGGTTACGATCTATGTGGACATGGTCCAGGTTGGTCAAGGTCTCTCCTGATAGTGTGGGCCCCGGAGCAGCGCCATGTTCACAGTGCAGTCTGAGGCAGCAGGAGCAGAGGGACCATGCCTTTGTTTCTGTGACCCGCACCTCAGGTGTCTCAGGCTGTGGTCCGAGAGAACACTGGTAGGCCACTGCATCACCTCTGAGGTCAAGTCTGTGCTTAAGCAAAATCCTCAGATATTTCCCGGGGACTGCTGTCATGCCCCATCATCCCCATCCTGTACACACACAGCTGATCATCTAACAGGCGCATGGCATTAGTCTACCCTGCTAAATCTCACCTTGTTGGTTTAGGTCTCCAAGTCTCATCTTTTGATATAATCCCAGTTTCTTATTTTGCCTTGTATCAACTGAGTTAACCCTCTTAGCTTTCTGACAAATGGTATTTTGATAAACATGTGTCTAGACTTCTGTGAGAGTTACTGATAAAAAAGTTGTTGCATGGCAGAAGGGTAGGACAAAGTTGTGGTGCCCACACAGTACCAGAGACACAAAGGCCCAGTCGATTAGTGGTCCATGAATTAATGCATTGCATGTTTGGCCAGAGTGAAGTCACCCAACTCCCAGGGCCCAGATTTCTCTCTCCCATTTGCCAGATGACTGTAATACTTTATCTTGTGTTTTACTGAAATTAATATTTTATATTTAAAAGCTTTCTCTAGGGGCTGCTGGGTGGCTCAGTCTGTTAAGTGTCTGACTTTGGCAGGTGGGGTCAAGCTCCCTGCTCAGTGGGGAGTCTGCTTCTCCTTCTCCTCCCTGCTTATGCTCTATCTCTGTCTGTCTCTCTCAAATAAATAAAATCTTAAAATAAATAAATAAATAGCTTTCTCTACTCTCTAAAAATAGTAATTTTATCAAACACCATGAGTATATTTGGGGATATTTTGTTCTTTGTATACTCATTCTTTTCTGAAGGCTCAGAAGCTATTTAATAATCTAGTCTAACATTTTACAAGGGGTCCATGCAACATTTCAAAATTCATCCATATAGTCCTATTTGAAAATAAGGAAAACATTTTCCTGTTTTCAGTTCGGGTGCATCCTTTACTTTACTTGATTTCTCAAAAGAAAAAAAAATAGTTCTCATGGATATGAGACCATTGTTGGAAATTTGTTCTACAACTAGACATATACTGGCCTTAAAGGCTGGACCTTACTTTCAGGGCCCAGTTATTTTTCCCTTTTTTTCCCTTCTTACTGTGTTCTCAGTGATTTGAGTTTTCATCAGACACTTTTCAGACTCTTTTCTGTCTCTTGCCATATGAAGATGATGGGAGGACAAGTGGGGTAAAGGTTAACAGGGCACGCTTCTGTCAGGGCAGCGTGGCACTCCTGTTTCAGTACTGATGCACCGGTGTTAAATATGCACTCATCGGAACCCACGCTGGCACTTACACAGGCTGCTCTTCTGTGCTTCCCCTTCTCTCTCAGAGACAGTTTAAGCCTCACAATAAAAAAAAATCTCTCATTTCTTACTCCCTTTTATAGTCTCAACCCACCCATCGGAATGTGCCATTCCTTGACCTGAACCCTACTTTCTGAAACGTGCTTCCCAAGCGTCAAGGTACAGGTCTACTTGCTTTTCTCCTGCTCTTATATGAAATCTAGTAAAAAGTCATTACCTTCTGCAATATTCAAAGTCACAAATCTCATCTTTCAAACTGCTAAGGAACAGATCTAAAGCAAGAGTTTCCCTCCTTTGCTTCCTCTGTCTTCTGAGAAGAGGATATTGTTACCTACCCCAAATTTCTCGTACACTTGTTGCCTTTAGTAGAATGTATGGGGGAGCTGATACCGGGTGGTGCAAATCCCTTCACAATGACATTTTGCCTTTGGGCCTCTTTAGAAGTGTGGCTTGGGAAAGCACGTCTATGCCCTCCCATCTGGGGCATGATTCCATTCTGATGGCGGCTCTTAATTCTGGCCCCCTCCCATGCTTTTCCCATTCTCAAGCACTTCCATTGCACCCAGGAGTGTCATCTTTTTCTCGGAGCTGTTATCATATGATATGTTTGCTTATTTTCTTGAGGTAATTCAGTTCTAGCTCCTATCATACTCAATGCTTTGGATGAAGACATGGGACTGCTAGAATCAGCTATGGAGAAGACCCTTCAGGAAGGTGTGTCCTGCTTGACCACTCTGCTGAAGGTAACCCTTCATTTCTCTGCTCCTCGCTTTTCTATGACACTGTTCTCTCCTTTTCCTCTGCCTCCCTTTCTACCTCTACCTCCTCCTCCTAAGCCTACTCCTCAAACATGATGCTCCGGCAAGGTCTGTCCCTGACTGTCTTCTCACGACCCTCCATTCCCCAGCAAATCTAGCAGGCCCCATTCTGACTTAGTCTAGCAGTTTTACACAGGAATCCCATCCATCCCCCTGCCATTCCCATTCATTGCCTTAGATCAGGCCCTCCCCTTCTCTCAGAACTCCTCCCACTGCCCCTTTAATGCCTCCATCACCTCTACCCCCACCCCCACCGTGTGTGTGTGTGTGTGTGTGTGTGTGTGTGTGTGTGTGTGTGTCCTCTCTGCCATGTGGAAGCTTCTGTGGTTCTCAGATGTGATGTGCATTTTTAGAGCAAAACAGCAAATACTGACCCATCACTTGGAATATCTTATTCATATTTCCACTCGTTCTGCATGGCAAAATAAACTAGATGGCACTGTCTGACTCCTTTTCATAAACTTTTCTTGAGGAGATAGAACCAAATAGAGGAAATTAAAGATCTTCCCAGGAAAATGAACCAAAGATCCTACCAGAAAAGTAAGAAACAGAATTGTTACAGCTTTAGGGAGAGAGGCCACTTCTGAAGGTGTATAAATTGAGACCAGAACTTAGCAATGGTATTAGGAAGTCAAGAGTCTAAGGGAGAAGCTAGAGTATTATCAACTATATCCATTAATTGAAAATGAAACTAAATTTCACTTAAGGAAGAGGTACAAAATTAGTTTTCCTTAGGCAGCTCAGTTCTCTCCATCAAATGCTGATAGTTCCAGAGAGGAGAGATGGCAAATGCCACTGTGGCTATTGTTCTATTGAAGTGGACGTTGATTTTAAAAAGCCACCATCTGTTTGATTCAGGGTGAGCTCCTCCTAACAAGCACGCTGCACATCATGTGGCAATCTTGTCCCTGAACAAGTTAGCTGAGGAGGAGAATGAGAGAGCCTTGGTTCTGACGATCTGGGGAATTTCTACCAGCCGAGCATGATTTGATTTTGGAATCTTTAGTTGGCTTGGGAACTGTAAACATAACATGTGGCAAGCTTCCCATTTACAACACTCTAGGCATGGGACTGGCCCCCTGATTGCCCACGAGGGATAGAAAAAGCAGATGGCAGGTGAGTTGTCCCTTGTCACTCAGAAGAGCAGTGGCCACGGGACAAGGGCTCCACTTGACAGATTTGATTTAGCCTGCTGAGGAAGTTACCAGAAAACCCAGGAAGGACAAAGGGGCTGGACTGAACTGTTACCGAGGGTGCTTTCCAAACACATCCCTACTGTATTCACTTTTTTTTTTTTTTTGATCATGTATGACAATAGTATATTCTTCAGTCTTCTGTGAGCCGTCACTACACAGTTCCAACTGTTTGATCATTTAGCCAAGGGTACCCCAAACAAGAACTCCATTGATATTGATTCTCCATTGATATTGATTTACTGCTCAAAAAGATTGCAGAGAAGCAAATCTGTTCTAACAATGTGCCCACTCCTCTGTTTCATAAATGTTTTATTTTCTTGAACATTACTGAACAAACTTGATATGTTTACTGCTCACATTTTTACTCCGAGTTAAATATTGAATTGCAACTGACACTATTTTAGGGCACTGAAGTGTTGGTCATTAGGTGGGGAGGGCACAAGAGATGCAAACTACCTCCTTTGGCTCTTTTCTTTATTTGTCATCAGGCTCAATGGTTGGCTATCTATGGTCAATACAGAAAAAACAAGCACTCCTCTCTAAAGGACTGAAAGAAGGTTTGAACTAAACAATGTGTCCTTTGTTCATACAATAGTAATTCTGATACCTGAGTGACATTTGGATGCTGTGAACAGTTTGGCAATGTTCTATTTAACAACGTGACCTCAATATTAGAAAGAAAATGGGGATACAAGGTTGCCCATATAATGACTGGTGTTGACAAATAAATTTCCCATTCTTTGTCAGCATTCATTACTATACCTAATATCTCAGGGTAACAGGTAAGAGCAATGCTTTCTCAGAAATGTGGTCTCATATATGAATTGTGTCTTCTAGGGCCACGCATGCAAGATGCTTCATTCCTTACTAGGTCTTGGTTCATATGCCAATAAAATGTTGCCCGGGTATACTGTCAGGCTTTAGGAAAGGAAAAAAAATCTAATATATTTCATGGGGGGAAAAGCTCATACTGGGGGTAGAGGGAGGGTTTGGAATGGGTTCCAGGGAGGCCTTCATGGGCATGTGACCTGAGCAGCTGCACAGTGCTCGCAATGGGCCCTGCTTGGTTTAATACTCTGCTGTTGCTCTCTTGAAGTTCTTAATAATTTTATCTTTGATCTTGTGTCTTGCAATTGAAGTCTGATGAGGCAATGGAGCATGCATAGAGGAAATGTACAGAACATGTGCTCTGCTGATTCCTTGTATATAAGTCTTAAGCAGAGGCCCAAGGACAGGGCTATGGTAGAGCCACAATGCCTGGAAGGTCAGAAAGACTCAGAGAGAGCATACGGGGAAGACTGAGTAGGTGGGGAAAGAGACTATCCTGAGAGGCCATACTCTACCTGAACCAGAACTTGCTATGAGCACAGAAAGAAAGCAGCGTTGTCCTAAGAAAGAAGAATAACCAAGAAATCCTATATATCCTTACTTGTGTTACTTCCCTGTGTTAGCCAACAACTCACTCTGAAAATGATGACAGAGAAGGAGAGGGAAAAACAGGGGACTCACAGTTCCGTTTCCTGTCAGTCCTTTCTTACTCATCAGTAAACTGAAGTAAGAGTCCTGGTACAATATGTACGTACGAAGAATAAGATAAAAACAGGTAAGTTAGTTTGTGTGGTGTTTTCATTGTTAAGAACAGAAATATCCATGTATGAGTTACAAAATATGAGCTGTGTCATTGTGGTGATTCCATATATGAGTTAAATGCTTTTTATTTGTCTATTAAACAACATAAGGACTGATAAAACTAATGCTAATAACCTAAATTTTTAGTATTTCTTGACTTAAAGTAACAGTAATAAGCAAATAAAAAACACCATGACAAGCTGAGAGAAAAAGCACAAAAGAATGGAAAAAGCTTCACACTGTAGCATGTTTAAAGGCACTTTCCTTACTTTTTGAACAAGGGGCCCCATATTTTCATTCTCTTCTGGGACCCCTAGGTCCTAGCCCTGGTTTTAGATGTGTCTTCTTAGCCCTTGGGGGGACCTACAGAGGCTTGAGATAGTTGCCCCTGGCATCAAGCAGCCTTGATGCTGGGCTAATTTTAGAACTTTCAAGGTGGGCCATGAGGTGACAGGGTTGGGGAAGCTTGGCTTCCTCAGGAATCACCCAGAAAACCACCTCTGCTGGAAGCTTGGTTTTGTGTCTGTCTGTACCCTGATGGGCCTGACCACGCATTAAATGCTAAAAAGCCCAACTTTCCCACTTGAGGACACTCAGACTCCTGTTCTTGCTATGGTGTAGGCGGCCTGGAACGCCATCCCAACTCCCTGGGGACAGCTTCCCTGTCATCCCTCCAACTCAGCCTAGCTGCTTTCTCTGCAGAGAGCCTCTTCCCTGGCCCTGTTTTACCCACACCTTCTATTTAGTTGCTTTATACAACGTTATTCGTTTGTGTATCTTCTCTGAAGTATAGGGCAAAAACCCTGTTTGCCTTGCTCCCTTGTGTATCCCAAGCTCCTGGTGCTCAGTCCACACTGTTTGTTTGCTAAATGAGAATGCAAGAAGACACCTGTGATTAGGATGTGTTAGGTTATTCAGTGTTTTTCAAAATTCAGATCTAAGGCTTATCTCAATGAAGCAGCAAATTCCAGACATCAGCTGCTACACAATTATTTAAAAAGTGTAAAAATTATTCATTATTAATGTTCTAAAGAACAACAACAACAAAAAAATCCCCAAACCCCACTCTTTCTTTTTCTTTTTTTGCCCTACTTTTCTCAACTTTTCTTCTTATTATACTCTGGTTTCTGGCCTACATGAGCACTTTTGCAGGTAGAAATTAAATAATAGAGTAGTTCAGTGATTGCAAAGTTTTCCCTACTGATAACATCTTTATAAAAATTGTTTTAAGTAATTTATTTGAACAGCATGCATTGAATCTTCTCAAGGTATAAGATAAAAGAAAAATACTTAAATTTTTATAATATCGACATGATAGGTTTTGTTACTTTCCCTTTCTTAATTTCTATACCAAGTTGAACTCTGAGATGTCAACCTGGTTACTTCACGAGTCCCGGAGAATACAGTATTTACTCACCCACATTAGTATAAGTAGCCCTGGCTGGCATCCACATCAGTCCAATGTGGTTTGTCAAAAAGTTTTCAAGTGATGCTGAATCTTATCCTTTGAACTTGTAACAATATTGTTTTCCCTGAACCTGATTATTCTGGTGCTATATTCATTCTTATTTGAGAAAGCAGTGTCGAACAAAATAACAAAGCATGTCCTTTGTAATGAGAAGCTTGATAAGTGGGGAAGGTGACGTGACAGAAATCACAATGGACTTCTAGAAAGCAGAATTCTCTCATTTGCAGATGATTTTTCCTTGCCTTGGTCCAACATACTTGACTGATGAGTGTCCAGCTCATCCTCGTTGACATGCAAACTGACAAGCCAACTGCTGAATAGGTCTTTCTCATTTCTGCCAAGAACCTCTTTCAAGCATTTGTGAAATAAAACCCCCATGCTGAAGGCTGAATTGACATCCGCTCTAAGAGTAAAACTAGAGTGCTGCGGATATCACTTCGAAGAATGCCATCTCCCAAACATGTACCACCGGCCTGGACAAAGCGCGAGGGAGCACGCAGAAGGGAATAATGCTGCCCTGGCCCCCAGGGAGGGACCAGATGGGACCTAATAGCTCTTTTCTACTACTAATTTCTATGATAATTCCAAGTTGCCACATGGCATATGTATTTTTTTTAATCTAAAGACAGAATATCAGTCAATGCAGTGACCAGGATTTTAATGAAAGGTATTTTTCATGAACTGTATCTATTCACACATGAGATTTCTCACCTACCCTCACCCCCACCCTTTAGCAACATCCCCTACGGTTGGAGTGGAAAAAGTATAGAGAGAAGTCGAACACTTGTTTATACTCATTATCAATAATAATTAGAAACAAAAGAGATTCCAAGTTTTACTAGGAGGTCAGATGCCTTTTGTAGTAATTCTATGAAGTCACCTTAATTTCTTTTTCTTATAGTCAGACATTGTGCCTGGACTTAAAGATTAAAGTGTGCCAACTGACGTCTGAGAAAAAAATTGCAAAAGTGAAATTTCTTCTGGTTTTAGAGAGAGGATCAAGAGTTGGTGAAGATATGGGAAAAATTACAAAAAGACTTTTAGCCATTCTCACTGACAAGTTCCAGTGCAACTTCACTGAGGATGCCTTTCCCTGTCCCCGCAGCCAGGTGCAATTGACCCCTCCTCTGACCTCCTAGGAGTCCATTTCAACTTCAGGTGGCACTTGTCCCACTCTTTGACAGATTAGAATCATTTCATTTGCTGTTGGTTTTGGGTAGGCATTCTGGGTGACCCCACTACAGTTTCCTCAGCATCCCACCTTCTACACTTCAGACTGCAACCCAAAGGGATAGGTAGCAGGGAACCTGACCTCAGGCAAAACACTGAGAAGGGATGAGCCTCTCTTGACGGTCACAGACCGTCTTAGCACAGACTTATTTGTCTACAGTATGAAAATAAAGTCTTTTGGAGTTTGGTGAAGCACAATATTATTATATTTAATATAAATTAACAGATGGTATAAAGATCACACGATGTTATTTTCAACACGCACTGAAAAAACATTCTCTCTTCCCTCTTCAACCCAGTGAATACTCACCTCTCATGACAAACTGCTGGAAATCAGGATTCTGGCATGGTTAATAGCTTACATGCTCAAAGCAAAAAGATACAAGCTCTGGTAGAGTGGGATGAGGCACTTCACGGCCCTGCTGGCATTGATGCATGTGGCACATATAAGGCTTGGCAGCAGCTTTCCACTCACTATGGCTCCATCAAACAAAGGCCCAAAAAACGGAACCTGTTGATTCAAAACAGAAAAACACTTACTTTTTCAATACCAGTAAAAGTCAAACCAAAGACACGAGAACAACTGGTTGATGTGTCAGACCTGTCATGACCACCTAGACTATCACCCACGGAAGTGATGCTAACCTTAGCAGGGTACAGGGCTTTCAAATCAAGCAACACAGGTCTGCTCCACAATACTCCTCTACCTTGAACTCTTCAGCAAAACTTCTCATGACAATTATCACTAGGTTATTCTTTATTTCCCTTATGTTGCCACTTACAGAAATAGCATTATTCTTTCTAGGTGCCTACATTGTGTGGATTATGCACACTATACAGCCGTGTCTCACTGTGCACCTCCTAGTCTTGCATCCTCCTAGCCTTGCATCCTTCTAAAACCAGTTTGGAATTGGCAATATTTCTGCATGGATCCTGGTGTGTACATCAGGCCTCTTAAAGGAGATGATGACTATCATGTTAACAACTATAAGATCCTACTTATAGTCCTCATTCTTGAATCTTCCTTCCCCTGCTTCTAAGATAACTGTGTTATCTTCATTTCTTTTCTGCTTCCTTTTTAGAGGCTTGACTTTCCTTCACTGGACCCACTTTTACTACCGGGGTAAGCCACAAAGTTCTGGTGCCTGTCCTTTCTCACTCTCACTCTTTTTTTTCCTCCATTAGAAATTCATCAACTCCATTTATTAATATGGAGAATGTCAGTTCCATGAGGTCAAGGACTAGGTCTGCCTTGTAACCCTTGTATTTATTCACTCTCTCACTTGTTTATTCATTTATTCAAAAATATTTATTATGTGAAAGACATTGTTCTAGTCACCATTTCTATTTCTGTTGTGTTCTATTCACACAACAGTGAATAATGAAATTCTTTATTTCATTGACCTTACAATTTATTGGAGGTGTGAGAGAATAAACAGTATAAATACATAAAATATGTATTAGGTAGAAAAGCACTAAAGTGAAAAATAAAAGCAAGGAAGAGCAATAGGACTCTTTCTGAGGGGATAAGTCCTCCAATTTTAGAACATATGGCCAGAGAGGGCTTCAAAGATAAGATCACATTTCAGTAAAAGCTTGACAGGAATGAGGGAATGAACCTCATATTATGAGGACATCTGATGGAAGAGCATTCCAGGCCAAGGAACAGCAAATACCTAGCCCTATGGTGGGAGTGTAACTGCTATGGTTAGGAAACAGCAAGCAAGCCAGAGAGGCTGGAGCTGAGTGAGCAAGAAAAAGAACAAAAGGCAATAAAGTTGGGAAAGCTAATAAGAAGGGCCTTAAAGGATTCTGGATTTCTGCTCTGAGCAAGATAAAAGCCTTCTGAGGGTTTAGGAAAGTGGGAGATCTGATCTCACCTACATTTCAAAAGTATGTTCTGGCTGTTGTGTTGGGAAAATTGCAAAAAGCAAGCATTATGGAAACCAATTAGGGAGTTGGTGAATGATCCAGGCAAGAGAGGGCGATGGCTTGGATCAGAATGGAGGCAGAAGTGGTAGGTGTCTGGATATAGTCTGAAGGCAGACAGGATTTGCTGAGGATTACTAATGAAGTGACTGAGAAAAAGAGGCATTAAGGTTGATGCCATGGTTTACGCCCAGCAACTCGAAGTTTGGAGCCACCTTTTCCTGAAGTGAAGACTAAAAGGGAGGGTCACCAGTTCAATTTTAAATATGCTAAGTGTGAGATGCCTATTAGATATCGGTGTTGATGTATGGGGGTGGCAAATCAGGTGACAGGTCAGGCTGGAAGTCAAGGGAGATGCTCCTGTTGGAGATTCATAAGAGTTACAGATGGTGTTTACAGCCATGAGACTGGATGATCAGATGAGCAAGAAAAGAGGTTCAAGGACTAATCTCATGCCCCTTCAATGTTTATAGAGGTTGGAGACATGAGGAAGAATTAGCAAAGAAGACTAGGGAGGAGTTGTTGGAGATGGTAGAGAGAAACCTCCACTGTACCTGGCACACAGCTGGAAAGCAAATACTGGTTTAATGGGTGAAATTATTATTATTTTAAATAATTTAAATTATTTAATAAATGCAGGTCTCCAGCAAGGTCTTTTAATTTGTGTCAAAGGCTATTTATTTGTGGAATATCTCTTCTGTGGTTAGCACTGGGAGAGGGGCTGGAGATACAATGGTAAACAGAAGACTGTCTCTGCTCAAAGGAGTGGATGTGAGGAACTGGGATAACGGATCTATGAACTAACATCCTTCAACAAAGACGTAAAAGTGCTCGCTTCGGCAGCACATATACTAAACAAAGACATAAAAATCTCTTACAAATTTTTGGCAAATTAAATCCAGAAATATATTTAAAAGACACTGTATCTTGATCAAATCATATTTTGCATAAAAAACCAAGGTTGGTCTAACAATCATAAATCCACTAGTGCAATTTATTACATTAATAAAATAAAGAAGAAAAACCGTATGGCCTTCTTGATAGATACAGAAAAAGCACACATAAAATTCCTCTCTCATTTGTGATTAAAAAAAAATTCCCAGCAAACTGGGAATAGAAGAGAACTTCCTCAATTTGATGAACTCTTTAAGGAAAAAAAAATTGTAACATAATTAATGGTGAAATAATAAATGTTTTCCACTTAAGATATGAAAAGGCAAGGATGTCTATGTCACCTTTTCTATTCAACATATCCTAATCATTACAATAAAGAAAATAAAAGAAAGGAAGTAAAAAGAGAGGAATATAAAGATTAGAATCAAGTTATTTTTATTTACAGATAACATTATTATGTACATGAGAAAGGAATTTAACTAGAACTGGATTTAGAACACAAAGGAATTTAACTAGAACTGGATTTTGAAAGGTCTACAGGATACAATATACACTCCAAATCAATTACACTTCTGAATGTTAGCCACCACCAACTGGAAAATGACATTTACAAATACTGTTCATAATAGCATCAAAAACATCAAGTGCCTAGAAATAAATTTGACAAAGGACACACACACACACAACCAAACATGACCGAGGTAAATTAGAGACAACCTAAGAAATGGAAAGATGTACAATGTTCATGGATAGGAAGTTTCCATACTATTAAGATATCAAGTCTGCTGAAATGGAACAAGAGATTCAGCACAAACCAAATAAAAATTCTACCAAGCTGTTTTTATAGATATAGATAAGCTCATTCTAAATTTATATTAAAATGAAAAAACTTAAGTTAGCCAAGGCAATAAGATTTATATTACTTAATTTCAAGGGATACTATAAAACTACAGTAATTAATATATCATAATGTTGGTACCAGGGCAGACAAATATATCAACAGAACAGAGCATAGAGTCCAAGAATAGATCCAGGTGATTGGCAATAAAGCAGCGTATCAATTTGATAGGGAAAGGAAAGTCTGTTTCAAAAAAGGCTCTGAAACAAACAGCTATTTTTAAAAAGTGAATCTTGGCCTCTAACTCATTTCACACACAAAAAATTTAGGTGGATTATAGATCAAAATAGTGAAGCTAAGGGGTGCTGGGTGGCTCATTTGGTTGAGCACATGCCTTCGGCTCAGGTCATGATCCCAAGTTTCTGAGATAGAGCCCCACATCAGACTCCCTGCTCCACGAGGAGTCTACTTTTCCCTCTCCTGCCTGCCACTCCCCCTTCTTGTGCCCTCTCTCTTTCTCTCCCTGTGTCAAATAAATAAATAAAATCTTAAACCTAAAAAACCTTAAAAAAATAGTAAACCGAAAACCACAAGATTTCCAGAAGAAAACACATGAGAATATCTTCACAATTTGGGGTCAGGAAAGGGTTTCTTAGGGTGTAAAAGGCAACAGTCATAAAAGAAACAAAATTAATTGGTCTTAATAAAAATGTAAAACGTTCTGCTCATAATGAAAGTGAAAAGGCAAGGCACACATATTCACCAAACTGGACATATCCTCAATGTCCATCAATAGGAGAATGAATGAAACAATTTGTGGTACATTTAACCAACAGAAAATTCCACAGTAATGAAATGAACAAACCATAACTACATGTAACATCATGGGAATGACCCAAATGTTATGCTGAGTGAAGGAAACAAACACAAAGAAGTTCACACCAGTCACAGAAGTTCCAGTCACAGAAAGTTCAAAAGCACGTAAAACTAATCAACAGTGACAGACATCAGAACAGTGACCACCTTTTTGGGGGGTTAGTGATTGGGAGGGAGTGTAAAGAGATTTCTGGCAGCTGGCAATATCCTATGTTTACATCTGGGAAGCATTAAATCATTTGCTTTGAAAACATCATCAAGCTGTACACTTAAATTTGTGCCCTTTTCTTGATTAACGTTATATTAAAAATATTAAAAAAAAAAGAATATAAAAGATTTGAAAAACACAAAAAAACTCATCCTAATGGATACATACAAAATATTTCACCCAACAATTATAGAAGACCCATTCTTTTCAAGCATGCCTAGAATATTTTTAAAAAATTGACCATATTTGGGGTATCTGGGTAGTTCAGTTGGTTAAGCAACTGCCTTTGGCTCAGGTCATGATCCTGGAGTCCCAGGATTGAGTCCCGCATCAGGCTTCCAGCTCCATGGGCAGTCTGCTTCTCCCTCTGACCTCCCCTCTCATGCTCCCTCTCATGCTCTCTCTCTCTCTCTCTCTCTCATAAATAAATAAATAAATAATCAAATATAATCTTAAAAAAATAATGACCATATTGTAGGCCAAGGATCTACAAGTAGAGCCTTATGAGGCCTGATTTCAAGCCTGGTGACTTTTCTGTATAGCTTATAAGCTGAGAATGGTTTTTACTTTTTTAAATGGTTGATAAAAATATTTTGTGACATATAATAATTACATGAAATTCAAAATCAGTCAAAAACTAAAGTATTGCTGGAACAGAGCCATAAACCTTCACTTACATACTGTTTATACCTGTTTTCACACAGAAAAGTACTGAGTAGCTGTGACAGACACTGTGTGGGCCACAAAGCCTAAAAGGTTTACTACCTGGTTCTTCACAGAAAAAGTTTGCTAAGCCCTATTCTAGGTCATAAAGCAAGCCTTTGAAAATTTCAAGGGGCTAAAATCATACAATCTTAATTCTGTGCCCAAAGAACTAATAAGTTAAAATTTGCAACCAAAGGATAACTAGGACAAATTTCTAAGATTAGAAATCAAGAAAGATACTTCTAAATAACTCAGCAGTCAAAAAAAATACTTATTTAAAAATATGTTAGGCTAAATAGTCATGAGAAGAGTGGATATTAGATTTTGAAGCAGACTGAGAGGGAATATGTGGGATTAAATGCTCTTTTTAGCAAGGAATAAAAGCCTCAACTTCATGAGACACACCTCTGTCTCAAGAAATACTTAAAATCCAAAAGAAAAATAAACTCAAAGAGACAAGAAGGGAAGAAATAGTAAGGACAAAAGTAGGCTTTAATAAAATAGAAACAAATACAGCATACAGACAACCAAGACCAAAAGTTGGTTCTTAGGAGAAAGGCTAATACAATAACTCAGCATTTCATCCCTGTTGAGCATGTGTGTTCACAACAAACTAAAGTTCCTGGATGACTCACAACTGGCCTCCCCTAGCATGATGACCAGAGCCTGAGATTAGTAAGATTTCCTCACTAGCTGCAAGTTAAGAGGCACACGTGGAGCTCCCATCACTAAAGGAAGCACATCTGAGAAGGAAGCACAAACCTAGAAAGTGCAGCCCAAATGGTTTTTTCCTTATCAGGCCTGGGTGTAGACCAGGACACTGTCACATCAAAGTTCTCTTGCCCAGACAGCTTGAAAGCAGAGAAAGTTCTTTGAAAACGGGGAATTGCACTGAAGTTCATGCTGCAACACTGCTTAGTGTGCCAACACAAGGAGGCGTCCAGCTGTGGAAGCCAGCACAGAGGAGAATCCTTGGGACACAGAAAGCTAGCTGAAATCTCCACTTGATCTGTGGGAATTAATCTTTCATGGACTCAGTCAAGACATCTGGATGCTCCAAAGCAAGGTAACGAACAGCTGAGCTCCATTTAAGTTCCTCACGGATAACCTCCAGCTTCCAGAAAACGGAACACTGCCACATACAGGTCTCCTGAGATCCAAGCCACACTGAAAGCAATAAATGCAGAGAACAGGTGGCTTGACTTACCCAGTTTGGCCAGTTATGCATTCCCTTTTAAAAACTGGGGGGCGTGTGTTCATAGCAAAGATATGACTAGGATTTCTGCACTCAGCTTTTTGGCATTACCTTTATCAAGCAAGGGGTGGGTGACAGCACAGAGATCCAGCATTCAAGTTTCTGCTGGACTCCATATGTATGGCCACAAAGTGTACACAGGATGTGTACAGAGAAGCACTCACATGTAAACAGGCTTTCATGAATAAGAATCCACATACTGAGGTGAAAGTGAAAACGAACACCTTTCTACTCTTAAAACAGGTTGAGACTGCTGAGATTCAAATTTGGGACTTGGTTTGGCTGCCGAGAAACCAAGTCCCCTTGGTAACTTACTACAGTTACATACATGGATGTATCTGGAGCCCAGGAAAGATGAGGTATGCCCTACTCTCCTTACAGAGTGGCTGAAACATTCAAATGCTATGTTAATCCCTAAAGTGGGTTGCAAATACTATTGTCCTAATGCAAGACAAGGTGGAAAAACCATACAATATTGAGACAAGGGTAAAAACTTTAAGAGAAATGTAAGATATGCTTCTGAGAAAGAGAATATTTATTTCCGTATATTTTAATCTTCATATTGTACACATTCATTCTCTAAATAACAGAGGATCATTTGGGGGAAAAATAGATAAAGGACTCTAAAATTTTTCCTGAAAATTTTGAAGTCTACGTAAAATCTTTCTAGGTAAAAATGGAAGAGATTTCAGATTTTCTCAGGTTTTTTTTTTTTTTTTTTTTAAGATTTTACTTATTTATTTGACAGAGAGGAATATCACAAGTAGGCAGAGTGGCAGGCAGAGAGAGAGGGAGAAGCAGGCTCCCTGCTGAGCAGAGAGCTCGATGTGGTGCTTGATCCCAGGACCCTGAGATCATGACGTGAGCTGAAGGCAGACACTTAAACCACTGAGCCACCCAGGCACTCCATGATTTTATCAGTCTAATAGTTACATATTTGCCTGCTTTCATCAAAGCTCCAATAAGGGCTGTAAAGAAATTCAGAGGTAAATATGTCAGAACCCTTATATGTATGCAGTTTGTAGGGGAGATAAAATATGTATTCAAGAAGACAAAAAAAAAAAAAGACAAGAGAAAAAAAGCTTTGGTTCAGGTACAGATATAATGTTCTGGAGCTGCAGAGAGTCCTCTGCTAGTGGAGAGAAGCCACAGATGTCTTTGTATTGGAGGTGGGCATGACTGTGGATATTAGCAGAGACCTGTGGGAAGAAAGGGGCACTCCAAGCAGATGGTATAAAATAAGAAAGAAACAGAGGTGGCACTGGCTCTCTTTGCTAAAGCAGTGTTCTCACAATGTATTCCTTGAAGTGCCAATCTAGCAAGCATTAGTTGGTGTTATACGCATTACAGGTAAATAAAGAGAAAGACTGTGGCTGGAATAAGGCAAAGGGCTGCATGCAGATGCTGAGGGATTTACTTTTTATCACGGTGGGAAGTCAGAGACAGGGCCACTAAAGGGAGTAAAGCAGGAGAGGAGGCTGGACTACATACTTGGGAGGACTGGAAAGCTCTGCCACAGCTATCTAGGGAAATGCATGCAGCATCATTACCATTCAGAGGCAAATGAAAAGACTAAAGAACAGCCATGGGGACTGAGCTGGCCAAAGCTGGCTTTCCATGTAATAGCCTGTCCTGACCATTCCTCTGGAGAGGCTTGACTCGTTCTTTCAAAGCCAGACTTCCCTTCATAAGGGGTTCTCCATGAAGAATTGATCTGTACAAGACCTATGCAACCACAAAGCCCATGAGAGTGCTTAGAATTTAACACATTTTTTTAAATTTATTTTTTATTTTTATTTTTTTTAAAGATTTTATTTATTTATTTGTAAGAGAGAGTGAGAGCGAGCACAGGCAGACAGAGTGGAAGGCAGAGTCAGAGGGAGAAGCAGGCTCCCTGTGGAGCAAGGAGCCCGATGTGGGACTCAATCCCAGGACGCTGGGATCATGACCTGAGCCGAAAGCAGCTGCTCAACCAACTGAGCCACCCAGGCGTCCAAGAATTTAACACATTTTATTTTTATAAAATTTTAACAAAATTTTCAGTCTATGGACTCCTCAGTCTTTCCAGCAAATATAACTGCTATTTTTTTTCCAGTGGGAAATTTATTGTACTTCAATGCAATTTTTTAATTGATTTATTGTCACTAATTTTGACATCTCAAGATTAAATTTATGGGTCCAGATATACTCCTTCAGTTCATAAGTTCACACTACAGGATTGTGAACTTCCCAGAGAGAGAAACGGTAGCTGGTCCTGGAATTGTAGATGGCAGAGACAGAAAAGCCCTTAAAGATAATCTGTTTTGGGGGCGCCTGGGTGGCTCAGTGGGTTAAAGCCTCTGCCTTCAGCTCAGGTCATGATCTCAGGGTCCTGGGATCGAGTCCCGCATCGGGCTCTCTGCTCGGCAGGGAGCCTGCTTCCTCCTCTCTCTGCCTTCCTCTCTGCCTACTTCTGATCTGTCTCTGTCAAAGGAATAAATAAAATTAAAAAAAAAAAGATAATCTGTTTTGACCTTCCTTATGCACAGATATGGAAAGGGGAAGGCATGGCAGTGTCCTCTGAGAATACACAGCTCCACAAGATCACCAACGGGGCAATGTTCTTTGAGGAGGGACCAGCTGGAAAAATGACTCACTGGACTTGGGCTAGTTCCTCGAAAAATAAGTGAAAACACACTTAAACTCTATTTTGCAGAACTTGGGGTAGACACAGGAAAAGAATTTCCAAATAGGGAGAAAGTCCCCTTAGGGAACAATCATGGCATCTCCATGAATGTCTTTTAAAGTAGGCTGATGGATTAACTGGGCCTATCAGGGATTCTTCTTTGATGGCTTTGGAGTCTATAATTCTTAATAATAGAGATGAAATCCTTCATCCATTTTGAGTCTATTTTTGTGTGTGGTGTAAGGAAATGGCCCAATTTCATTTTTCTGCATGTGGATGTTCCTTTTTTTGTCTCCCTGTTGTCGCTCCTAAATAAGGCCTTAGATGTGCAGTTCTTTCAGTTGTTACTATATAAAAGTCCTTTGATGTTGTGATAAGGCATGGGGAAGAAGTGTTCCACAGACCTATGATCAGATCTCAGTCTTTTAGTGAGCCTGGATCTCTGGGCTATGACCTCCACAAGTGCTTCTCAGTTTTGTTTTTTTGTGTCCTCCCCACTTTCCCCTTAGGTGAGACAGCAAAGTGAGAGGGAACTCGAGTTGGGTGCTTCCTTTCCCCCCAGCTTGGCTTGGTTCTGGTAAAACTCCAGCAGGTAAAAGCTCTGGTAAAACACTTCCTCTTGAGGATAGGCCTGGTTAAGAAGAACAGAACACTCCAGGTGTATTTCAAAATGACTTCTTTTCCCTCCCTCTGCTGAAGCATGAGGGTCCCACCCCCCCTCCAATCCTCACTGTGAGAAAGTGGTAGGGCAACCAGAGGGAAAACACAGAAGGGTGGGGGGTCTCCCAAAGACCAGGCCCATCTTGACTCTAATTCACAAATTTGTGTACATGGAGCCTCCAGCAATTGGTCAACTACAGTTGACATTTTCCTACTCTGTTATTGATTCCCCAGGGGTTTCTGTTCCTGGGTTTCTGCTATGGCAAGTTATGATTCTCTGTGTCTGCCTGTCTCTCCAATTTGGGGGACAGTGTTTTCCTTGTGACTTTAATTCTTTGATGGCTCAAAGAAAAGCTGTTGATTTTCAGTTTGTTTAGCTTTTTTCATGTTGTTAGGATGAGGGTGATGACTTCCACGCTCCCTACATGCTGGACTGGAAACTAGAATCTCCCCTACCTGAATTAAAGAAGTTTCCTTCTTGCCCATCCTATTGCTGTGTTTTATCTTTTTTTTTTTTTTTTTTTTTTAAGATTTTATTTATTTGACAGAGAGAGATCACAAGTAGGCAGAGAGGCAGGCAGAGAGAGGGGGAAGCCGGCTCCCTGCTGAGCACAGAGAGCCCGATGTGGGCCTCCGATCCCAGGACCCTGAGATCATGACCTGAGCTGAAGGCAGAGCCACCCAGGTGCCCATTTGTTTTATCTTCTTTATAATACCAAAGCTCCTAACTAGTCAACCATTTACCTACTTATTTACTGGCTGTCTCCCTTACTAAAACTGAGATTCCAGGGCGCCTGGGTGGCTCAGTGGGTTAAGCCGCTGCCTTCGGCTCAGGTCATGATCTCAGGGTCCTGGGATCGAGTCCCGCATCGGGCTCTCTGCTCAGCAGGAGCCTGCTTCCTCCTCTCTCTCTCTGCCTGCCTCTCTGCCTACTTGTGATCTCTCTCTGTAAAATAAATAAATAAAATCTTTAAAAAAAAAAAAAAAATTAAAAAAAAAAAAAAAAAAATTTAAAAAAAAAAAAAAAAAAAAAAAAATAAAACTGAGATTCCAGGATCATGAGACCACCAGCCCTTGACATAGTATCTGGCACGAAAGGGCCTCAATAGATACATTGCCTGAATGAGTGAGAAAAGACCTCCAGCTTCTGAGGCTCTGACCACTGGACATTAACCAAATCTGTTGAGCCCCTGAACATTTCTAGAATGAGATCTGCTGTGACTATCTTTTTGCTTCATGGAGATGCTCGATAGGCCAGGATGAAAGGGTGACAATATGGTCCTAGGGTCCTGAACAGACTTCTGATGTTATATGTCTTCTTCTTCTTCTTCTGTTTGGTGGGATTGAGAAAAGGCTCCACAGGCAAAACACAGACATGTAAAAACTGCAAAGATTGACTAAATCTATTTTGAGATCAGCACCTAGAGCACAGATTAACAGTCACACTTGAGGAGACTCAAGAAAGAGCAAAGAAAGATGAAACTGTTAGTTTCACTAATTATGAAAAATAATGAGTGTCTCCCTCTTATGACAGTACTCTTGGGGTTGGAAGTGGGAGGAGTGGGCACCTTAATTCCAAAGAGGAAAATCAAGGAGCTATTCAGTCTAAAATTATTCAGAGTTGTCTAGTCCAGGCAAAAATGACAACCAACAAATAAGGAAAATAAGAAAGAATAGCTCTTTCTTCCTATTTTTGGCAACACCACACTTAGGACAATTTAAAATACATTCCTTAAAACAATAAGTACACTTCTTCCTATGACTTACACTAGAAGCAGTTCATAATCAGTGAGATGCAGCTGTGATGGAAGTACATTATGAAGAAAACCACACAACACAACAAAACCCCACAACAACAAACAACAAACTAATGGGTATCAAGGATAGTACAGAAAATACACGCTTCAGGAGAAATTCTCGAATTCTGGGGGGCACTGGGCCTTGTTTTCTTTGTCGCAGAGGAGTTCTGTGTACTTCTGACACCCTGATGGAACAATCAGGAGAACCCACCCCATTTCTTGGCCCAGAGGCCCCCTCCTACTGAGGTAGCTCAGAGATGGAGGATGAGAATGGTCTTGATTTCTGACACAAAGTAGGCTCTACTTTTTGCCACTCAGCATGCATTTACACAGGCTGGCTCTGGCTGCCGAGGGAGGGACGTTAAGGCAAAGGAGAGAAAGATGTATATATCAAAGGCCAACTGAAAAAAAAGTAAAACAATATCAACTTTTGAGGTGAATCAATGGAGAGAGAATTCTCAATAGCCAAATTATTGTAAAGGATAAAATAGGAGCTAGGAGTTAATAATAGGCTATAGATTTTTTCCATCTGTATTGGGGCTTATCTTATAAATAAATGTGCTTTATTATTCTTTGGCAACTGCTTGTGGGTGACTCAGATAGTCTTTCAAAAACTGGGCAAAAGAAATAATATAAATCCCTTGTATTCAGGGAATTCCTCTAATTAGGAGTGGCAATAAATTAGAGAAGAAATTTGTTTTTGATATAACATCTGCAAATGACAAATGCCTTTCACAGAGTTCTCAACGTCATTCCTTTACTAAAAGAACTCCAATAACAACAATAATAAATTCCCCAAACAACATATTGTGATAATAGGTTTAATAACATATTTTTGGGGTGCCTGGCTAGCTCAGTTAGTAGAGTATGTGATGCTTGATCTCAGAGTTGTAAGCCCAAGCCCCATGTAGAATGTAGAGATTACTTAAAAAAATAATGTCTTTTAGTAAATTCTGGCTATTTAGCATTTTCAATTATCTTTTAGAATAAATGATTCTTCACATATTCAAAAGTTAACAATTTACTTTCCCTGAGAATTTCCCAGAATATTTTAAAGGATATGCTTTATCTCAAGAAGGTTATTTGGTTGGGGTTGAGATAAATATTTAAGAAAATTGAATAGAGGAAATAAAAAAGAAATTTCCATAACCATGCTGCAGTCAAACACATCCCATATATAATGAAGCCACATTAGTAAAAGATTTCCTTTCAAACAGAGATGCCAATACTGGCTACTCTTCATCTTACACATGCAAAAATGTTTTTGTGATTTTTGCTGCATCAGCCTTAACCAGCATTTCTGGGTACTGGCTCCAGGTGAAGGTCCTGGACTAGCTGTCTTCCTGAAGAGGGATGAGAATACACACACACACACACACACACGCACACGCACATGCACACACACGCACACACACGCTCACACACGCTCACACACTCACAGTAGTTGTGAATCTGCAAGGAAGATAAATACCACCTTGACAGCAACCTGGTGGGTTGGAGCAACTTAGGGAAAGGACAAGCATCTAGGAACAGGAGGTTCAAACAGGGCCCATCATCTAAGAGGGGTACCTAGAATCCTTGAAAAGGACTGCAGAGAGTACTTGGTCCCCAACCTGAATGCCATAGCTGAGGAAAAAAAAAGTCCGAAGAAATTAAGAGACCTGCCTAAGACCTGTATCCACTCGTGGCAGCACTGTAACTAGAACTCTGGGGTCCTGAACTAGAACTAGAACTAGAACTGGAACTCTATCCTGGTATTCTTTCCTGCCTGTACTTCTCAGAAATGGCTGAATCATCTATTTTCCTCCCCTACCCATATCTACCAGGGCCAAGTAAGGAGAGTCTGGAGGACATTAACAGGTCTTTCACTTATAAAACTGACATTCTGGTTGAGGTGATAAGGAGAACTCAGCCTTCTCTTGTCTTAACTGCACCCGGTCAAGGCTGCTTTGGCATGTCTGCCCTCTGGTTGGACAGTCACTAGCCACGTGCTAATGTACCTGGAGATAAACATGACAGAAACACTAAAACCTACCTTCACAAATTCATAAAAGCAAATGTTTTGAATACCAAATTATATTTAGTTGCTGAAAAAAGAAAAGCAACATGGGTTCTCACTGTGATTTGGAAGCTCTAGAAACCCCTTTTCTGCAGAATAAGTTGGGCATTTAAACAAACTCTTTCAAGCTTCATGCTCTGCTCTATATGCAAGTCTTCCCTGACTAGTGATTTAGTAATAAAAAAAAGAAATAAAAAGCCCCCAGCAATCTGACAACAGTACATCTCTTTTTCATGATCAAAGACTACTGTGTCGATATTTACAGAGATGAACTTACTTTGAAAATAATTTCACAATGAAACCACGTTACCGAATACACAGGTATTTATTTATTTATCTATCTACTTATTTATTTATTTTTAAAGTTCAATAAAAAGCTCAAGAAGTGAACAGGCCCTCTCAGACGCGAGGGTTTTCTGTGCTCATACAGCACGCCCACACTTCTTGAACATACCATTTCACAAATGCTGTGTATTATTAAGAGGAGGCGGATTCTGCCAGGCACATAATTTGTATATTTAAGGGAGGTGTATGGAATGAAAAAGCGAAATATGTTAAATTTCAAAGGACTTGGAAGCAATGCTGCCTGTGAGCTTGTATTACAAATAGCCCTACATTATTACATACGCTATTAATGAGGCTGAGTGAATGAAAGTACAATTTGAATATGCATGACTCTACCCAATGAGCAGGACTTTTGTGTACTGATGAGGTTTTTTTTCCCCCCTCCTAAAAAAGGATTAAAATTATTCTTAAAGAAGTATGGCTGCCCAGAGACCAGTAAAATAAATTTACTTAGACCAGAGTCATACTATATTCAGATGAAATATACAGGTGCTAAAAGAATGCCTTTAATCTACCTATAATTCATGGAACTTGTGCATAATTCTGTCTTCCTCCAAAGGAATATTCCTCAACTTCAAGCAGCTGCGTCAATACAATTTCTAAGCAAAAATAATGATTTTGGTGGAGATCCCTAAAAGTAGACAAGGTTAAATAAACCTTTTGAGTACAAAGCCTTTACTTCCAAGTGAGGAGCACTAGTTAAAAGACGGGGGAATGGGTAAATTATTGCACCAAATGGCTGAGAATTAATCTCTGCTGACTAGCTGTAATCTAACGAGGCGTCTGTGTCCCAGGGAGCCCGCAGCATGTCCCTGGCGGTATGTGCAGTGTGTCGAGTCTGCGTGGCACCCTTTGTCCTCGCTCACAGGCGGCCTTTCCCCTCATTGTCCATAATATCCTCATGCATCTGGGACGCGTGGAATGCATTCATACTAACAGACTTACCATTGTTTTCTCTCAGAAGCTTTGTTGAGCAAAGACTGCATCACGGTTACTGATAATTATATTGCTTAATTAATCAAGACAAAAAAAATTTGCAAATCATTGCCTGGTTGCCAAGCAGGGAGATAAAAAATGACAACAATACAAGCTGAAGCAATATAACAAAAGTAACAGCTATCTGATCAGAAATTCTTATATAATGAAGCTATTAATGCTAAATCGGTTAATGTTAACATTGCTCCAGGTGTCTCTACTTAGATGCAAACAAAAAGGCTAACATTATGGATATAAAAGGCCAAATGTTGCCATGGATTCTGTAACCTGATAGAGAGGACAGCCTTTTCATTTGATTAGGGAATGCAATTTAAATACCAGGGACTGAAGCCAAACAAACAGACTTTCCCTCCACAAGCCTCTTGCATTCACCCTGGGGTCAGTGGTTGGTGAACAAAAGGTCAGCCACACTTGCCCTGGAAATGTCTGGATTAATTTTATTACATTGTAATGGTTTGTACTTTAAATGTGGGGATAACACTAAATTTCCAGTTGGCTATTATTCTCTTCTTCCCTAAAGGGAAGGCTTTTGGATTGAAATATTCAGACAGTGATTTGCTCAATTCACCTTGTCAAAATTTATGACCAAATTTGTAAAACGTACATTTTCTAAAGAAATTTTGAAAAGGTATGTTAATACTTGTTTTCATGTGTTGGAAGTGTAATACCTTTTTAAAAAACCACTTTTTAAGAAAGTTAAAAGTGTGACCCTTTTGACACTGTGAAGTGAATTGAAATACCTTTTATGTTCTTTTTTTGCCACAAAAAATAATGGTGACATTTTTAGGACATTTTAGAGGACCACACTGAAAATGAACTAATAAAGCCAGTTAATCCATACTAAATAATAAAGAATCATGTTTTGCAGATTTGGAAGCTATAGGACACTAAATCTGTTGGTTGTCTAATATCAACATTTTCAGTTTAATTCTTAAAGTCAGTGTTCTTCCCGGACAAACACAAACATTATTAGTACTCAGAGCCATTTTCTTATACAAGAATGAAAACTTTATACAAAAAGACACGAATCAAAGATAACACAAATATTTAGTGTGAAGAACTTGTGGCATCTTCACTCCCTGAATAGAAAAGAGGGTTCCCTTTATGTCAGGCTTCTCACCAGCCAGAGTGGGGCTTTTCTGAATTCAGGAGGTGACCCACACTGTGTCTAGTCTGAGAAATGATTTATTATTTATTCTATTTTCATAGTAGTGACTATAACTAAAAAATTACCAGCAATGGTAATAACAACAGCAGCAATTAACACTTACAGCTTTTATTCTTGAGTCAGCCACTGTTTGAAGCACCTTTCACTTTTTTTTTTTAAATTTACTTTTATTTTTTACAGTGTTCCAAAATTCATTGTTTATGGACCACACCCAGTGCTCCATGCAATACATGCATAATACCTCCAAAATACCAACTACCTTTCACTTCTTAGCTCATTTAATCTGCATGACTTTAACACTTTTGATTATGCTATAAATCCCAGAAAATCTCAGTTACCTATTATTTTAAAGCTCAAAATACAGAGTATGTAGAATGATAACTTTTAGTTCCTTCAAGAGAACAATTTGGAATGAAAATGAAGATTACACTTAATACCAACCTGGAGCACCAAGTCATTTTCTCGAGAAGTGACTTAACTATGCTAAATGTTTAATTAAAAATGTAAAAGCAGGGGTGCCTGGGTGGCTCAGTGGGTTAAAGCCTCTGCTTTCGGCTCAAGTCTTGATTCCAGGGTCCTGGGATCCAGCCCCACATCCAGCTCTCTGCTCAGCAGGGAACCTGCTTCCCTTCCGCTCTCTCTGCCTGCCTCTCTGCCTACTTGTAATCCCGGTCTGTCAAATAAATAAATAAAATCTTTAAAAAAAATGTAAAAGCAAACCCTTCTACTAATAATTCCAACACAAAAACAAGTCCCTATATAAAGCACCACTAAAATACCACTAAAGGCATGGCAAGGATCGAAAGTGCAGCCAATTTAGTACACAGCACATAACCATTGGATTGTTCCAGCCATTCTCATGATCAATACCAATTGATGTGGCTACATTGATTCTGTGGCAAGGTGCTTCAATTGTTAAAAATCATCACATGGGCGGGCTGTGCTGCAGAGGCCTAGCTTTCTTCACAGCCATGCTCACAATCCTTCAGGATTGACCCCCATTAGCAGCAGTCAGAGGCTTGGTGAGCAGTGCCTGTTTGTCATGCAAGGTCGAATTCTATACCCACAGCCATCCACAAAACGCTAGATGTGACATAGGGCTCATTCAACTCTTATAATTATTAATCAATATGTCCCAAATTTAAAATTACCATTTTTTAAAATTAAAAAAAAAAATTTTAAATTCAAAACATTTCAAATACCATGAATATCTTCAAACTGTAATTCCCAAAGAGTCTAGACATAAAAATACAGAATTCTGTGCTCCTGAGGAAAGACACTGTGAAAATCCCAATTCATACTGAATTTCCATATGGCATGTGTAATTCAGATATATGTGAGACATTCACCAGTTGGAAAAAAGTCCCCTTTAACATATTTATATCATTAGTTTTCAAAAACAGTGAATCATATGGTAAATGCTATATGAGTCAGAGTGATAATGTGGTGAAAACGTACCTCGGGTTTCTTCGTGATCGCGATAAAGAACATGTGATTCTTCACTGGGTAAATAATGATTGAAACGTCTCCGAAGGCAGTCGGGATAATTCCCCTGCGGTAGTCCCTGGAGTGTTCAGACCAGACAATGTGGACCTCGTCATTCCCCAAGTGACGGAGCTGCAATGGCCAATTGGCTCTTTATTAATCAGAGTGATAACAGCAATTTATGAGGGGTCGTGGCTAACAAATTGAATTATAATACTCAGAGGCAAGAATATTTCACTACTAAAAAAAGGTACAATGCCACTGTCTTCTATGACGATTTGAAAAAAAGATAAACACATGAAAATTTTCATTACCACTTACTTTCTATGGAAATACACTGGCACTGAGATGATGCATCTAAGCATGGCAGGTACATTACTGCTAGAAGGGGATGAGACCTTTTCAAGGATTTTTTTAAATTAAATTTTACTCCTGTATTAAATAAAGCCTTATGCTTTATACTGCTGAGCATGTCTCCAAACAATTAACAACATGAGCCTTTTATTTCATATTACAATAGAGCTTCATAAAACTCTAAATTCAATGGTTATTAAGAAAAAATATGAATATGAGACCAAAAGCTACTATAACACAATTGTTACCAAATGTATAAAAACTAGATTTGTGACAAAGCTTTAAGAAAAAGTACATATAAAATTACCTTTGTTTAAGAAACTAATAAGTATTACTTAAATTTAATAACAACAATAGTAACTAGTTTTCAGAGAGTTTGTCTTACTATCCAGAAAGTATGTTCACATGTATTGTTTTGTTAAATCTTCCTACTCTCTGAGGCAGATGACATCATCGTTGTGCTGTCTGACAGGGAAGGGATGGGGCTCAGAAAGAGAAAGGCACCACCTGACAAGGTGTGCAAATAGCAAGGAACAGAGCAGGCCTGGAAATCTGGGCTGGGGCCTCTAACTTAGTGTCATTTCTACTGTTCACAGCCATCAAAGTTGACAATAAAAGCCAGTTGTACTGTCACTGCTCAAATAGCGTAACCCACTTTTTTGGGTCATTTTATAGACAAAGAGGCCATAAAATCCAAAAACAAGTCAGCTACCCCCAGGATCTCTAAGAAAGGCTTAGCATGCCTCCAAGGAAGAGACTCTTTGAGACTTCTTCCTGGGCTGAGCTCTTTGGCCGCAAGAACACCCTTGATGAAGGTCCTGAGTACTGACTGTGAATCCTGGGCTGGAGAAGGCCCTGCATGAAATTGTCTGATAAGCCGGAGACTGTGACTAAACAGACTAGATTATAAAGATTAAAATGTTGGCCAAAATTAAAGTTCTACAACCAGAAAGGCTGACTGGTGAAGGCCCTCTGACACCTGTTGAAAGTCTGAGGTTTGGTTCTCTCACATGCTGCAGAAGAATGTGATCTACCATCACTTGGGGAAGCATTTCTTGCTTCCTAGCTTATTTAATAGACGAACCCCAATAATGACTAAATTCAGAGGCACTATTAATAAAATAGTGATGCTGCACCAAAGGTAATGTAATTTTGTATTTAAAAAAAAAAAAAGAAAAAGATGCTCTGGAGTACCATGTATTTAAAACACGTTAGTATAAAGCAAATTTTCCTTACACACTATTTGACCACAAAAGAAAACTGTGAGGTGACCCCCAACATGGCCTCTTTTCCATTTACAAGGTTATAAAGGAAATTGGTTTGCTGCAATGCTTTCCTGTTCTTCACTCTTCTGTGCTTCTGGGAATGACTGTTTGAGTCAATTTTTAAAAATTGACCTTTGTACTACAGTGAGGTACAGGTGCGATTACAGATAACCCCTATGAGAGGGGCACATGATTCAGCTGTGTCTGAGCTTGGGCACTGGGATAAACACAACTGTGGGTGTTGAGCACAAGTCATGATGATCTAGAACAATTTAACAGCATCTATAACTTTCTAAATGTGAAGTTACCCAGTATATCTTTCTTCCTCTTTCCCCATCACATATAAAGGTGAAAAGGGTAGTAGGCAAAAGGTGCAGCCATCGCCACCCATAAATAGTTAAAAGAAAAAGAAAGACACCAAATTCTCATAGCAAAACTGAATGTCTCTCTATATTCATCTATTTCCATCTCTCTTTCTTTTCTCTTTCTTTTTTAATAAAACATGCCAGGATCTCACAACACACTCCTGAAATTCAATCGTTTTGGAGTGAAAACATAGTCAGCATTACCAGCAACACAATAAAGGCAGGTTTTCAAGGGAAATAGGAATTGTATCAAATTGAAACATTGCTGGGGTGGGAGGCAGGTTGGGGGAAATTTAGCCTAGCAGAAGAAAATTGTGACAGTACGGCTGCCATCACCCTGTCAAGAGAGGCAAACTGCCAGGTGGTTTTGTTGTGCCCCTTGACATAATGCCGGCACAAGAGTCACAATGGGAACAACACACCTACTAAACACCCTTCAAATGTGGGGCTACCACCTAATGCTAGCACCCTAAAACCTGTGATGGCTCCTTTCAATCCAGAAGCATAAGTTGCTCAAGGCATTTGCTCTGAGGTAATACAGTGATTACTGAAATTTCCAGTTACTTTCCCTTTCCTCAATTAGGTTCCTCAATTATATAATTCACATAAGTCTCTCCTAATTCTGTTTGGATTGTGTTCTCAGAACCATAGCAAGGGAGAATAGTATCACACTGACAGACCTGTCCTCCCAGTGTGGCATTTCTGTAATTAAGGAAAAGCTATTTCTGTGTGGTAATGATACAATTTTCATCATCTCAAAGCTGCTTTCAATATCATGTGCTCCAGATCTCTGGACAAGTCACAGTTTAATTGGCTAACTCACAAAACTAAGAGCTAAGGCCACAGGACCCACTGACTAGTAGATCTGAGCAAAGAGCAAAAATATGCCCTCTTCTGCCTCAGACAAGAACACAAGCAGGTGAAATAAGTAAGGTAACCCGGCCATGTCAAAATAGGAAGGAATACTCTGGAAGCTTCAATGTGTTGCTCAGTGTAAAGGGGATTTCATGACAGAGATGTCATTTTGTGAGTTCTGGAGAATTCTGAACAGAGGGCCCCCTATCTAAAATCCACCAGTGAGTTTGTTGCGTGCACACAAGTGAAGCTGGTATGACTCATGTATAGTCTGGGAGAGACTGATGAGTCTCGTCCTGGGACGGAGCTGTCACTCATGCTCGCTACTGCTTCAGTTGCACAACAGGCTCCAGAATGCACGGATGCTTAACAGGCTCAGAACAAATGCTCGCTTCTTCAGTCTTAAGAAATCAACCCCATGTCCTGCCACTTCTTGTCCTGACAGAGTTTCAAAGTCCCTCCGCCTGGGCCCTTCTGCCTGCTGCTGCCAGGCGGCACGCACTGGTGACACTGGTCATGGTACACACCTAATAGGCTGACCTCCTTTCCCGACTAATTGCATTACATCGCCAGCTGGCTCCAGAAGGAGTCGTCTGTTTGATTGAAGAATTCCTGCTCCTCAGTAGGCCCGGCTGCTACTTTTACTAAGTAACAGTCAGGCCTGACATCCCCATTGTTCAGCTGACAGTGTGCCCATCCTAAAATCTAAGTTTTATTTGTAAATTAACCAAGAAACTTCCTGCCAGAACAGTGCTGCCTGGAGACTGATAATGTGGGCCTTTCATCCCTTTTCACTCGTACTGTATCACTGCCAATTTGTTTTTTATGCGGCTGGCCAGCCTGAGGCTATAAAAGCCTTGTAAGACATAAGTGCAATTATAGTCCTGGAGTCAAATGAATTGGACAAATCCAATAGCACAGCTCTGTCCCCACTCTGCAAACCCCTACAGCAGTTAGATTAGCTGTGAAAAATCTAATCTAGCTAGAGCTAACAAATTTCTGCAGTGAAGGATCAAGAGTTCAGTATGGGGTTGCAACCGGATTGTGGAATTGAAAAAGTGCCCCCATGACAGGGGCAGAAGAGAGCATGAATCACTTTAGAATTTTGCAGCTCATTTTTAAGCTGTTAGGGACAATTTAGTTAGAATAAGACAAGGAACTGTGGGCTGCTGTTACTGTGACTGATTTTTAGTCTGGCTGTGAGACATCCTGATAAAGAGAGTTTGTCACTAATGATGCTAAATCTCAGAGCTGCAAAAGGTATCAGCTGAATTTTGATTATTACAGTAGGGAATCTTTCAACCAGGCCAAGCCTTGCAACATTATTTATGGCAAGGCGTTTTATCAAGAAAACATGATGCCTTTTCGTGAAAGAAAAAAAAGAAAGAAAAGAAAAAGGAAGAGAGGTGAAAAACCAAAAGAATCCTATCTAGGAAATAATTTTTAAAAATATTTTAAATAAACCTATTAACAAAATAGTTCTCAGTCATAAAAAAGTCATAGAATATGGCAACACATTTGCAGATTAGCAGTAATTTACAAGGCACTGCAAGTATAAAGGATATAGAAGCCCTGCCCTGAAACAGAGCAGGGTCCCCCTTCAATAAGAATATCGCCACCAGGGTGGCCATTAAAACCTAAGCCATGGAGGCAGCTCCTCCATGCCTGAAGGAGGCAGCACATGGCCGTCATGCTCTGCATGTCCCAGACACTTAGTCACTGTGAATACGTTGTCTGTGATTGTGCTGCGACCCAAGTTCTGAGGTTTTATGAATACCACCGCCCACGATATAGGTGGTCTAGACATCTGGAGCTGTAGTGATGAAAAAGCAAAACTGCAGAGAGAAGAGATGAGGTGGTAACAGTGGGGCCCACTGGCCAATATTAGTCACTCCTAATGCGGCAGGAGAAAAAGGATTCGATTAGACCAGTGGGCAATGATGAGGGCTGATGTTAGAAATCCTACACCAGGCACCATGCTAAGCAGTTGTATGAGCATTATCCATTTACTTCGCAACAACCCTGAGACTGTTTTTAATCTCGTTTAGTAGATGGGGAAACTGAGGCACAGACTACTAACAGTTGAGCTCACGTCTGCCTGTCTCTAGACCCTGGCTATAACCACCACACTTAATCCTTTAATGGATTTTTTAGTTCCTCAATGAGCTATTTTCAATCCTTTAATGGATTTTTTAGTTCCTCAATGAGCTATTTTCCCATCCACTGAGGTGCTGCTGTAGTTTTATTGCATCCTTGTAGGAAGTGAGTGGGTGTGAGGTAGGGATTCCAGGCTCACTCTGCCACCCACTAGAGCAGGCTAGCTGCAGTTGTTCCTTTCATCTGGAAACTCAGAGAAGTGGGTCAGACTTCTAGGCTTCCTTCCCAGACTAAAATTCCTCTTCTTTTAAGGTGCTCCTCACCTCTAATAGAGGGTACCTGAAGTAACCATCTTGCAGGTTTGAAAGTTTAGGGCCATGTACCCCTGGGGAGTTCCTCAAAGGTGGAGGAGGTTTCCTCTCAATTCTAGAGAAAATTGCCTCCTGGGCCCAAGTTGGAAGAGAAACAAGGTCAGTGCCGAAGGTGGGACCCCTAGGCAGGAGCACACCTGTACTTGTGATTTTCACAGATACTGCCCAATTGCCCCCAGCAAGCCTGGGAGGTGCCTGCTTTCTCAGCAATTTGTCAGGACAGAGTCCTTGCATCTTAAGATCTTTGCCAACCTGAGAGGTCAAGAATGCTATTTTCTGTCAGTTAATAGTCAGATGAAGGAAGATCCCAAATTAACAACATTTAAGACCCTTCCTTTTCCTATTAATCTTAGGATTTAAGACTCAAACTTTTCATTTATTTCTTTGTCTAATTTTGCCAAGTTAGATATTTCAGATTAATTACAACTGTAGCTTGAGAAGAAATACACTGAAATTGCACCCAGAGGAAATCAGTCTCGGTGCATGTCATGCCAAGGGCTTTGACTGGACTATAAGAGTCTCACCTATAAACCATGGTGGCTAAGAATGGTCCTCAATCCTCAAAGAGACTTCTTACCTTTTTGGTGAGTGAATCATCTGAGTCTGATGGCATCCGAGTTGAAACGTGGAAAATCACTTCCACAGTCGAGGTAGCATAGTAAGGGGCAGTCTGCCCTGTGCTGCCATTGCGTTGAAGTCCGCCCATGAACCCACAGTGGGTTGAGAGATCCACCTGACGCAGGTAACAAAGAGGGAAGAGTGAGGGTCAACCCTAAATTGTTTTTACCAAGCAAAAATGTCCTTTCTTTTAAAGAAATATAATTATTTTCATTTTGATTTCTGATAACAAACAAATATAATACTAAATTAGACAAAATCAAAACATTAAAGAAACCTTCACAATGTGGATGCCTAGGTAGCTCGGCTGTTTAAGCCACTGCCTTCAGCTCAGGTCATGATCCCAGAGTCCTGGGATAGAGTCCTGTATCGGGCTTCCCCTGCTTTGCAGGGAGCCTGCTTCTCCCTCTACCTCTGCCTCTCCCCCTGCTTGTGTTCTCTCTTTCTCTCTCTATGTCAAATAAATAAATAATACCTTAAAAAAAAAAAAAAGAAAGAAACCATTACAATGAAAGTGCTCCAAAATCCTATTAACCTAAGAAAAGCACCATCACAAATTTGATGCACATTTCTCTAGCTTTTTTCCATCTTATACATACAGACATATGAATACGTGTGTATGTATGTGTATTTATATGTGTTTATGTACAAACACACACACACACACACAGAGCTTCCCTATTGATGGATTTATGGGATTTTCTGCTTTCTCAAACAGTGCTGGTATCATCAAATCACAAGGAGCATTCAAAGGAATGTTTTGGTAGGATGTTATATCAAAGATTCCAGATGTTTTAAAATTTAATAGCCATGGGGCACCTGGGTGGCTCAGGTCATGATCCCAGGGTCCTGGGATCGAGGCTCATATCAGGCTCTCTGCTCAGTGGGGAGCCTGCTTCCTCCTCTCTCTCTGCCTGCCTCTCTGCCTAAATAAATAAATAAAATCTTAAAAAAAAAAAATTTAACAGCCATTGCTAAACTATGCTTCAAAGGGGTTGTTTTGATTTACACCACTACTACAAGTCTGGAAGTTATCATTCTTTTATTATTATTTTTCTTTTTCACGTTATGGTGTAAATAATCACTTCTTAGTCATTGCCTAGGACCCATACCCCCTTTTTAAAATTTAACTTTTCATGAACTAGTATTCTTTCAGTAAAGCATTTATTGTAACACAACTGAAAAAAAGCAATAGAAGAATCTCTTCTGTGCCAAATACAATCAATATATACACTAAATTAATGTTCTAGTCTTTTCTTAAAACTCCAGTTAAGAATGTGTTGGTTTAAAAAGTATATTGGTTAAAATGATTAAGTATATTCTACAATAAGTAAAAAGTCACTTCCTTAGTAAGAAGGACAACTTATTGGAGTACAGTTAACACTTTCAGACTAAAATCTACTTGACATTTTATAAAGTACATGGTCTTGACCTTGATGTAGGGTTCTCCTGTTCCCATCTTCATATTAGCTTCCTTGTTAACATTTAACTCTCAGAGACAAGTCTTATTTATGTACCTAGAAAGTTTCCCACAGCACAGATAACCAAGAAACCAAAACAAAAGTAAGGAAAAGTAAGGGAACTATTTCAGATATGCTGATTTCCATTATAACTATTCTGAGTTCTTTTGGATTCTGGAGATATAATTTCCTTTAGATTTATGTTCCAAGAGACAGATAGGTGTGTGTGCAGGCACACTTGTGTATAAATGTATATGTCTGTCTGTCAGACTATTATTCAGCAGAGAAAAAGCAAATTCTTTCAGTATCAGTCATCTTGGGATCTTCCTTAGGGAAAGAGGTTGGCTGATAAACCATAATGGCTACTCTATTCTATTTTCATGACAATTTTTGACTTCATCCAGCTCTTTCTTCGTATTTTTCACCCACCAAGTCATTTATTTCTTCTCCAATCTTCATACTGCAGCTAAAACCAATGCTTCTCTGCCCATATTTATCTTCTCTTCCCATATACTGTCTATGGCTGGGTGAGTCAATTTGACTACTCGCTTTGGATAAAAAGAAGATGAAATTTAACATTAAAGGAAAAGTTAAGGGAAACAAAAGTTCATGTATGGAAGTACTGAAAAGCAACTAACAGAAGATGCCAAATTCAATACATGCATCAACTCTGTAACACTATCTGTACTGGATTTGAACGTAAAATCTTGTATGATTGATGTTCAGTTTATATATATCCTTAAATAGTGCTGGTCAATAAACAGCTCCCAAATGAAATGAATTACCTCCCATCCAAGTCCGGCAACAAAGTCTTCATATGCTTGGCTTCCTCTTTCATTAGAGAGGATTGAACACTTGTCTTCTTGACCTTCAGCAATGTAAAACACTGCAATTTTGTGCGTTTCACGGCTATAAATTTTTCAATTTAAAGGAGTTAGAATTCTCATATTTAAAATTTTATTTCACTACAGCTACCAGCATGATTCCTAATACAGAGCTTTACATTTACGGAGAATTTACTAGGGGTCAGTCACTGTTCTGACAAGGTTCAACACATGGTCTCATTCACTCTTGCAAACACTCTAAAGAGACAATTATCATCACTTCCCTTGTAGAGGTGGTTGAAAGGAGGCACAGAAAATTAAACAAAAAGCACACAGCAAGTGGGAGGCCAGGAATTGAAGCAGGGCAGTCTGGTTCTTGAGATCACTCTCAGAACATGTGACATATTTAACAGCATGTTAGAACACATTATTGGACAAACTCTCTACATTTTCGGTGTAAAAAAAAAATATATGTGAAAGCATTTCACATAGATACCAGTTGAGACTAGGTCTATGTGACTGCCTATATTTTACTTAACACACTTTGAAAGAAGAATACTAGATAGCTCCCTGACTGGAACTGTACCATTCATCCACTTCCTCCATGATGGATTTTGGGTGCTTTACTGTTAAATCAAGTTAGCATGATCTGTACTCTGAGGACAGGAGTCCTGCCTTTTTGCCTTTTGTATATGTACCCTGGTCCTTGGCATATAGTAGTTGCTCAGTTAAATCTCTGTTGACAAGAGACCCAATGCTATATATAAATATATTAATAACCAATTTCTACAAATTATACCCTAAAGTGTTAAAATAACTAGACTTTTTTACCTGGCAATTTGGTGATGGTTTAGAGATGAAGGCACTGTGCTAATTCAGAGCTTTCATCAAGAACCACTCATTCTGTGGCCCCATCATCCAAGTTTTATTCAAGTCTCTATTTTTTAAAATTTTGGATTATCACCAGCAGAGCAGTTCTACCTTCCTTATTATTTTTGCATTGCATTCTGAAAAACCTCATAGGAAAAACTACCAAGTGTCAAACATAAAGAAATGTTTCTACAGTCTTAATTGTTCAACATCTTAACACCATAATCTGATTAGACACCTATACTAGTGGAATTTAGGCTCTATATTTTAACATATTTACAAATATTTCCTTCTGTAGGACTTATGTTTTTACTTAATAAGCAGAATGAAATGAAACTGAACTAAAAAGTCATAAAAATAAATCAAGGATTCATTTCTCCCACAGTTCATGAGTAAAATTAGAAAATACAGAAAGGAAAGAGAAGAATAAAAATTCACTTATGTTCTCTGCTTCTATGTTGAAATTGCAACTGTTGGGATTTTAAGATGCATTTTCACATACAAAAGTGAGTTACTACACCCTGTTTTGCAACTGATAATTTTAACTCAAAATATTTGTGAACACTTTTACTGTATAAAATATGCATAACATAAAAGTCACCATGTAAACCATTTTTGAGCGGGAACACTTTTATATCATGTGTTTGTATGACAAAGTTATTAATGGTTGTGTAACGTTCCAGTATATGAATATACGTTATCCCAAATCCTTATCATTGGACCTTTAAGTTGCTTCCAATTTTAAAGACACTATAACATTATCTTTGATATGTCCTTTGAATACATTCATAGAAAAAGAATCTTGGTCATTGCCTACTTTTAAGGCTTTTGATGAGCGCTATGCTGCTACCTCTGGAGAAAGTGGACATCCTGAATGCTCTGACTGGCATGGCACAAGCACACAGTTGGCGGCACCTCTCTTAATGGGAACCAACCATTGCTGTGAGAAGAGGGAAGTTTTATGGTGACTGATCCAGGGGACTGATGCTCTAGAGTAGAGACCATGTGCTCTCAGACTGTCAGAAAGCTTGTTCTCAGGTAGTACAGAGCCCTAAAACTACCACACCATTTATTCCTTGAGTGACAGGCAGGACACACCCACTAGAATTTGACTAGCTTATTCTCAGAGCTATAATAATTTGGGGGCTCAGATGATGACAGAGATCATGACTTATGACCTGAAAGACTGTCTTTTTCAACAAAAGGAGAAAAAGTATAGTCACTCAATTCCTTTCTGTAGCTCTCTCTGTATATTCAAAAGTCCTCAGCATGTGATTGTTCTCTGTTCTATACATATAACAAGACCATCTCAGGTTTATCTGAAACATTTTTGTTGACTCTCCTCAAAGTCCAAGCTTTTTATCTTGTAGTTGCTCGCAGGTCCTCGAGTCCTCATTAACACAACATGGGAGCACAAGAGCTAAGCCCCAGTGACTGCCTGACTGATGTAGGTGTAAGGAAAGGTGACCTTTAGCTGTAAACATTCATCAAATTTCACATCCTCCAAAATGTTAGCACCACAGAGAGCCTGCCAGGATCAGACGCCGTGTCTGGTCTTATTAGAGCCAGGCTTTTGAAATGATAATTAGCAACAGCACTTCATATCCATAAGCTGCACCACCAATGCATGAAGGAGCAGGTAATTCAGGAACGCAGGCACATAAAATCAACATTTTCTCTTCTTCATTAGAATGCATTTTTCTTTCTTATTAGGAATAGACCAAAATAGCTCAGTTTCCTTGTGCTGTCATATTACAAAGCCAAACAAAGAAAAAAAACCATGAGTTTAACTTTCACTTTACCATGTGGTGACAAGAGGTATTAATATTTAAAAGAGAAACCCACTGTAATTTGCATGTGCATTCATGACACCTTTTACATCTTCATTATCTTCACGATATATAGATGATAGTTCCCACGCAGTCTCTACTTTTCCTAAGAACATGCTAAGCAGGAACTATGCCTTGACAGCAGGGAGATAAACTGGTATCAGAAATAAACACAGCCACCCTAACTAAAAGTTGAAGGACAGGTATATTCTTACCTGTTAACTAACCAATACATGGACTGTCTAGATTTCTCATACCTAGAGTCCCCAACTTATTTCCACTTTTCTTTTTTTCCAAAAAGAACCTCAAACACACCCTGTACTATTAACAAAGTAAATTGATACCTTTTTTAGATATTAAGAAGATACTAAATCCAGGAGTTTGGATTTTAAGCAAAGGTTAATCAAGGGACATAAGATTTGCTTATCAGCTCTCCAAAGCCATATTTTACTGCAACAGCACCCCAGGGAGCTCATCCAATGGTACCGCATGCAACTAAAGTGCATTAACACTCAAATTGGCCACAATTACAAGATACCGATGTATTCACTTAATACTAGGAAGCATGGAATAATTCAACATATGCTTGAAAAGCTGAGTTTGGAGCCCAAGTGACTGCTTGTTTAATACTGAAGGACAAGAGGGAGAGAGAAGTGAACCCCTGAGTCCTTCACAAGAAACCCCTCACAGAGTTTCCACAGAGAATTTGGTCTCTATGCTTCTAGAGAAAAAGAAGCATAACAACAATTGGGAAACTGAATATGATGAAGGGTAATGTGAGGAATAATGGCTTCAGGTTTTTCATCTGTAATGAGATACCTAATGATATTCTATGGGGAATAAGAGAGGAACAAAAAGCTATTTTTTAGAAAATGAGTTTTTTAAAAACTAATACTAAACAAGCAGTTTATTCAAGACTTTGAAGCACCTGTTATGTACAAAGCACTACACTTACTATTGCCTAAGATGTTTTTGGAAGCACACATTTCCCCCAAATCAAAAACTGGTCCTGAGTTCATCTGTACAATTACTTCCAAGATTGTACAGATAAAGGGCACACCTGAGATTTGACCAGCTTTGAGAAGAAGCCTCACTACTAGGAAATTACTAACTGAAACACACTGGTTTTAAGCTTGCCCCCGTTATACAGCAGAGACTGCAGCCAGTGCATTGGGACACAACACAGGTTATACAGTCAGACTTGCTTGGTTTAAACAACATGGTTACATGTGAGCACAGGTAGGTGTCTGAGCCTGGTAAGCCTCTGTTCCTCACTGGAGAAAGAGGAATTTAATCTCTACAGAGATTAAACGAGAATGAATGTCCACTGGCTGCCCCATGAAAAGGTCCTCAACCAAAGACAGATTGGATAGGAGCAATGACTTCTTCTCAGCATAGTAAGCATGTAAGCTTACTCCTCAAGGGGGAAAACACCAAAGGTATGGCATGTGCAGATGTTACCAGATTCTGATTACAGAATGACCTTTGGGTGTCTCTGCAGGTGTATTCATTCCTGCAGCTCTGTCATCCAAGCACACATTCTCATAGGCAGGAAGGAAGTAGAATGATATACTTCAACATACCACTGACGGGAGTCCAGATTTTTTAGCTCTCTCAATAGTTTGGAATTTTTCTTCAACAGATGGAAATTTTTTCTATTAAAAAAAGAGATGGAAGAAAAGATATATAATCATTACAGACCAATTTTCCCTTTCTAATCAATCAACAAACCTACCTACTCATCTATCCACATACCTATCCATAACCCTCTTCATTCATGAAAGATTTATGATCTGAACCCACAGAATGAGCTCCATTCTCCTTAAGACATTTGAAGGCATCAAAATTCCATGACACTCCATCACTATCCACTGGATGGCTCGGAGGTGAATAAGTGTGTCACTGATGTGTGTGTGCCTGTCTGTGCCTTTTTTCACTATCAGCTCTGCTGTGAATCCCTTTTCCCTATATCTGTCCTTAGAAACCCCACTCCACAGTCAGGATCCAGTTCAAGCCCAGCCCTTTCACAAAGTCTTCCCTTACTATCCCACACTTTGCACTGGGTTAACTGTTCCTCTTGGACCCCCATGTCGTGCTATCTTTCATCAGAGTTGTGCCAAGTCTACCTCCTTCACCAGACCTCAGGTGAGATGGTGGCTTATTCATCTTCGGAGTCCATTTGCATCTTTTGTGACAACAGAAGCAATAATGGACAGAGCAGTAATTAAAACACACACACATGCACACAGAAAACATCTGATACTCTTTAAAATGTAAGAGATGTTTGAAATTCAGTATGTGCATCAGTAGAGCAGAATTAGTTCCACTTGTAGCTTTAACTTAGCAGCAGAGAATAAACGGTAAAAGTAGAAAGAAAAACTTCCATTTCTATTCTCTGCTTCCCAAACTGAGAACAAGAACAAACACACAAAAATAATGATAAAATAGGTGAAGGTCTAGAGAGGATTGTTACCTTCTGTCCCAAGAATTCATCCCCAAGTCATCAAGCAACAACCTGCAGAAATAAAAGGGTCCTCGTGGCTCTACTGGTGAGGGCTGCTCCTGGCTGGTGATCTTCATGGCTGAGTCAGAGTTACACCTCTGGATGTAGTTGTCTTCTTGGGCATTCTGGCGCAAAATGACCTCAATGATTTCCTTCTCCTGGTCACGGTTCATTCCCCGTGGGGGTGGGGAGGGCTCATTTAGATTTAGCTGTGATGGTAAAAGGCATTCGGGACTTGTGTGGCCAATGTTTTCAAGTAATTTGTCGAGGACATCATCTCCCTCCTCAATTTGAGAAAAATCCTTCTGAGCTCCCAAAGCTTGAGGTTGCCAGCCCGAAATCAGAAATGCAGGATTTCTGCTGCTGGGTGCTAAGCAGCCTTCCAATGGTCCATACAAAACCTTCCCATCCCAAGAGTACTTCCCTGAGATATCCCGCACGATTACTCTGACGTCTGACAAAGCCCCCCCCCGTGAGCCACCTGCTGGCCCTTCTGAGGGTGTCTGAAGGTAGGAGATGAGGGTGCTGTCATTCAGCACAAAGAGCTGAAGGTTTGGGCTCCGGAACACCTCGGAAGACAGCTCGGGGGCCTCGGCGTGTGCATTGTCATGGTTCTCACTGACCAGGCTGTGCAGCACGGCGGGGCCCCCACACAGCGGGAAGTGTCCCAGGTGGTTCACCAGGTGGGCCATCACCATGCGGGCAGTCAGGGGGATCAGCTCCAAACTCCTCCTTTTCCGCTCTGTGAGCCAGGATAAGGGAACATAGCAGACAATGGGGAAGGAAGGTCAAAATCTGTACTCAGAATGTTGAATTTGTGTTATTCTGGGCATTTTTTTCATCTATTTTCTTTTTTGACACTAATTCTATGTGAATTATAAGTACAATTTATATAGATTGCTAGAAATAAGTCAATCAGAGAAAGACAATTATCATATGAACTGACATGTGGAATAAGAAACAAGGCAGAAGATCATAGGGGAAGAGAGGAAAAAATGAAACAAGACAAAAATGCAGTTATCTGGTGATAACTCGACAGAGCAGGCTACTGAACTGAGGACAAAGGTCCAGGGAGACAAACTATAAGAGACTCTTAATCTCAAGAAACAAACCACAGGTTGCTGGTGGGGAGGGGAGTGGGGGGATGGGGTACCTGGGTGATGGACATTGGGGAGGGTGTGTGCTATGGCAGAGTGATGGGTGTAAGACTAATGAATCACAGACCTGTATCCCTGAAATAAATAATACACTATATGTTAATTTAAAAAAATAAACAAACAAGAAAGCAAATAAATAGATTGATAAAAGAACCAACTTCCATGAAGATCTCATTCTAGGGACACTTAAAAATCTGTAGATACAGCAGTAAACCAGAGAATTTCCCTGTCCTGAAAGAGCTGATGGTTCAGGAAGTTCTGGGAGGTGGAACCTGCAGCTGGAGAGGATCCGGTGGGAAAGGTGGTGGGTTGGAGGTCCAGGTCACAGAGGTTACTCCACTCCCTTCACCAGGGTAAAGGCAGATGCTGATGAGGAAATGAATCAAGCTTGTGATGTTGCGGATGGATTGACGAAATCTGCTTTAAGATCTTTGTGACAATTTATGTTTTGTTGCTTGGGCATTTTAAATATTTAATGGAATCTGATTCATTAATTAACTCACAGAAATAGAAGGCTTTAACTGAATTTGCAGTTGATGATTAACTAAGAGCAAGTGACTTACAAAATGTTTAAGGCTTCAAAAGTATAGGAAGACTGACATTAGCATGTGAAGGTGGGCTCTGTGAAATGCAGGAGTAAAGGAAGAAGCAGAGAAACAATTGGTAAGCACGGAGGGAAACAACCACTTAAGCTTCAGAGTAGTCAGAGAAATTGTAATTTGCCAAGGTTAGAAAAGAACTGTGTATTAATCGAAGAACAACTGAAAATGAACTCTTTTAATTTCAATAAAAAATATCACTAGATATTTAAGTAAGACTTGTACTTTGGGCTTAAAGGTTTAAGAAATACTTGGTTTCTAAAATCATAATAGAAAACTCAAATATTAATTAAACACAAATAACTCTAAATTATGCTTTCTGATGCTAAACAACTTCCTTCTCAGATATTAAAAATTCAATGAACTTATCTATGAAACATTAATTGTATGATGTATAAATCCTACCAAGAAACAATCAAATCCTAGAGTGTAGGAACCTCAGTGTGATGACTGATGAACAAGATCGTCCTTTTTCTTGAATTTCTTCTTAATTTTTGTTATTCAGTGAATAAGAAATCACTGTATGCAAGAATGCAAAATAAAATCTTACATGAAAACTTGAGTTTTCATAACCAAAGGTCATTTACATCCATCTCTGACAAATTCAACTGTCCTTCCTGACCCTTGTAGAAAAGTGTATGATTTCCATACAGCTGAGAAATTTAAGCACCTCAACTAATTCCCCTGAAATCACAGTTATGAATGCCTTTGCTTTTGTGTCCATATTAACTTTTTCAAAAGTTACAGATGCTTTTTATTCATGCTTATCATTCCATATGAATATGTGCTCTGTCAGAAATGTTAATGCCCCAAACAACAAAGACATGGCCAGCTGGGGGTTCAGGAGGCTATGGTGACAGCGCATGGTGATAACTCGACAGAGCAGGCTACAGAACTGAGGACAAAGGTCCAATTTGGTAAAGCCCAATGCAGACAATTATAACTGGAAAAGCAACTTTCCTCTGCTTTTACTTACATAGGTTGTGCTTTCAATCTGAGATACATACAAATTTATATTTTAAGGAATGTGTTTGAATTCTACAGTGGGAAATCAAGTGGAGTCACACTAATCAAGCCATAAACCATGACACACCCAATAAAAACTCCAAATATTTTTGGTATTGAAAAGTAAGGAAAGGAATATTTGTGAAGTAAAAATTGTTTTTCCTGACAGAAAAACTTCAGCTGCATCTATTGCCTGTGGTTCCCTGAAAAATAAAGAGAAAACTAGACTCCATTCATGAGAAAATCTCATAGCTTCCACAAACTATGAAAAATATAATCTAAATATTTATCTTACTTCGCTAAATTTAGAGATGAAACAGAAAGGCAGTAATTTTAGTTTTGCCTTTTAAATTTCAGTTTTTAAAGCTCCCCTCTTTCCTTCTTTTTAAAGCAATTAGGTATTAATGATGAGAAATTTGAGCACCTGTGTTTACCATCAGTGGCTTTTCCTTGAGCTAGGCCAGCAGGCACCTCAGCTGGAGGCAACTGAATGTGTCTCTTGCTTACAACTATTTGAAAGTAGTATTTATATCAAATAGTACATAATAGGGAATGAAAGAGTCACTTGAATATAATAGATAAAAATACAGTATTACTTCCCAGAAACATGAGAGAAAAAACAGTTTGGTTATGAATGATAAATTATGACACTGAATGAAAACAAAAAACTCTCAAATACAAGCACATTTGTGTTTAACCTAAAACACTTCAGCTATCATCTTTAATTTTCCTCTCATTCTTAAGATTGTATACCCACAACAAGAGTGTCTGTGCATGCCAATATGTTTTAAAGCTGCTTTGCTTTTTTATCTAGTTAGAGTGTTAGTGAATTTTAAAACTCCTTTGCCACTGAAGTTCAAACAGTTACTTTTAGTACCACAGAACTATGTTAGGACAAGCAGCTTGCACAAGGTCTGAGGTTTTCTGGGAAATAAAGTCCAAGAGTGTTGTACATTGAAAGCAAGGTGGTCCCAAAATTTAAATGTGCATTTTCCACTAACCTGGTGAAATTATCTCATTCCTTTTCTTTACAGTGTTTTTCCCCCCTTACAGTTCCATCCTTGGACCTAGGTTTTAACTTGCAAAGTCCGTAACATTTTCATGGATGATCTAAAACTCCACACCCACATTTTATTTTTTTTAACTTTTAGACAATTGAAGATTCACATGCACTCGTAAGAAAAATACAGAGAGATCCCAAATAGCCTTCATTCCCCTGGTAATATCTTACACAGCATAACTATAGTACAGTATCACAATCAGGAAATTTTGATTGGTATTTTGATATGATATGCCATATTTGATATGATTCATCAATATTCATAGTTTACGCATTTCGTGAGTATTTCACATGTACAGGTGATATACCTACCTTTGGACTCACATCTCAAAGCCCAGAGATAGGCTTTTGTCCTTTCAGGAAGAAGATGGTTGAGGAGATCATACAGCAGTTCCTAATCCTGACAATACCCACATATTCTAAAATAGTCCCCCTGCCATCAGCAGAGTGATCCTCATACTGTGGCATGCAAATCCCCACCTCTCTACAATGCTCTCCTAGTCTGCAACCCTCCATGATATCCTTTCGAAGTCTGCCCATCCTTCTAAGTCTGGCTTAGGTCCTTCCTCACAGCAACCCGCCACAGTGCTACTGGTTCATGAATGGGTCCTGCATTAATCCTGTCTCTCTATACATGTAAAGTTCCTCTGGGGTAGAAAATGAGACTTTTTCTATGGGTCTCATAGGTCTGAAACATATAGGTCCTCAACACAAAATTCAACTAAGAGAGGAAAAGGGAGAGGGAGCGAAGAAACAGAAAAAAAGAAGCAAGGCAGGCAGAACTTACTATCACAGAGGAGTCTAGAAAGCAGAAACAAGTTAATTTTTGAAAATAACGTAGCAAGCTTGGGCAAAGGCTACAATCTTTCCTTTTCCCACCCATGAGAATTATTATTCTGAAGAATCTCACCCTCTTCAACTGTGAGCAGGTTTCCCAAATCTGCTGAAGAATGATACTGGACTGGCTCCGAATTCTTCACATTTGCCAGTGGCAGGAAAGGGTCGTAATCCGGGGAGGACAGGTCAGCCAGGGTCAGTGTGTAGTGACTCTGCTGGGTGTATGTGCTTGAGCCACAAACACAGCAGTGCAGAACCTGTGAGAAACAGAAGGGAATGTGTGTCATGGATGTGACTAACCCCCTGTCCCTGACAACCTGCCAAACCACAACAGCACTTAGGAGGCAGGTAATACTTGATAGGGTTGGTAATACTTGAAGACATAGAATCCCTTCCATTCTAAAACATCTTCTTGGTATTTGCAAGTTTATTCTGCTCCTTTTACAACAATGCCAATAAATATATTCTCAAGACAAAAGGAAAGTGAAAGTTAAAAAGTGCTTATTTTGCCATTCTAGGTAGGAGCACACAGCTAAGTCCTGCTGTGGCCTACCAGAATGTTCATAGAACTTCTTTTTAGGGTCCAAAGCTCTACTACCTAAATATACATCATCAGTAGGACAGATACATAAATCATGGCATACTCTCATTGTGTATTACCAAACAGCAGTGAGCGAAAAATCTACAACTATTCACAACAGTATAAATGAATCACTCAGAAATAACGCTGAGTGAAGGACATCAGACACAGAAGAACATACTGCATAATTCCAGCCATACAAAGTACAAAAAAATCTACACTGTTAGACAGGCTAGCAGTTACCCCAGGTGTGTGTATGGAGATAGTGACTAGTAGGGAGGCATGATGGGGACTTCTGGGATACCAAGACTATTTAGTTTCTGCAGTTGGGATCTGGTTTCACAGGTGTAACCACTTTGTGAAAATCCATCAAGCAGAGCTTATGACTAATACAGTTTTCTGGATGCATATCATACTTCATTAAAAGAGTCCTTTAAAAATAAAATAACATTACTCAGTAAATTTGTGAATTGTGTTAACGAGGAGGTGACTTATTCATTGGTAAAACAATTTTAAGAGAAATCTTTAACAACAAAAAAAAATACTAGAAAAGAGATAAATTTAAATGACTGTGGCTACTTTATTTGGTTGAGCCAGGCCTCGTTTATAAGCCACAGAGATGACAGAAGTATCTAATGAATCCTAACAGAGTTATTAAAAGTTTTGACCAACTTTTAAGTTGTTTTTAAGAAACAACTTAAAAATACACAATACTTTTTAGTAGAATTTCAACCATGTTAAGTGTCTTCTTCCCTTGTGTTTAATACATTTTTAAAAAAGGCAACAGAGTAATAAGTTAATGACTTGGAATATATATTTTTTAAGGTTATTAGTAAGTAGGGGTGCCTGGGTGGCTCAGTCAGTTAAGCATCTGCTTTCAGCTCAAGTCATGATCTCAGGGTCCTGGGATCAAGCCCCACGTCAGGGTTTCTACTCAGGGGAGCCTGCTTCTCTCTCTGCCTCTGCTGTTCCCCCTGCTTGTGCTCTCTCGCTCACTTTCTCACAAATAAATAAAATCTTTAAAAAAAGTAAAGGTTTTAAGTTATAAATATAAATTATATTTGGCATATATATAGACATATGTAAATATAAATTATAAGTATAAATTATTTATAACCTTTATAAAAGTAAAGATTATAAATTAGTAAAGTTTTGTTACTAAAACAATACACAGAGTTGTCTCTACCTAGTAGTAATTATTCGATGATACACAAACGCTAAACTCATAAATAAGGCTTTCACAGGAGGGAATGTAAAGCCAATACAGAAGGATAATATAAAGGGTCCAGAGCAAACACCAAACCTAGGCATCAGTAGGGAGTGAAATTCAAATATTTTAAGTACTATAAAAATGACGAGGCTAAATACTTTGAAGTGATATATTTCCTTAATTTATTTCTTAAGACTCGGGGTGTCTTAGTGGCTTAGTTGGTTAAATGTCAGCTCAGGTCATGATCTCAGGGTCCTGGGATGGAGCCCTGAGTGGAGTTACCTGCTCAGTGGGGGAGCCTGCTTCTTCCTCTCCTTCCTGCTTGTGCCCTCTCTCACTATCTCTGTCTTTTTCTCAAATAAATAAAAAACCTTAAAAAAATTTATTTCTTAAGATCTTTTAAAGCAAAGAGAGTACTGAGTCCTTTATACTTCTTCTTCCTTTGATAAGCAGATTTTGTCAAACTACAGCTGTAAATATTCCTACAGCATTAACAGTTCTTTTTAAAAATAAGTACAGATAGACCATGTTATATGAAAATTGACAGGGGGTGGGGAGCGGTGGTTTCTGGTCAAACCTCAGTTGTTTAAAGATGGAAGTCATGTGAAAATGCAAGCTTCTTTCACTGAGTAACCATTGCTTCTCTACAAGAATATCTGCTCTGTTTTCACTACTTAAATTATTCTTTTCTTTTAACATGTTTCAGCCCCCAAATATGCTTTTCAAAAGGGTACAAATAAGTAAATGTATAGAACATATTTTGGTAATTCTCTGATGCTTAAGTCTATACTCTATGTCCCTGAGGCCCAAATAGAGACTCACCCTATAGATATAATCCAGCAAAGGGGCTCTCGACGAGTGCTGCTCTTCCAGGGCCGCTGTGGACACTGGGTGGAGGAGGGTGCTCACTGGCAATGCCATGCACCAGTCCAAGAGGCAGAGTAGCAAGGACACAATAAACTGGAAGAGGAAACAGGCCCAGTAACATATACTGCAATCCTTCAAACTTTGCTACATGTAATAGCAAACAACAGAACAGTCCCTACACAATAATAATTATTCAGCAATCCTTCAAACTTGGCTACATGTAATAGCAAACAACAGAACAGTCCCTACACAATAATAATTATTCAGTGGGCACACAAATGCACAATTAATGAATAAATAAAGTTTTCACAGGGGAGACCATTAGGACCAATAGAGAAGAAAACTACAAAGGATATCCCTACATAGAACATTATTTATAATTTTGTTTTACGTTAAAAAAAAAATCCAACCTCTGGAAAAAACTTAGATGATGTGCCACCTACCTTTTTATCTGTTTCCACTGAGGAGTACTCTGCACTTGGTAAAAGAAAAGCAATTGTGGCCACAAGGATCTGCATAAAAGACAAATCCCCAATGAAAGAGACCATAGCAATAGTCTGGGAAACTATATGATAAGATTCCCAAAATGGCCTTGCACTAAACCCAGCTTGGTGCCACCTTGCTAGAGGAAGGTGATTAAAAAGCAGAGAACAGTTTAGAGCTCCCTATGGTCCTGAAAATCAAGAGAAAGTGACAAACCCACACCTAGTCTCCATTCCACCCTACTGGTGCTGAAATTGGGGGCACCAGAGGAAGGGACATTTCTCTCTGTGGTCACACAAGTCCTTTCATCAGTCTCCACACTTTACACAATGAAAGTAAAAATCATTTTCAAAAATAACTATGAAAATACTACCATTTGATTTTCTTATAAACCATTCATGTCTCTATCTCTTGTCCTGGTGTAAAAGTACCCAAAGGTATAAATACTCAAAGGTATTTATCTTTTGATGATAAACTGTAAGTGATCTTTGAACAACCCAGGTATTGTACCCCCTCCCCACTGCACACAGTAAAAATCCATGTATAAATTTTGACTTCCCCCCAATTTAACTACTATTAGCTGACTACAGGCCAGAAGTGTCATCAATGTGTTAATGGATCATCCATGTGTTGATGGATGATCAACACATATTTTGTTATATATATTCTACGCTGTAGACTTAAAATAAAGTAAGCTAGTGAAAAGAAAATAAAATCATAAGGAAGAGAAACTGTATTTACAGTCCTCTATTGTATTTATATTAAAAAAAAATCCACATACGAATTGACTTATGTAGCTCAAACCCATGTTGTTCAAGGGTCAACTGTACATAGTTGCCCTAGAACACAACTTTACAGCTTGCAGCATCTGATATTCCTATGTCCAGAGTTCCGTTCCACTCTAGGTCACCTAACGTCTCCCTGAGAGAACAAAGTGATCTCACTGGTGAAATCTACCTAGGGCGGAGAGAAAATAAGTCAATATCACTTCTTCTCTCCCTGTAATACCACACAGAGATAAGTCAAATTTCCTTGAGAAGTTACCACTGCATGTGTAAAGAACAGGGCATGTTTCAGAAAGGGCAGCTTTCAAAACTGGCAGGAATGGATGTGCCTCATATGCAGGCACTTACAGAGGTGAGGGTACCTCTTCTTTACAGGCAAGCACCCTCAGATATAACCGGCCTCCAGGATATCATCACTGGGACGATTCTTTCTGCTCCTTCTGTCCTTTTCTCCCAGCAACTACCCTCCTACCCCCGCCCGCGGGTATTAGAGTAGTAATCTCATTACAGCTGGGTAATCATGCTATGGCAGAAAGCGTGGTCCGGGGCCTCAGTCTGGAAGAGACTCCTGTTTCACACAACAGTCCCCCTGCCCCCCGCCCCTGCATGGAGGGCATCATAACCAGCTGCCTACTCCTTGTTGGCACCATCCAAATTACTCTCGATGAATGAAGCCCAATCTACAAAAGGTCTCTTTGTTGTGGTCGTGTCTGCTTTTCAAACTCCCCAAGTGTGAGACTCTGCCATGAACACTGGTGGCTTCTTTACGTAGTGCCTGAAATCACAGCTGAGAAGAGCCAGTGCGATTTAATCTTAAAACGAATGACTTGTATGGCAATGTAATAGACAGTTCTCTAACAATTATCTGAGTATCTGTAATTCATTAAATACCGAATAGAGTGAGAGGGAAATGCTTATGTTTTAGCATTACAGGAAAAGACTTACTTCTGCAATTTTCCGAGGCAGAGAGGTTTCAAACATCTGAAGCTTTTCCCAGTAGGAAACCAGCAACTGAAGAACATCACAGGCCACCTGAGCCACGATTTTGTTAGAAAACTATAAAAGGAAACAAAACCCCAAACGAAAGGATTGAACTTAACACGTACATTTGTTCCAAGGAAGAAAAGAAGAGGCATTTCTTTCTAGTGATGTTTAGGGATACGTTTCCTTGTCTGGCATTCAATTTTTGAAAAATGTGTCCTGGTACCAGATAGCTTGTGTATGATCATCATCCTGTAACTCCGTCTCGTCCAGACTAGCTGTATTAACTTAATGTTCTGCAGAAACAAGTAGCTGTTGTTCAGTCATAGGAAAATTAAAACTGTAATTTCAGATGCCTCATGCAGATCGCATAAATTATAGTTTTGACAACTAGAGGAAATTAAAATGCAGTCGACTACTGAGCATTCCCTATGTGCTGGACCTTTTACAAGAATTTTCCTCATTTCTGCATTGATAAATCCTCACTAGCAGCTCTGCAAGGTAGACGTGATCTTCATTTTGCACCTGGAGAAACGGACTGAGCAAGTGACTTTCTGTCTTCTAAAATTAAACTGAACGCCCACATGTAATGTACTAAGAAATGTGAAACTTTGATGACTCCAAGAACATGATTCATAAGCTCTGGTGTATTCAATTACTTTGAGTATGTTTTCGGAGTCTGGAGTGTGTACAAGGTCCTCTGGATGCTCCCATTTCTTGTGAGATGGCATGTCAATAGGGGAGGGATGGTGCTTACAAGGGCTGCTGGCTGGGGTGGATGAAACAGATGAAGGCATCCTGTGCTTCTCTCCCTGGCCAGAACCTGGGACTACTCTGCTAGCCATACCTCATTATCTACAAAAGAAAAGATTTGTCACTGATTTTGGGGAACCTCTGGATATGTGGCTTTGGGAAACCTCTGGATACGTAGCTTAGTTGTTTCCTTGCCAGGAGTTCCAAGTCCCAAGAAGCACATCCTAATTGACCTCAGCACCACACAGATACAGAAAAGTCAACATTTAGTATCTCAGTGTAAGTACATAGGACAAGGAAGAAGTTAGGGCAAAGGGGATTCATTTGAATTCAATAGGATAAACACTTCTTGATTGCCCTTTTCTGGTAGGCACCAGGGCAAGAGCGTCTGTGCTCAAGGGGCTCTTCAGAGCCTGGCCTCTAGGCCTCAGGGGACTTGATGCTCATAGGCTTCTTTCAATCCTTCAAATACTCTGGCTTGCTTCTGCCCCAGGGCCTTTGTACTTGCTCCCTGCTTTGCCTGGGACACTCATTCCCCAGGTCTGCATGTTGCTGGCACTGCCACATCTTTCAGATCATGGCCCTAAATGTCTCCTCTATGAGACCACCATGTCCATCCAAAGGAGTGGCAGCCCACCTGCTCCAGCTCTTCAGCTTCATCCTGTTTCCCACTTATAGTTCCCTTATGGCATTAAGGGCTATCAAGCTGATCTTTGGTATTTCTATGCCTATTCTCTCATGTGTTTAATTTTTCCACATCTCATTTACCATTCATCATCTCATATCACTCATTCATCATTCCTAATGTCTCGCACAGCCCCCTGAGGAGTAGCACAAGGGGAGTCTGAGGTGAAGATGGAACCGAGGGAGCGAAGAACATGAGTAGGCAATGGGTGTGTTTCTGTTGCATCACAGTGGTCAAGTCATGGGGTGGAAGCAGAAGGTTGGCATGGCTCTTACATCTAGAAGATGGAAGCACACAAGAGGATGATGAGGAAATGAGAGCTATGGTAGACCAGACAATAAGCCTCTGAGCAGAGAGGGGTAAGGTGTGAGAGAGGGGGCAGACCGCAAAGAGGACAGGCTGTGGGGGGAGAGGGGATCAGGAGAGCTGAGCCTAACTCGGAAGGAGGTAGAGAAAGAGTGTCTCTGTGTAGGCAGCAGGCAGCAGGGCCCTGCGACAAGCAAGGCTAGGCTGGAGGGCTGCAAGTGGAGTGGTATTAGTCCCATGCGAATGCTGTGGGCTGGGGCAGGGAATTAATCACTCAGTCCGCACATACTCATGGAACAAGGACAATGTGCCAGCACTGATGGTGACACACGGTAGCTAAACTTGTGGTACGCACGGCAGAACTCACAGGTTGTTGAATCACTTTATGTTCTATACCTGAAACTAACATGACATTATGTGTCAGCTATACTCAAAAAAAAAAAAAAAAAGAAAAAGAGCAATAGACCCACTCCCTCCAAAAACCATAAGGGGAAAAGAATTCTGGGAAATGCTGTCCAGGCTCAGCTAAACTGACAAGTACTAAGGCCATAGCTCCCTTGCTGCCCCAACAGCGCACTCTGCTCCATGTACCAACATCTTGCTCTTTGAATGTATACCAGTTCATGTGCACCTCAGGGCCCTGGTACTTGATGCTCCTTCTGCCTGGAGTGCCCTTTCCCCAGACACTGCCTACCTCCTTCTCACTATTCATTTCTGCACTCACAGGCCACCTCCTCCCACTACAGAGGATCTTTTGCTTCTGGATGCTCTCTAAAGTGAACATGTGTAGTTGCTTGGCCAGTGTCAATTTCCCCCTCTCTCCTTAACTAACAGTAGATCTTTTTCCAGGTGCAAGTCCTCTCTCCCAGTTCCAGGAATATGCCCTAACTGACTGAAATTAATCAAAAGATTTTATTCCCAGCCTCAGTCACTGGCAAAAGGATGAGTGAGAAACCTTGGCTAATGCATCTCAGTACCACTTACTAGAATGCTGTGAGGGAAGTCCTGCTGAACATGAACAAGGACACGCAGGATCCTGACTTCTACTGGCAGACATCCTCCAACTGTGCGGGCATCCCACCCTAAAAGGAAGCCATCTCTGTGGACTACAGAGCAGAGGACTCAAACAATTAGGTCAGTGTTGATGCTGTTCACCTCCTGGATCAACCAGACTCAAACTCTTCCATACCCATGTATTTTCCGGCTATAAGAACTAATACATTCCCATGTTGTTTGAGCCAAAAAAGAAGAGCAAAGCACAGGGCACAAGATGAACAGGGCAGATATCGTCCCTACTCCGAAAGACTGACAATCTTGGGAATAGGCAGGGACCTATTTGTGTATATTCCTGAATGCCATGCTTAGTACTCTAGTTTGTGGGTGACCTGGTGAGGGCTTGTGCTGACAGATTCCTCTGGTGGCAGTATGGAGGACAGATCTGTGGGGGCCAGACTAGGGCTATGGGGTTGGAGAACACCCAGAGGCTCAGTTTTTAGCATAGGTAGCCAGCCTGAGTGAGGGATGGCCCTAGGGCAGCAGGACTCTATGACCCAAGACGGTGCTAGGGTAAGGAGGAGGAGCCAGTTAATGATGTCTCCTAAGATGGGGTAAAAGAAGGAACAACAGGTGAGGCTGAGGGTAGGGGCTCAGGCTGGGCTGGGGAGGCAAGGTTGGTAGCTCACCTGAGCCAGAGCCAAAGGTGACATCCTCCTTGGCCAACATCCAGGATGGGATACCTAAGTAACTACAGCTCAGGCTTAGAACACTCACCTGCCACCTGTGCTGCCCACAACAATATCCCACCAGACATAATTAGCTGGGTGGAAATCTGCAGGTGCCTATGTGGTGCACTGCTCTCATTTACTGCTGAGCTACAGGCTGGTTTTCATTGATACCCCCTGGGGAGCATTTCCCAGCCTTCTCTGACCATGCCTTCCCACATCAGATGGAACATCCAGGTCAATCTTGTCAAGTGTTCCTGAAGGGCAGGGTCAGAGCAGAGTGGTGTCCAGAGCAATGTGGAAACCATACGGCAGGAAGCCCTTGCAGGGCTCATGCTCCCCGTGCTGCTGGGGCTGGGCCTCCTCCTAGCAGGCCCTGAGGCTCCCTGAGGCCCCTCTTCTAGAGCTGTTCCTTGTGGCCATGCTCTCCCTGCTAGGCCCTCAGTTCTCTGAGATTTATGTGCCACCTCCTTCAGTAAAAGTGCCAACTGGCACAGGAACATAGACGTCAGAGAGAGGCAGGCAGGAACACAGATGTCAGAGGGACGAGCAGACAGCTCATCCCAGGGTCCTGGAATTACATCTGTGAGTTTCCCTCTGCTATTCCTAACAGTTAAAGGGAGGCTGATTTGGCCGATCTTGGCCCTCTGATCTCTTCACAATTCAAACTGGAGTGAGTTTCTTGGCATTCTTTAGTTGCCTTCTCTCTTATTTCTAAAATGGGGAGAGCCAGAGCACCTACAGGGGCGGGGCTTCCACCAGACAGTCCCTGCACTGTGCTGGGATGCCTCCGGCAGAGTCTGGGCTCCATGTATTCTTTCTATGGTGCCTTATGTTCGTCCTCATCTTTACACAAAAGTAAAGACATTTTTGAAAATGTGGAGACCTACAACGACAAAATGTAAGCCCTCATATCCTTCTACTTTTGTTATCAATTTCCATCTCCCTGCTGTACTATATAGAACCATATAGGGTAGAAGGATAGCTATATCACTGTATCTACATATCTCAATCATTCTCGGATACCACTGAGCTACTGACAGCTTCTCCAGGAAAGGGGGAGAGGTGGGGAGGCCACACTACATTCAACATTCAAAAAACAGATCTTAGAATTGAGGAAAGAGGATATTTAAAAAATTAGACTCTGCATAGATATACAATTGCCAACTTTTTTCACTTTAATAGTTACATATGAATATTTCACCGCAGCTTCTGCAACTGTGCCAAAGTCCAGATAAGGGGCCAGGGTGTCCTGGGTTTGACCCTGGCCAACTCTTTACTCCCTAAATCAGCTCATTTCCCACATCTATGAAGCAGAGGTGGCCATAACCCTTTACCTCATGGGGTGGTTCTAAGGATTAAAAGTAGTATCAAAGGTCATCAGAACAGAGGGAGCACTCCTAATTGATCCTGGTTCAATCAATTTTCCATTCCTCACCACAGGGATCAGCAGCAAGTGTTTGTCCAGCTCTCATGACAGAACCGGTACACCCAGGTATGGAGGCAGAGAGAACAGCAGAGCTTTCTTTTGGCCAGAAAGAAGGTGAGGGGGGCTGACACAAAATCAGACTGCACAAGCAGGCAGGGGCTAGACCAGAGAGCTGGATGCCAAGCCATGGGCAGGGGATGCCCCGGCTGGTTATCCTGTGGGCTGAAGCACAAAAGGTGACACAGGGGCTGTCAATGGCCTGGTGATGACTGTCCCAGTTGTCAGCTACAATGGGGATGACTATAGCAGCAGCACACATCAGGCAGTAAAGAAGGCCAGGCCTGAGCCTGGACTCTGGTGTCAGACAAACAGTTCATGGTTTGAACTTTGGCTTGGCAAGGCTTTAGAGCCTGGAATGAGCTCCTTAGCTCTTCTGCACCTCAGTTCCTCCACTGTAAAATGGGACAACTGTCTCACAGCTGAGAACTTCCATAAAATCCTAGCACAGTGCCTGGTAGGAACTGGGCACTCACTGATTCGGGGGGGGGGGGTATAATGATAACAATGCTAATTATTACCATCCTTTTTAAGTAGGAGCCTGAAAAGAACCTTGAAGGATTTGAGCTCTGGTTTAGAAAAGTGGCCTAACAGTATGTATAAAGGTTTTGTTTTTCACGGTAAGCAGATCTGCTCTTGGTGCCATCACTTATACCTGCATGGCTGTGAGCTCATGACCTGATTCCTCTGGGCCTTGCTTTCCTCTGGTGTGACATCAGGATTATACTATCCACCTTGCAAAGCAGCCATTGTGAAGGTTTTGGAGAATCTACCATGAATCCAGCTCCACGTAACCACTTAGTGAATGGCAACTCTTCCTTTCATTAACAAAGCAAAGGAAGAAAGCCATCCTTAAAGTGCCAAGACCCAGTCAGACAGTGAGCACTCAGGACTGAAAACCAGGAGCTGTCAGGTCTCTCCCAGTCCTACTGTAGGACAGGGCATGAGATCCCACCTTCCTGTCACTATTACCCACAAAGGACAGTTGTTTTGCTTGCTACAGGAAGCGGCCAGCTACCAGAGACAGCCTGTTCAGCTGCAGGGCTTGGTCGAGGAACACTCAGGGATGGATGGCAGGTTGCAGCCACCAGTGGGGAAGCAGCTGTTGGTGGTCTCTCTTGGGAGCCTCACAGGACATTCAACATGGCTCTCAGAAAAATAATTTTTGATTCAAAATCTCTCATGTACAGACAAATAACAATGGGGCTAATTCAAACTAGAACTGGATGACTATCTGGGATACAGTTTACTGTTGAATACACATCACGAATTGGTAATACCTTCAAAGTGACACCTATCACATTGACGGCCTCTTTCAGCTGCGGATGGTTTGTACACTGTGCCAGTTCTTCGCATATCCAGACTCCGAGGGAGCAAATGGCAATGCACCTTTTGAAAAAGAAGAAAAAGGAGGGAAACTCTCAAAAAATTTAATATATTTTCAAGTGACAAAGTATTTTAAATCTTCTTTTACAAAGTGGCCAAAATTATAGATATGTTAACAGAGTGTCTTCCTGAGGAAAAAGATAAGGTTTCCTCAATAGTTCAGTTTTCAGGACAAACAGAAATACTGATATTGGTTAGTAATTACATATTTAATGAAATAAATGATCTATTTCCTGTTAGTAGTCACAAAGCACATATCAGTTATTTTTGCTGATAGTTTAAATTATGTTGTACTGCTTCAAGGCAGTTTTGAAGAAGATTCAAAACCATGAATCTTAGAAAATGGTTGGAAATCAAGCTTGTAATTGTTTTTCTTACAATAAAATATACAACACTTACTAAAACAGAAGACAAACCCCACATTCCATTGTAAAGAATATCGGAATACAACTTTCAGAATCAACTGCACTGTTACTGCTTTTAAACAATGTTTTAGGACAAAGCCTTCTTCAAGTTGCACATTACTTTAAAAATTACCTTCTTCAATTATAAATCAATTTTAAGTGGTAGTTATCTTTGAAACTGATATATCCTACTATCTTTCACAATGATCAAAAAGTCATATTCCTGTTAATTTTTTCTGAATGCCCATATATAAAATTAAAATACTTCCAAACCTGGTCACTTTCCCAAACAAAAGGGGATTCAAGCCACTACTCTGAACCAGACATTAGTTGTGGTATATATATGTTGTTCTTTGTAAGAAGAGGTCACATCGCCAGTGCCAATTAAACTGAATGTACTGTTCAGCTCTCCACAGTGAAAGTTCTTTGTATTCAGTATAATTCAGCTATTAAAATAAATATATTTTGAGGTTTTAAAACCACCATGTTTCACTGGATTCTCACCTCTTTAAGTTAGGATAGATGAAGTGCTTCAGAACACGTTTATTAAAAGCTCTTTGGAGACTATGTCACCTTCTACGAAAATGCACTCAGGATCAGCGTGCAGCCCCCTTTACAAGGCATGCCTGGGCTTCTTGGATTCTCCAACAGCAACATTATACAGGAGTTACACACAATTCAAACCCTCAGCTTTCCTTACTGTACAGAACTATCTCCTCTTGCCTGATTCCTATACTGAGTCTCAGTCCAGAAACTGTACTTCATATTCTCAGCTTGCATTCAATGTCATGTATTTTGTATGCTTTCCAATTGCCTCATTATCTTCCCCAGCTTAACTCAGACTCTGATTGTTCAACCCACTAAAATCTAACTTGGAATTATACCCAATTATACCACTTTAAGAGACTCTCTTCCCTTACAGACTTGCATGTGTGTGTGTGTCTCTTTCTGTGTATATTAATACATACTTTCTTTTTTAAACAACCCATTAACCTATCTGTTAAATGTAATTTATTAAGGGCAAAGATCTCTCATTTCTTAGGAACACCTGCATTACTCTGTAACTATTAGCCTTGCACAACAGAAAACATTTGTGACCCATAAAATGGTTTCATAATGTGAACTACTCTCACCTGCCTTGAGTTTTAAAGCTGCACTAGCTTATAGCAGGTCTTCAATGCTATTTTATGCCTTTGAAATTTATCATTTAGCATCTGCCTATTCTGGCATTCTCAGGTATTCCTTTTGGCTTTGAGTTTCTGTCAGTTAAATTCTCTGTCCCAAATGTGTCCTTTGTGATCCCAAATGAGTTCTATCTCTCAAGATTTTTTTTTAGCTAATGGCAGCACCACATTCACTCTCCTTTTTATACCAACACACCCTCTGGAGACTGTTTGCTACTCTGCCATCTCACACCTCTCCAGTTTATGTAACAGAAACTTAATATTTTTTCTTATGTTTTCTACATTATTATCACTTGTAATTATAACTAACTTCCCTCTTAATTATCTTCCATTTATTTGAAATCTTGGTCATATTTCTGCTTATCTGCCCTTGTGTGACCTCAATTTCATGTTTTATATATGGCTGATAAAGACTGAGCATATCACACACATTTCTATTCCATTTTTCACTCCACAGAAGTTTGGCTTTCTACAGTAAAGAAAAAGGTGGTGGTGGGGGAGGTATTCCCAAGACATGTTAAAGGTTTGGATGTGACAGGTAAGTGAAAAGGAGAAATCAAGGATTTTTTCCAAGTTTCTCGACTGAAAATCTGGGTAGATGATGGTGACCTTTATGGAGATGGAGTCTGAGGGACGGTCAGGGGACTCAAGGGTTCAGCTGTGGTCGTGTTAGCTTTGCATGTGTTAAGACATCCAAGCTGAGATACCAAGTAGGCAGCTTAATACATAAGCCTGAATATATACGGGATTCACAGAAGAGGCTAGGCAAATAAATTCAGCAGCATCAGTATCATAAATTCAGCAGTATTTAAGGTCTGGTTAGAATGAATAAGAGCACCAAGGAGAGTCAGAGAGAGAAGAGGACCAGCCCTAAACCTCAAGTCACTCTAACACTCAGAGGTTAGGTGGAGGAGGGAGACAGAACAGGAGCAGCTATGGTGACATAGGAATAAAATCAGAAAATTATATTCTAAGGAAATGGCATTGTTCAGGAAAAGGGTAAAGGCAGACTAATTTCAGAGTTAGTAAGACAAGTATGCAACATTAAAATTTCTAAGGCAACTTCTTAAAAAACTGAGAATCTATGACTTCTGCAAAAATAGAGATATTAAGTGGAATGTGAAAAAAATCATCTGAAAGAAAGAAAGGAAGGAAGGAAGAAAAGGAAAGGGGAAAAATAAAGGCAAGAATGGGGACAAAACAAGAGAATGCTGATAAGGAGCAATAACAAAACATAAAGGTAGATGGAAGAAATACATCCAAGTATGTCAGTTACTGCAGTAAATGGGAAATGAACTAAAGATTCAGTTATAAGATCAAGATCAGACAAGATAAATGTTATAAAATAAAGAATGTACAATTTTTTCAAAGACATCTAAAGAGAAGAATATAGAAAGGTTTGGAACACTGAAAAAATAAAATAAAATTTAATTTAAAATAAAAAAATAAAAGGATGGAAAGTATTATTTACAAATATATTAATCAATATGAGACAAGTGGTTCTTAAGAGAAAAAAAAATCATGCTTAGAAGTAAATAGGATCACTATGTAAATTAACAGATATGATTCTCTATAGAGATTTGATAATTCTATAGTTCTATACTGCTAATAATATAGCTTCAAAGTATATAAACAAAGATTGACAGATACACAAGGAAAAATAAATCAATGCACCACAATAATGGGAGATTTTAACCTATTTTTCTCAGTAAATGGACTAACATGGTAAAAATATTAGAAACGATGTAAAATATTTGAAACACACTATTAAAAAAATTAATCAAATGGACATATCCAGAGCAGTACACCCAACTACCGAAGAAAGGGTAATATGCATGCTCTTCAAGCCCACCCAGAGCATTTGCAGAAACTGACTATCTGCTGGGCTATAAAGCAAATCTCAACAATTTCAAAGACTGTCACTTGACAGACAACGTATTGGATTTAAGTCGTCAATAGCAAAAAGTTAAATAAAAATAACTATGTGTTTATAAATTAAATATATTTCTACATAAAGAAATATATGAAGGAATCAATGATGGAATCATAATGGAAATGGGGAAAAAAATCTGTAGTGAGAAAATACTACATATCAAAACGTACCAAACTCAGATGACGTAGGACCTAGAAATAAACATATGAACTTAAATGTTGACATTTGTAAAAGAGAAAGGCTGAATTAGTATGTGGAGTTAGTATACTGTTATGTTAATATATCAGAATTAACATGCTGATAAAAAGGAAAGGAATGAAGAATATGAAGAAAGAAAGGGAAAAGAGCAGAAAGTAGAAAATAAAAACAAATTAGAGGAAGAGGAGTCAAGGTAGCAGAGAAGTAGCAGGCTGAGACTACATCAGGTAGCAGATCAGCTAGATAGCGTATCTAAAGATTGCAAACACCTACAAATCCAACGGGAGATCGAAGAGAAAGAAGAACAGCAATTCTAGAAACAGAAAAACAACCACTTTCTGAAAGGTAGGACTGGCGGAGAAGTGAATCTAAAGCGACGGGAAGATAGACTGCGGGGGGAGGGGCCGGCTCCCGGCAAGCGATGGAGCAATGGAGCACAAAATCAGGACTTTAAAAAGTCTGTTCCGCTGAGGGACATCGCGCCAGAGGCTAAACCGGGGTGAAGCCCACGTGGGGTCAGCATGGCCTCAGGTCCCGCAGGGTCACAGAAGGATCACGGGTGTCTGAGTGCCACAGAGCTTGCAGGTATTAAAACGGAGAAGCTGGCTACAGAGACAGAGCAGAGGAGTGAGCTCTCAGCTCGGGGTTACCTTGAACCAGTCACAGGCTGGGTGAGCTCGGAGTGCAGCCGGAGGCCACGGGGACGGGAGTAATTGGGTACTGTTCTCTGAGGGCACACTGAGGAGGGGGGCCCCAAGCTCTCGGCTCCTCCAGGCCGCCATATTCATTCCTGTCCTCTGGAACTCTGGAAAGCATTCAGGGAAGAAAAGCTCCTGAAAGCAAATGGGAGCTGATTACTTAGCCCAGCTCCTGGTAAGGGCAGTGCAATTCCGCCTGGGGCAAAGAACAACAGGCCCCTCCCCCAGAAGATGAACAAGAAATCAGCCAGGACCAAGTTCACCTACCAAGGAGTGCAGGTTCAATACCAAGGAGAGCAGCGGAATTCCAAAGGAGGAGAAAGCAAAGCACAGAACTCATGGCTTTCTCCCCATGGTTCTTTAGTCTTGCAGTTAATTTTTTTTCTTCTTCTGCTAAATTATTTTTAGCTTTTACCCTTTTCTTTTTTAACATTTTTTAACTAATTTATCTAATATATATATTTTTTCTTTATTCATTTTCTTTTTTAATTGTTTCTTTCTTTTTTTTTTTCCTGAACCTCTTTTTATCCCTTTTCTCCCCGCCATGATTTGGGATCTCTTCTGATTTGGTTAAAGCATATTTTCCTGGGGTCTTTGCCACCCTTTTAGTATTTTACTTGCTCCTTCATATACTCTAATCTGGACAAAATGACAAGGCGGAAAAATTCACCACAAAAAAAAGAACAAGAGGCAGTACTGAAGGCTAGGGACCTAATCAATAGAGACATTGGTAATATGTCAGACAATTCTCAAGGTTCTAGCTGGGCTCAAAAAAGCATGGAAGATATTAGAGAAACCCTCTCGAGAGATATAAAAGCCCTTTCTGGAGAAATAAAAGAACTAAAATCTAACCAAGTTGAAATAAAAAAGCTATTAATGAGGTCCAATAAAAAATGGAGGCTCTCACTGCTAGGATAAATGAGGCAGAAGAAAGAATTAGCGCTATAGAAGACCAAATGACAGAGAATAAAGAAGCTGAGCAAAAGAGGGACAAACAGCTACTGGACCACGAGGGGAGAATTTGAGAGATAAGTGACACCATAAGATGAAACAACATTATAATAATTGGGATTCCAGAAGAAGAAAAAAGAGAGAGGGGAGCAGAAGGTATATTGGAGAGAATTAATAGAGAGAATTTCCCTAATATGGCAAAGGGAACAAGCATCAAAATCCAGGAGGTGCAGAGAACCCCCCTCAAAATCAACAAGAATAGGTCCACACTCCATCACCTAATAATAAAATTTACAAGTCTTAGAGACAAAGAGAAAATCCTGAAAGCAGCCTGGGAAAAGAAGTCTGTAACATACACTGCTAAAAATATTAGACTGGCAGCAGACTTACTCACAGAGACCTGGCAGGCCAGAAAGAGCTGGCATAATATATTCAGAGCACTAAACGAGAAAAACATGCAGTCAAGAATATTATATCTAGCTAGGCTATCATTGAAAATAGAAGGAGAGATAAAAAGCTTCCAGGACAAACACAAGCTGAAAGAATTTGTAAACACCAAACCAGCGCTACAGGAAATATTGAAAGGGGTCCTCTAAGCAAAGAGAGAGCCTAAAAGTAGTAGATCAGAAGGGAACAGAGAAAATATACAGGAACAGTCACCTTACAGGCAATACAATGGCACTAAATTCTTATCTCTCAATAGTTACCCTAAATTTTAATGGGCTAAATGCCCCAATCAAAAGACACAAGGTATCAGAGTGGATTAAAAAAAAAAAAAACCCATCTACATGTTGCCTACAAGAAGCTCATTTTAGACCCAAAGACACCTCCAGATTTAAAGTGAGGGGGTGGAAAACAATTTGCCATGCTAATGGACATCAGAAGAAAGCAGGGGTGGCAATCCTTATATCAGATCAATTAGATTTTAAGCCAAAGACTATAATAAGAGATGAGGAAGGACACTTTACCATACTCAAAGAATCTGTCCAACAAGAAAATCTAACAATTTTAAATATCTATGCCCCTAACGTAGGAGCAGCCAACTATATAAACCAATTAATAACAAAATCAAAGAAAAACATCAACAATAATAATAGTAGGGGACTTTAACACTCCCCTCACTGAAATGGACAGATCATCCAAGCAAAAGATCAACAAGGAAATACAGGCCTTAAATGACACACTAGACCAGATGGAAATCACAGATATATTCAGAACATTTCATCCCAAAGCAAAAGAATACACATTCTTCTCTAGTGCACATGGAACATTATCCAAAATAGATCACATGCTGGGTCCTAAAACAGGTCTTAACCGGTATCAAAAGATTGGGATCATTTCCTGCATATTTTCAGACCACAATGTTCTGAAGCTAGAACTCAATCACAAGAGGAAATTTTGGAAAGAACCCAAATACATGGAGACTAAACAGCATCCTTTTCAAGAATGAATGGATCAACCAGGAAATTAAAGAAGAACTGAAAAAATTCATGGAAACAAATGATAATGAAAACACAATGGTTGAAAATCTGCAGGACACAGCAAAGGCAGTCCTGAGAGGAAAATATATAGTGGTACAAGCCTTTCTCAAGAAACAAGAAAGGTCTCAAGTACACAACATAACCCTACACCTAAAGGAGCTGGAGAAAGAACAAGAAAGAAAGCCTAAACCCAGCAGGAGAAGAGAAATCATAAAGATCAGAGCAGAAATCAATGAAATGGAAACCAAAAAAACAATAAAGCAAATCAATGAAACTAGGAGCTGGTTCTTTGAAAGAATTAATAAGATTGATAAACCCCTGGCCTGACTTATCAAAAGGAAAAGAGCAAGGACCCAAATAAATAAAATCATGAATGAAAGAGGAGAGATCACAACTAACACCAAAGAAATACAAACAATTATAAGAACATACTATGAGCAACTCTATGCAAACAAATTTGACAATCTGGAAGAAATGGATGCATTCCTAGAGACATACAGACTACCAAAACTGAACCAGGAAGAAACAGAAAACCTGAACAGACCCACAACCAGTAAGGAGATTGAAACAGTCATCAAAAATCTCCAAACAAACAAAAGCCGT
>NC_081563.1:95560016-95561032 GCF_022355385.1 Mustela nigripes | reverse complement strand
TCCCCAACTCCCTTCTCCTCTCTATCTCCCCATGTCCTCCATGCTATTTGTTATGCTCCACAAATAAGTGAAACCATATGGTAATTGACTCTCTCTGCTTGACCTTTTTCACTCAGCATAATCTCTTCCAGTCCCGCCCATGTTGCTACAAAAGTTGGGTATTCATCCTTTCTGATGGAGGCATAATACTCCATAGTGTATATGGACCACATCCTCCTTATCCATTTGTCTGTTGAAGGGCATCTTGGTTCTTTCCACAGTTTGGTGACTGTGGCCATTGCTGCTATAAACATTGGGGCACAGATGGCCCTTCTTTTTACACATTTGTATCTTTGAGGTAAATAACCAGGAGTGCAATTGCAGGGTCATAGAGAAGTTCTATTTTTAATTTCTTGAGGAATCTCCACACTGTTCTCCAAAGTGGCTGCACCAACTTGCATTCCCACCAACAGTGTAAGAGGGTTCCCCTTTCTCCACATCCCCTCCAACACATGTTGTTTCCTGTCTTGCTAATTTTGGCCATTCTAACTGGTGTAAGGTGATTTCTCAGTGTGGTTTCTTTTTTTTAAATTAATTTATTTATTTTCAGAAAAACAGTATTCATTATTTTTTTCACCACACCCAGTGCTCCATGCAATCCGTGTGCTCTACAATACCCACCACCTGGTACCCCAACCTCCCACCCTCCCCGCCACTTCAAACCCCTCAGATTGTTTTTCAGAGTCCATAGTCTCTCATGATTCACCTCGCCTTCCAATTTACCGCAACTCCTTTCTCCTCTCTATCTCCCCATGTCCTCCATGCTATTTGTTATGCTCCACAAATAAGTGAAACCATATGATAATTGACTCTCTCTGCTTGACTTATTTCATTCAGCAAAATCTCTTCCAGTCCCGTCCATGTTGCTACAAAAGTTGGGTATTCGTCCTTTCTGATGGAGGCCTAATACTCCATAGTGTATATGGACCACATCTTCCTTATCCATTCATCCGTTGAAGGCATCTTGGTTCTTTCCA
>NC_081563.1:95489708-95555016 GCF_022355385.1 Mustela nigripes | reverse complement strand
TCATATTAATTTGTTCTATCACATTGATTGATTTGTGAAAGTTGAACGATCCTTGTAGCCCAGGAATGAATCCCAGCTGGTCATAGTGGATAATCTTTTTAATGTGCTGTTGGATCCTGTTGGCTAGGATCTTGTTGAGAATCTTAGCATCTATATTCATCAGTGATATTGTTCTGAAATTCTCCTTTTTGGTAGGTCTTTGCCTGGTTTGGGGTTTAGGGTAATGCTGGCTTCATAGAAAGAGTCTGGAAGTTTTCCTTTTGCTTCAATTTTTTGAAACAGCTTCAGGAGAATAGGTATTATTTCTTCTTTGAAAGTTTGGTAGAATTCCCAGGGAATCCATCAGGTCCTGAGCTCTTGTTTTTTGGGAGGTTTTTGATCACTGCTTCAATCTTGTTACTAGATATCAGTCTATTCAGGTTGTCAATTTCTTCCTGGTTCAATTTTGGGAGTTTATAGTTTTCCAGGAATGCATCCATTTCATCTAGGTTGCTTAGCTTATTGGCATATAACTGTTGATAATAATTTCTGATGATTGTTTCTACTTCCTTGGTGTGTGTTGTGATCTCTCTATTTTCATTCATAATTTTATAAATTTGGGCTTTCTCTCTTTTCTTTTGGATTAGTGTGGCCAATGGTTTATTGATCTTATTGATTCTTTCAAAAAACCAGCTTCTAGTTTCATTGATAGGTTCTACTGTATATCTGGTTTCTACCTCATTGATCTCAGGTCTAATCTTGATTTCCCTTCTTATGTGTGGAGTTGGTTTTATTTGTTGTTGATTATCCAGTTCTTTACGGTGTAGAGAAAGCTTGTGTGTTCTGGATTTTTCAATTTTTTTGAGGGAGGCTTGGATGACTATGTATTTCCCCTTAGCACCGCCTTTGCTGTATCCCATAGGTTTTGGATCAAAGTGTCTTCATTCTCATTGGTTTCCATGAATTGTTTCAGTTCTTCTTTAATCTCCTGGTTGATCCCAGCATTCTTAAGCAAGATGGTATTTAGCTTCCAGGTGTTTGAGTTCCTTCGGAACTTTTCCTTGTGATTGAGCTCCAGTTTCAAAGCACTGTGATCTGAGAATATGCAGGGACTAATCTCAGTCTTTTGGTATTGGTTGAGTCCTGATTTGTGACCCAGTATGACAGCAACCCTTTCTAATGCTGAGCTTAGGCCAGGACATATGAGGGGGCCGCTGAGACGCAGACAATGGGACTGGGGTCTATGCAAGGCCTTGTGTTCCAGAGAAAGGAGTATGTGGGGCTGATGAAGGTTGGGACCCTGCAGCACAACCCTTGTGATGACATAAGGGGGCAGCCGAAGCTTTGTGAAGGCAGGTGCTGCTGGGCTACTGAAGTGTTGCTGATGTGCAGGGTCCTGACTTCACTCGTCCCACACAGGCAAGGTCAGAGGGAGAGCCTGCGGACCATTCAGACAGACCTCATACAGCTTTGCCTCCAGGAAGCTCTGATTCTTCACCAGTCTTGGACACCAGTCTAGGCGCAGCCTCCCTTTACTCAGCACTGAAATGGGCAAGAGACTCAGCTCACAGGGGCAGCTGTGAGGCCATCATGAGAGGAGTTTTGCCAAGTACAGAGAGCTCAGGGCTCAGTATGGAGGGTCTTTGCTCCCGAACGTCAGTACTCTGATCGCTCCTTCACAGTGCTGATGCTCACCCACCTCTATACAGTCCTCCATCACAGTATCCCTCATCACCACGTCAGTGAGGAAAGTACCAAGATAGGGGACGACACTCTTTGTCATCATGGGTAGGATTGGGATGAGTCCCTGTACTCTGGTGCCACAGGGACCCTCCCCTGAAAAGGCTTCAGCCTCCTGGCCCACTGCAGCATCCCACATGGGGAGGGGGGCTAGGACCATTAGTAACTTCTCATCAATTCCCTTTCCCCTCACCCTTCCAGAAATCAGACTCCCCCTGATCATATCCAGCTCAGGCTTGGTGAAAATCATAGGGTATGGAGCCCTGGGCCACGCCATGCCCACAAATGCATTTTGTATCCAGTTTTCTAGACCCTCCTCCTGGCCACTTGGAAATAAGAAATGTAGGAAATGTGGCAATGGGAGATCGAGCTGGAGACTCAAGTCCCACCTGTGTGATTTGGAGGCCTCCAGCCCTCGGGGCGGAGCTCCTCTCCTCTGACCTTGGAGGCCCTGTACCTCAGGTACACTCACCTTCTTCGGCAGCCTCTTCCAGGCTCTCTGCAGGTGCCTCACCAGGGTGGCAAATTTATTAGAGGGGTACTTCTGTAGGGCCAAGGACAATTTCCTTGAGAGCAGAATACCCTCCGTCCACTTGCTCCCCCTGTCTTTGACATCAGACCTTCCAGACCCTAGACATCTGACCTAAGTCTGCTGATATTGATGCTCCATTATCCTGAAGCATGCCTTGAGCCCTTCTAGAATAATCTCAGCTACCACATTCAGTCCATGTGTGACCTTGAGCTTGTAGCCTATTCTCCCTGAGCCTATCTTCTCATCAGGAAAAGTGAGAACTCCATCTACCTCCCATGGTCTCCAGAGGACTCAGGATCCTATTACTGTCATCATGATTGTAGCCCTCAACCCATCCCAACCCCATCACTGAGCATGGGCCTGTCCTCTGGGCTGTCAGGGTTTCTACAGGCCCCCTTGTGGAACAGCTATGGACATAGAGAGACAGGAAATCTGTCCTAGGGAGTCTGGATGAGCAGCACCAGCTTGTCTCACTCCCAAGAGAATCTTAAGCCCAGGCTGTCAGCACATTCATGACAAAGGCTTCCCCAACTTAAGGAATGCTTTAGGCCATTCATTCCCTACTTCATCCACACAGGACTATTTTCCGTTACAGCACTCCTCTTTTTCTAGACCTACACATTCTATGCTACACTGATGAGTAGTTTCCTGCCCTGTGAGTTGTCTTAAGCACAAATCTTTTTAACAATTTGAAAGCTCTTCCTGAATAGAGGGAAAGAAGGTAGGATCAGTGTAGGAGTAATGGGGCAGGGGAGTACGAGGCCCTTTTCCTTGAGAACGCCCACGTGTCAAACTGCCTAGATGAGGATTTTCTCTGGGCTCCTCTGAACACTAAGGTTTTTGTAGGGCATGGAGGGAGTTTTCATGGGGATCATCCGGGGACTCCCTTCCCAGATTAATTGAGTAGGTCTGTTTGTTGGGGGGGGGGGTGGTTTCCCATGGGCTGGGAGTTCAGTGGCTGTCAAGTAAATATGTGAAAATATTGAATTCAGCTCAGCCCAGGGTGGAACATTGAGGAAAACTGATTTATAAAGCAGGAGCTTTAGGTACCCAGGCTTAGGTACTTTGGTCAGTGTTTGCTGCCTCCCAGGAGTCCAAGCTGACTGAAGAGAAAAGGACAGGCCTATGGGAGATCCCTCCTCCATCCTGGTCCCTCCATTGGGAGAAGCCTCCTTACTGGGAAACTTTCTCCCATGTCCTCTTCAGGCAGTGTATGGAGTAACTCTGCAGAACTGAGAGGATGGCACGCAGGGAGGAATAGTTCCCCAAGATATGACAGGCCTGGGGAGGGAAGAGAAGGAGCTGTCAGGGGGAGAGCAGGAGCCCCGTCTGCTCTAGAGCTTCAGTCTCCCCTCAGTTTACAGCTTCCCTCCTGGATGAAGCACGTGTCCAGCCCTAAAGAGTAACACTACTGGGGAGAGGGAAGATTTTCCCTCACTCCAAAAAGAAGTCACAAAGGAACTGAGAATCCCAACATTGGACCATGCAAGTTAAGTTGAGCCTGCCCCTGGGAGGAAAAGTCTCGGAACCGCATGGTCCCTAGATCTTAGACCAGGGACTTCAACCCTGAGAAGTGATAAAGACAGAAGAGTTGTTCCCGAGGATCAGGAGAGCAACTCAGCTGGGTCTCCCATAACACACCTTGCCCTCTTGATCCAGTGCGCCATGACCACAGCCCTGTCCCTGGCTGTCATGCTTGGGTTACCAAGGCAAGTGGTGATAATGCAGCCGGCCACTCCATTGAACCAGGCGATGGTGGCCTGGACCACCTGTGAATGCCAGGTACTCATTTCCAGGCTTGTTCCTCGTGGACCAGATGGAGCCCAGGCACTGATGGGGCAGCACCTTCTTGAACAGCTCCTAGAGGATGGGGGGGAGGTTTGTTTACCCACACACATGTTCGCACATGCAAGATTCATGTCCTAGGTAGGGGTCACAGGTCAGAGCTGGAGCTCAGGAAGCTGGGAATATGGCCTGAGCTTGTTCAGACAGCTTGGATTTCATTGCATTTTTTTTTTTTTCCTCTGAGGGAACCCAGTACAGGATGACCAGGAGCAAATAGATCCAAGGGAAGGAAGGAGGGCATGTGCACCCTGATCATCCCAGCTCCAGGTGGCAGTTCCAGGTGGTGCTCCCAAAGGCGGCATCTTCTGCAAATGTTCATCCCTGTGATCCCTCTCTCCTTTCAGTTCCACATTCTCACATGGTGCCTGCAACCACAGGTTTTTCTGTCTGCCCTGTCCTTAAGGTCACGTCAGATGCCTATTACAAGTTGAAGGTGCTCAGCCCCCAAGGCAGGTGGGTGGGAGACCTATGGACTTGACTACATACAGGGAGATACCTCCTCTACCTGAGGGACCAGAGCCTGCTCATTTTTCTATCTGTGTTCGCTCATTTCATCTGCATGGTATCTCTGCCTCAGTCCTTCTCAGTGTCTATCTCCACAGTCTGCAGCTGGACGGTGAATGCTCAGGTCTAAGGAACCTGATGGGTTTCCATGGTTGGTCAGGGGTGCAACTGAAATCAGGTCCCATACATAGGAGTCCACATAGGAAAGGCACATATAGGGCAGTTAGGAACAGAAGAAAAGCTGGCCTTGTCCCACCCTGAGAGCCCAGCTGCTCACTGCATCCACGTATGTCAGTTGTTCTGCCACCAGCTTGGGAGGGAAGTTCAGGAGGGCAGGCTTCTCCTCCTTCAGCTTCACCCCACCTTCATGGGGTGGCAGGGTGTCTCTGGGGCTGGAGTGAGCTAGGTGTCTAATTGCAGAGCTGGGCTAAAAATTCCCAGGCAAGCTGATGGTCCAACTGTCTGTGGCTCAGCACCCAGCTCCCAGGTCTGGAACAGCTGATGGAGGGAAGGCTGGCTCTGTCACCGGAGGCAATGGTTGAAACAGAGCCCTGGTTGCCTCTAGCTCCATGCAAGGCCCTTTGGCTGGCTCTGCCACTGGATGGAGTCCTGGAGTTGACACTGGGGCGGGCTCATCTACATCACTCACTTTCCATGTGATTTTCCAAAAAAGGATAGATCTTATGGCCTTTCAGGGAGTACACAGCCCATAAACCACATCCCAGATTGCCTTCCCAGCTAGCATCCACCTCAGCCTCCATGAGCTCCAGAAGTTCCTGCTGCATCAGGAGGATGGGAGCATGGTTCTTCAGGTCTCAGTCACGCCACTTCAGATACACATAGACCTCTTTACCTCAAAACAGACACTGTGAAGGGCCTGCCAGATATCGTGCAATGTCTGGCCAGGCCAGGTAGCCAAGATGGGACACAGGGTGCTGGGAGAGTCATATGTCAGAGTCAGAGGCCTGGTATTTCATTCCACATGCTATTCCCACAGAACAATTCTTTCTGTGTGAGTTCCATAGAATGGCTCCTGCCACTTCCCACCCCTCCAGAGCTGTCCTTGCCATGGAAGGCCTGGTCATCCAGAAAACCTGTATGAGTCTGGTTTTTCCACTTAGGCTCTCCTCTTAATGGCCAAGGGTCTTGTCTACCCCATTCTCCATGCTGACCAGTATCAGGGCTTAGGTGGGAGGCCAACTGCTGAGTGGTCTGCTCACCACACCTTTTGTTCTTGGCCTCACTTGTGGTGGTCAGCAGAGGTGGATATGGAGAGGGGCAGACAGAACAATAATGGACCCTCCAAGGGATGGGTGTTTTAGGCACCAACTTAGCCCAGACTGTGCTCTGCTTCCCAGAGAGCTTGGCATCCCCACCTCAGCTCACCTTGGCTCATTGGCTTGTTCATGGGAAGCTGCCCAGTTAAGCCCTCCCATGGAAATCAAGAGATCTGGCAGATCCCTGGTTCTGAAAGTCCCTTTCCAGCAACCACCCCTGTAGTTTCTGTCCTGTGGAGGCAGAAGGCCCTCCTTCTGGACCCAAAGGCTTATCTTGTTGTTATTTGATCTTAGAGTCCATCCTCATGGACCAGTTGAAGGGTATTCCAGTTGAGGGCATTCCTCCCTAGAGCAGGCCACAAAGATGTCCCATCTGACGTACTCTAGTCATGCATGCTCAGGTTGTGTAGAGTGCCTATCTGACCCTCGGACTAGAATTGAGACTCCAACATTATCTCTACTTTTTCCATTCAGGTGTCTTAGTGACTTGAAAGTGCCTGCATTCCTAGGTGCTTGATATACATTATTGAATGAAAGAATCCCAACCAAGACTTTCCAAATACTGAGTGGCCGTTGGGCTGTTTTGCCTGTTCTGAGTGTCCCTGTAATCTGGTCACATAAAGGACAACCACACCAAGACCAGTTAGATGGCACCTCAGACATCCTTTGCAAATAGGAAAACTGTCTGCTTTCCATTTCCTTTACTCAAAGCCAGAAGGTCACAGGCCTGTGAGGGCTGGGCTTGAGAGCATCTTCCCTGGAGAGAGATCTATTGGCCATGAAGAGGCCCAGCATGTCCAGCGGCCCTTTCTACAGAGCTGGGCACCAGAGAAGCCCATGCCATATCTCCTCCCATGATTTCTTACAGTTGCCCTACGAGGTTCATTCTCTTATCACCCCCACATTCAGAAAAGGAAAATGAAGATCAGTGAGGGGCAGTGACATTCGCAAGTCATAAAACTAGTAGATGGGAGGGTCCCTCCTGTGCTTTGCACGGGGTGGGCACTCACCTATTGATCTGCTGGCCCAGGACCTCCTGGGCTGAGTGTAATATCTGGTAGGTGCAGAACATGGTTGTGACGTTTGAGGTGCTTCTATCCGGGAAGGATAGTACCAGGGAGTGTACAAAATTCTGCACTGTGCCACCTTTGAGTGTCAGCATTTTGCAGGACTCATCCAGATACAGGGAAGATTCATTTTCCATCAGGTAGACCAGGCAAGAGGGGCAATGTAGTCAGCTTCAACACCATGCACCCCAGGAAAAGCAGGGTCTGCAGCTCAGACCGCATCCTCCCCTTGCTTTGGGAACTTGTGCAAGAGAAGGGACTTGAGTGCCCACCCAGAAAAAGGCTCTAGGCTGAGAAGTGAAAAAAGGTTTTAGGCTTGAAAAGGACAATCTAACCTTAAATGTCCTGGTGACTTCAACACGTTCTGTTAGCTGAGCAACAACAGCATTTCTCTCTCTTCATAGCTTGTATGAAAAGCTGTGTGCCTTGGAGTCATGAGTAAACATCCCTACTGTAGAGAGGAGAAAAGAAAGGCTTAGAATCCCCAATGCTGCTCAAGATCTGTGCTGTGCCTGAGAACTGTCAAAGAGCATGGGCTACATGGCATTTCCCCTATGCTGATGAGGCATGATCTGTTCCTGACCTGGGAGAAAGGTTCAGGGGAAAACCACCTTTCTTGGCAGGCCCCAAGGCAGCCAGTTGTTTCTAGTCTGAGTTCTGGCCATGCCCCGATCATCTCTGGGTCCTGAGACCAGACATAAATCTGGACCCATTCTCACTTCAGACCAGCTTTGGATGTTGCCGGTGGCCTGAGGCCCCTGCTGCTTGTCAAGGGAGATGGAGGAGTTGACCCTTTGCAGCAACTCACCAAAAAAGTCCCAGGTGGAGCTCTGAAAAGGCAAAGCCAGCTACCCAGGCCAGGAGGCATCTGAGGCATTCCACCCAACCTGTGGTTCTATGTTCTGGCAGATCTAGCAACTCAGAATGCCTGTTAGGACACTTAAGGTGTTCGTTCCTTGCAGCATTGCTGAAATGGCAACAAAATCGAATCATGTCAACTTCCACCAGCCTTGAAGGCTGAATCACTGTGGCAGATGAGCTCCTTTATGGAGGACTCTAAAGACATGTAAGGACACAGCATGTGACCTGGTGGACCTACAATGATTTGATGTGTTCTGAGAGAAGATATATTACAGGAAAACCTATAGAATGGCTTCCTCCCACAGTCCTTTTTTTAGGTTCAGTCACCCTATTTGGTGTGAGGATTTAGAAGGGCTTGGACAAGTTCTCCAAGGACAGTGGAGCTGGGTTCTCCACAGGATAGCTGTGGTGAGTAGGGAGAACCATAAAACAAACAGTAGTAAAAGTAGTAAAAGGCAAAAGTTCTCATGGTTTCATGAAAAGTCATGCAAAAACAAATTTCCAAACCATGGAAGGCATTCACTCTATTCTCTCCCAGTTCCACATAGGTGAAGAATAGTCTTCCCACCTTAGCCCATCACTTGTGGCAGACGTGTGGATGTTCGGGTTCCTTTGTGGTTGGACCTGTGGGACACTCAAATAGAAACATTATGGGAAGGCTCCAGTAGTGTCCCCATACACCTGGGGGACCTGGGTGTGGTGAACGGTCTTCCCATCCTCACCTCAGAACAGCACTGATCCTGGGTGGCCGGGGACACCTGACACTTGTCCAGGGAGTTGGTGTAGTTGAAGTCACAGACCAGCTCATCCAAGATGTCCTAGGTGCAGCTCTGAATATGCAGTGCCCATATCTTCAGGGCCAAGAGACATTAGTGCCCTCCTGAGACATTGCCACAAAGGGACACCCCCATTAGAAATCGTGTCCTCCAGTTCAGACTAAGAGGAGCAGCTGAAAAGGCTTCAAGCAAGGAGGTAGCCAGAGGAAACTCTAAGGCTCATGGCTACCATATGGGGAGTTAAGCTTGGTCCCTGTACTCACCTTCTTATCCTGCCTGCTATGACCTGGAGTATGAGCCTGAAAGATGGGTCAGGCCTCCAACATCTGGCAGCTTGCTTCTGCCCAGGAAGGGCATGTCCCTCATCCCCTGTCCCCATCTCTACACACACACACACACACACACACACACACACACACACACACAGTGAGGGACAAGAGGTGTGAGCCCGCTGAGGTGGGATCAGAGTTGTTGCTAGCTCTCCAGTGGGCTAACCAGAGCTACCTTGTGTTACCTGTTGGTGTCTCTCCTGCCACATGACCAGAAGCTTTGGAAAAGTGGCTGAGCTGACGTCTACAATTACAATAACATCTCTCACTCTGGGCTTTCTTGGGCCCAAACCTATGAATACAACAGCAGAACATCTCTTGAATGTCTCCACTCAAGTGAGCTGGAGAGCAGGTTGTCTTTTGAAAGTGGCTGCCTGGTTACAGAGTTCCAAGTTCAGTTGGGGCCTATCACAAAGGATGTGAGGTCACTCTTCCAAGATTCTAATACTGGGCCACTTCGTTCAGTCACACCTCTTCAGAGCCCCTTCTTTTCATCTGACTATTTACCTTTCTTCCACATGTCATCTCTGTGACTGTACACAACAAGCCAACAATGCCATAGACACAACTCTCTGGAAATGTATCTAGTTTCCTACTTTTTAGGAGACAGAGCAGAAGCCAGAGCTTTTTTCTGTTTCCTTTGCTAGTTCTGTGTCCTAAGTCATTGTGTGTCTCCCATAGTCCACACTTTCCCAATCTGCATAGTGGGGACCAGGCTAGAATCTATTTCCTTGGGACTCTTCAGGTATATGTGGAAGCTATTTATAATGTGTATGGGATGGTATTGTGTGTTTCTGGGGGACCAATTGAAGGAGGAAAAATTACAAGAAGGGGTGGGACTTGGCCCGGAGGACCGCTCCTAGGTGGCCTGCGTTCCAGCCATGTAATGCTGGAACCATCACTTTCCTTCTTGACCTCTTTATATTGTGGCACCATCATGGGTTGGAAATGCACAAAGATGCACACTTTGTCATCCTCTCTAGTGAGAGTATTCAGTCGTTTCCCATCTAGATTTAGAATGAGACCACTTTGCCTCATTTTGGTCTATGAGGGGAGCAGTCTTCACAATGGCTCCCAGGGATCATGACCTGTGGTATAGACATTGCTCTGTAATGTCTAGGTGGTTAGAGACTGGCTTCTCAGCCATAGGGTACAGTCAACATGATGAAATATCATGTATAGAGTTTCTCTAGATGTCATGCAAAGAGTTTCTCACTTCCTAGTTACCTTGCTCATGTTCCACTTCTCCTTCTTTCCCTTTCTCTTCTCTAGCTCCAACCCAAAAAACAAGCACAGATGTTTTGAGCTGCCATTGATAGAGGCTCACAGAGCAGAGAACTGAGGCAGTGCCAAGGGCCAAAGACACACAGGATCTCAGATACTCAGTCCAAATGGCTTCCCGAATTATGGGAACTAAATTGGGGGATAAATCCTCTGAAAGCCTAGACTCAGTCACAGCCCCAGGCGCCTAGGTATCTTGAGGTTGGGGAAACACACCACACTGTGCCTGCTTTCTTCTTCCACAAAAGCTGTGGGAAATTCAATACCTGCATTTGGAGATGCAGGGTATTAGGGCAATGCACTCACAGAGGAAAAATAGATAGCTAACTGTTTCCTAGGTCTCAACCTCTATTCCTGCCTACCTCCCTCCTCCCTTCTCTGTTCCCAATTTCTCTCCAGCTATGCTGGATGCATTTTTCCTCTCCTCTGGCCAAACTGGCTTTTGGCAGTGAGGCTCCCAACAAAGGTCCCTTCTTCCTGACACACTGCACCCAGACTTGTGCAGGACTAGCTCCTTTTTTTTCCCATTTTGTTCTCAGTGTTGCCTTCAGTGAGTTCTTTCAGTCCTTCCTATTGACTGCCTCTGTAGCCTTCCTTCCTTTCAGAGCACACTTCATTTGTCATTTAGAGACCTAGTTCTTTTCTTTCACATGTCTTTGTTTTGTGCTTTGGTCAATGTCTAGACTGTGGGCTCCCAAAGGCAAGGAACCCTAGGTATCTACAGTTGCGTGCATGGGACCACCATGGTGCGTGGTGTAGGGGAGTGCTTAAGTGTAGAGTTTGTGAATGAATAATTGAGAAGGTCTTGGAGCCCACCTCCCCTTTTAAGCACCTAGACTGCAGGGAGAAGTGGTACTCCAAGTTTCAAGCTGTTTCTTGGCAGGTGAACAACCACAATGGCCTGGGCCTGGCTTTTTCTTCTTCAGTTCCTCCAGCAGATCTCCCTAGGTACCATGGACAGGGAAGCTCCCTGCATCCTGTTCTCCAGCTCTCCTGGGACAACCCCAGGCAGGCAGACCAGCCAAGAAAGAGTTGCCTTTTCTCAGGGGCCCTCAAGGCACTGGCTTTCCAGAGCCACAGGGCCAAAGGAGCAGGATCTCTAGGCTCCAAGGGCAAAGGAAAGGACCTCAGAACCCACCATTTCCTTATTTTCTGTCCACTCCCATGGTGTCCTCTTTCAGATTCTAGCACCTTCACCTCAGCCAGAAGAGTGCTTCTGCACCCACCCCTGTATTTCTGAAGGACAACCCCAAAGGTCTCATGGGGACTAGTCTTGTTGCTGGGCCCCACATACAGTGTCCAGCGCTCTGGCATTTTCCCAGACAACACAAACACATGAGAAATGGGTAGGAAAAAATATATTCACCATGACTAATCATCAGAAAAATGCAATCAAGGGCATGACTATATATATCACATCACATCAACTGGAATTTAGCTACCATAAAAAAGACAAGAGGTAACTAGTGCTGCTGAGGATATGGAGAAAAGGGACCTCCTGGACACCATTGGTGGGAATGCACATTGGGACAGTCACTATGCAAAACTGCATGGATATTCCTCGAAAAAATACAAATAGATGTACCATAGGAGCCCACAGTTCCACGTCCGGGAACATGCCCATAGAAAACCAGGAATGTGTTCAAGAAATACCTGCACCACTGCCACGTTCAAGAAGAATTATTTTCAGCAGCCAAGACACTGAAAACATTAGTGTCCATTCATGGTGGCTGGATAAATAAGTGTTTACCAATATAATGGGATATTAATCACCCATAAGTAAAGGAAATCCTGCTAAGCATGGCAACAGTAGGGACTTTTAAAATGTTATGCCAAGTGAGACAAGTGAGACAGAGGAAGGCCAATACTATATATATGCAGGTTTAGACATATAGATACAGGAGTACTAGTTAGATATACAGGGATAGATATATAGAGAGATGATAAAGGTATATTTTCCCTTCTACATGGAATCTGAAACAAAGAAGAAAACAGGAGTCATATGAATTCAGAGAAAGAGATCATATTGAAGGAACCAGAAGCAGAGGGCAGAGGGTGGGACAAGGGTGGAGTGAATGGTGAAAAGGTACAAACTTCCAGTTTTATGAGAAATAAGTAATAGAGTTGTAGTGTACAACCTGATGACTACAGTTCATACCACTCTATGGTGTACTTGAGAGGTATTAAAAGAAAACCAATTGGGAGAGTTCTCATCACACAATGAAAAGGGTCCCTTTTCTTTTTTATTTCCTTTTTGTTTTTGTGACTCTACGGGATGGGCAGTGAACTCAACTTATTCTGGTAGTCTTCTTAGGGTCTGTGAAAGTGAAATCATTATATTGTGTACCTGACACATGCACAGTGCTCTATGTCAATTAAAATAGGGCAAAAATATTTTACTATTCATAATAAGCCTCTGGAAATTTGACTTGGTAAAAAGAATGATGGGTAAACAAAACTGAAATCAGCACAACCTAAAGTCAGTAGATTATGATAGGGATAAAAACATCCAAGTCACTTGCATAAACAATAGATTCTGAGTGTGAAATATCAGTGATTTAAAATGATGGGAGATGAAGCAGAATTTCAAATTTGTGTTCTATTTAAAAACTGGTTAAGGAATACAATGTCTTCATAAATTGACTCTGAAAATTATCTTCTCAAATAAAGTTTTCATGTTTTGGATAACTCTGATTTTAAGCTCTGAAGTGGGCACAGAATGACAACACTTGGTTTGATCCAAGTTGTCTCAGGGAAAATGGCTGAAGTAAAATGCCTGAGAAAAGACTTAACTGGAAAGGTATAAATGGCCAGATGAAATTAATTTCTCTGTCTGTGCAACATTTCAATATAATTTATTTTTATGTCATTAAGTACATGAAGTTCATGGAGTACATTCTAAATGTTTTAAATAAACTAATGTCTTTGTATCACCCCCATGTACCCTGTCTTCACATCTCATTCCATCTTGTGAAACTAAACCTCTATACCATGAATCAGAATCTTCCCATGACCGCCTCCTTCCAGCCCTTTCTAGCCCTTGACAAACAGCATTCTACTTTCTGTCCTTAGGGATCTACTTTAGGTAGGTCCCAAGAATGAAGTCAAAAGTGTATTTTTATGAATACTCATTTCACTTGGCATAATACCCTCAATGTTCACCCATGTTGTTGTGGCATATGTCAATGCTTTCTTCCTCTTTTAAGAAAGAATACTGTTTCAGAGTGTGTGTATGCAACATCTGTTATTCCTTAGACAGAGTATTGGATTGCATTCATGGTTTAGCTCTTATGAACAATGGTGCCATGAAAAGGTATGTTCAGATATATCTTCAAGACCATGCTGTCAGTTGAGTTGGGTATCTACCCCAGAAGTGGAATTAACTAGACCACATGGTAATTCTAATGTGGATTGTATTGAAAAACAGCCATACGAATTTCACAACGATGCTGTTAAACATTCCTACCACACACAATGCACAAGGTTCCAACCTCTCTGCATCATTGCCAATACTTGATCTTTTCTTTTCTTCTAAATCTTTCTTTTACTGGGGAGAGTCATCTTAATGGATTTGAAATAGTATCTCACTGCGTTTCATAATTTGGATTTCCCATAAAATTAGTGATGGGAGGTATCTTTTCAAATTACTCTCCAGGTGCCTATCATTGAGGATATGTCTATTCCCCATTTGTACATTCATATATCACACTTACTTTGTTTTTTGTTGTTGAGTTTCTGGGATCTCTAGCTATTGTGAATATTGAGCCTCTGTCAGATACATCGTTTGCAAACATGCTCTCCCATCTTGTGGACTGTGTTTTCCCTTGGTTGATAATGTTGTTAAAGTCATTTTAAGTATTCTGAATGTCCAGTGTGTGGGTTTTTTTTTTTCTTTTCCATCCTGTGCCTTGCAGGTCATATCCATGAAATCATTGCCCAATTCTGTTTTGTGAAGGTGATGAAGGTGAATACTGTGGAGCTCCGAATTCAGAGATGAAACAGGATCATTGCTGAAGGCAGGCAGCAGCATGAATTGGAGAAGCACAGGCCTGATGCTGGGGTCCTGACCAGATGCAATGGCGCAATGATAAGAATAGGTATGGTGGGCGAGCAGGAGCCGTGTCCTGGAAATGGTATCCTGCCCATGTAATGAAATGGAACACTGTCCATTTTTGGTACCACCTCTGTGGTGATGGGAGCAGTGAGACATAAGACTGGACATGTCCCCAAGCTCAGCCCTTCTTCAAAGGGAGCCTTTTATTGCACTCTGCTCCAGTCCTGTTTGAAGGGTTTCTTAATCCAACGAGGGACATAGACTTCTTCCACGACAAAGGGTGATGTATGTGGTGAGGTGACACCTGTCTCCAAGGAACTTCTAATCCCTCTACTGAGGTGAGTCAGTGTCTGGAGTTAATTGCAAGGAGGATTGTTCCCACATATGGCTTTATTCTATCTTTTGATATACAAACCTTTTTCCAATTTTTATAGTGAAGTGGATGTAGGCTGTGCACTCTGCGGAGCACATGAGCCTGACCTTGCCATTTCTAGTTATCAAGCGCTTGCATTTCACTAGCACCTTTCTGAAAGAGCCTGTGCATTGGGTTTTTTTATCCAGGATTCTAGGTTGCACACCCCTTTTTGATTCTCCAAACTGTTATGCATTTTTATGTAAAGAAAACAGGTGAGCCCATAGTTCCAGTGCAATAGGTCTTCCACAGGAGTTGTGCCCTGTGGCCACCTTTTAGTGTGGCCAGCCTACTTGTGTCACTGGTGCCCACACCTGCAAGAACGGGGTGTGGGGTGGGGCTAGACTGTTGCTCTGTGCACATGGTCACTTGGAAATTGGGCTCTGTTCCCTGGGATTATGACATCACACCTAAGCCCTTCTCAGCCCCAGGAGATATAAAGCCCTCTATTTCTTTTCTTTTCTTTTCTTTTTCTTTTTTTTTTTTTTTAAAGATTTTACTTATTTGGGGGAGGGACAAAGGCAGAGGCTCAGAATCTCCAACAGACACTCCACTGAGCACAAAGGCCCATGTTGGGCTCTATGTCACACCCTGATATCATGACCTGAGCCAAAATCAAGAGTCGGATGGATGCTCAGCCCACTGAGCCACCCAGACACCCCTGCAGCCCTTTTTCAAAATGAAGCATCCTAAGTGTTCAGCCACTGGTTTTGTGGCTGTGCATTCCTGGGGGCCTGAGTGTGCTCAAACATCCAGCAATGGAAAAAAGGGCCCAGCCCTGGGTTTCTCTTGAAAGCAGTCAGTGGCTGGACTGCATCACAGGCTGGACACTCTCACAGGCACAGAGGCCAGGAAAGGCACTCCCACTTGAGAGCCCTCCAATAGGCTCATGTCAAGGTGTGGGGAAAGAGGATCACCAGGGACAGTTGCCTCACTTGAGTGAACTAGCAGTGACTGGCAGTGACCTCACCACCTAACTCTTGGATGGTGTCCACGTGTCTACTAGTAACAGGAATAGTGGGCATCCTTCCAGGCATCTGTCATGTTAACTGACAACACTGTGAAGTAGGTAAGTTTTGCCCATTTTACAGGTGAGAAGACAGGTGCTCGCCTGAGGCCTTGTGCCTGTCTTTCGGAACCAAGATCTGAAGTCTGCGTAAGCAAAGATAATAACAGGGCCTCCTGTTGGGTAGGTTTGTAAGGATAAAACAACACAGTGGGGCAGCCAGTTTGCAGAGTCAGGAGGACACATTCCTATCCTGGGGGTGCAGCCAGAAAAGAAGCCATAAGTGTAAAGGAGAAGCTGCTGCACCCTAGTTGGTAACTCTCAAGAAAATCACGTGCTCAAGCTACCCCTTCCTTCCATCTTCTCTCCCCACTGATGGGGGGAATGGTAAGGGGGTGCGTAGAAAAGCACTCAAAGGCCCTCACCTTAGGGTCAGGACCTGCAGAGGCCAGTGGGGCTGCGTGCCGATCACAGCCATGTGACTGGCTTAGTCTTGCTCTGACCCTAATGGGAGGTCACCCTCTTCCCCTGCAGGCCAGAAACCAGCTCCCCTGCCAGGCTCCAGCTCCAGGTGATGTATGGACCAGGAGATAGCAGCCGCACCCTCTGAATGATGCTGTGTGTGCCCTCTCCTACATGCACACCCCCACCTGCTCTTCCTGGATCCCACTCCAGCCCCCCTCTCTCCAGGGGCCGCATCACCCCAAGTCTTTCCAAGAGCCCAAGGACGTTGCGTATGATCCATGGACATTTCCATTTTACAGGTGAACAAATTAAGGCTGGGGGGCAGGTGGTGAGTCATGTGTGTGGTACCTTATTCCCCTCCAATCCAATCACAAGGGACAGGAAGTGAATCCACTGTACCATACAGCGGCCCAGAACAGGGCTCTGGAGCTGGAGGGCCTGGGTTCAAATCCCGTCTGTGTGCTTACCTGCTGTGGGGCCTTGAGCTGAGAGGTCCCTCTGTCTGAGCCTCAGTTTTCTCTCTGCAACAGGTGCCAGGATTAAGGGCTTGAACACATCCATGGTGCACTCCTCAGTGTGGGTCCCAGACTGACTGCTAGGGACCCGAGGGACTGTACGGAAACCCTACAAGGCAAAAGGGTATCTGGGAGGGTAGCCCAGGGATCATAATGGGGACCATAAATAGGGTGGGGATGGTGTGGGTCTAGCAGCGCCTGGGGTAATGTTTGGAGCCACTGGCTGGAGGGACCAGGAATTTGAGCAATAAGGGAACCAGGGAGGTCCAGTTAGAGGGCAGGTCAGGGGCCAAGGCTCATTTGTGAGGACAACCCCAGGTAGTTCTGTGAACCTGCAGAGACCTCAGGCTTAGTGACAGAGCCTCACATGTGGCCAAGAGGGGTGCCCCGCAGAGGATCACTGGTGTGGGAAGGAGCTGCCCCCCCACTTCCTTCTGCCCTCTGTACCCTCCTTGTGCAGCCCCCACATGGGACCTGACCCACAGCTTCTAAACCAAGCTTTGCTTTCTGAGGGTGACAGCAGGAGCCAATGGGATGATGCCTTTAAAAAACAAGGCTATTTGGAAAATTTTACAGGGGTGTGCAGGAACATGGAACCCTGCTCCCAGACCCTCTGTTTCCTTCATACCTAGAGCCTTCCAGGCCCCTGGCCCTTCCACAGAATCAGGAAGCCGGAGACCACAGGGGGTCCCCTGGGTTTCCCCCCCTCCACAGGCAAGGTCATGCCTTCCTTAAGGGTCTGTAGATTTCATTGTAACTCATTTTTTTCCCCCAGCCAATTACTTGGGATGCTCTGGGAATGAGTGACCATTGATTTGGGTCAGATCCACCTCAGTTCAAGATTTCCCAGAGAAGTGGGGCAAGATACAGCATCGCAGGGTCACTAGGGTGGCTAGAGATGCCGTGACAGAGGGTGGGCCACATAGACTGCAGTCCCAGAGCTCTGTTGTGCTGCCTGGTTGTGCACAGATTCCTAACCTCTTGGAGCACAAGGATGGAATGGGGCTTCCTTTGCTTAAAGGCTTTGGTTTGGAGGGCCCTGGGGCATGGAGCCCTCATCGGATACTTTGCCATGCTTCTCAAAGTCTGCTGGTTACCCACCAGCGAGCAACCTAGCCCATCTTTAAAAACAGAGCATATACTTGTCACGGAGAACTCTAAGTTTCAAAACAGATGGAGACAGAAGACCATCAAGTACGTTCCGAGACTCAGATTTCAGTGTTTCTTCCTGTTTATGCCTGTCAATGATGCATATTCTGTTTTCTTTGCTTACACTTTATTTAAAATTCAGTATTATTCTTATGACTTAAGCATTTCTTCTGTGCTCTGATAACCTTTTTTGAAGGCTGCATATGAGTCTCTCCATTTGGTCTCCGCTGTGATCAGATATCTACGTGATGTCCATTGCACTATTGCAAATATCACTGGTGAACATCTTTTTACACTAGTCTTTGCCTGAATGTGGGGGTAACTGTCTAAGGATAGCTCCTTACAAGTGTATGAACAGACTGGAGATCCTGTCACACTTATTTCCTTCCCTTCCTTCTTTGCTGGAGCCACACCTTCTCTTGTGGATGAAGGTGTTGCTACTAGAACACCTGCCTCCCTGCATTCATCGAGTTCAACCTAGTGCATGCAGGAAACCGTAAGTGCGCCAGCTAAACCTGGGAGGAAAATGTCAGTTGATGGCTCTGGTGTAAGGGTCTGAGGGCCACTTCTTGCAGCCAAGCGGAGAGGGTTGTGGTGGCTTCTCTCCTTGTCCTGACACTCCTCCATCTCTGTGTCTCTGGCTGTCTTCTCTGGGCTGAGGTTGTGGGAAGCCTGACCTCCAGCTCTCCCAGGCTACCCCTGCCTCTGTTATTATTTTTATATTTGTTACTTTAGGATACTGCTCAATTTCCAAAAGCAACAAGAGAACCCCAAATTCCAGGCATTCTTTCCAAAAAGAAAGCCATCCCTTGTCTGAAGGAGATAGCCCTCCAAGGGCTAAATGCAGAAAGAATGAGTTTTCTGGTAGATTTCAGAAAACACTTGGGCTGAGAGGAAGCTCTTTGGAAATAAATGAAGGCTTCACAATCTGCTTCTGCCCCATGGAGATGGTCTGGCCCTGGTGGCTAAAACAGAGGCTGGGGACAAGGGGGATGGGAGGGAGGACGGTGAGTGGGAAGGGCTTCCAGACAGTGGAGACCATGCTGTGAGCCCTGGACCAGGAAGCCTCACCACCCAGCGCCTGTCTCCTTACCTGCAAGATTCAAGTCACTGTGCAAACTCAGTAGGTTGTGGGGCTCAGGTGTGGTAATGGGGTGAAACAGCCAGGATGACACAGGGCACCTGGGATGGTTCCAGTACAGGTGCAGCTATGAACAACATTCATTTAGCCATTCAGCAGATATTTATGGAGCTCCCATTTGGGGGCTGGGTGGGGAAGCCAGGGTCAAAATGCGTGTTTGGGAGACTAGATCCCCATATCTCCCGAGAAGACATGCAGAGGGATTTTGCAGGGCAAGAGGTCTCTGGCTTCATCCTGTGCCCATGTCCTGTCTCCCCTGCCCTTTGGGCCTCAGTTTCCCCTCTGAGAGATGGGATGGACAGCCTGTAAGGATTCTCATGCTGTGCTAATGACCCTCCTGAGGTCTGCATCTGGTCAGTGAATCATTTTTCTTGCAAGGAGATGGGGCTGGATTGGTGAGGTGACAGGTCTATCTGCCCCTTGAGACTGGGAATCTGCCAGGACAGGGACTGTGGGCTGTCAGTCACTCTGGTGTGGCCAGGGCTTAGCACGGGGCTGGCACAGGAGTGGTTTCCACAGGAATCAGGCACCTGCTACTGCCTAGTAAGCCCTGGGAGGCTCAGAGGTCAGGCCTGAAGTCCCTCTGTGGGCTCTCAGAGGAGGCCCACATCTCCCCTCATCTTGGCAGGCTGACCAACACACTCTTTCTACACCGTATTACTTGGGAGGTGAGGTGGAGGTGCTATGAGCCTGGTCGATGGGGAAAGGCTTCTGGACACAATTAAGGACGGGTCAGCCAGTCCTGGGCTGGGAAGTGATGGCACATGCTTTTCTTCCTCCAGAAATAGCTTCACAGCCCTCAAAGAAACAACTGGGGTGAGAATCATTCTGGGGATCTTGGGATTCAGTCTGCAGGGGGGAGGCTGGATGGCTTTGCCAAGGCAGTCAGCAGTGAGCAGCAGAGCTGGGACGTGGCACAGGCCACCCTAACATAGTTGTCTTCTTATTACAGGGGCGCTGGGAGGTACTGAGGTTCTCAAAGGTGACGGGAGTGCAAATACCAATATAGCTTATCTCGCTCCTTGCATTTTCAATTGTTAGGCTCACTGAGGGTATAAGTGACTGATGGGCCCTGGGGAAGGGCTCTGGGCTGAGGCAGGGGGCTGGGGGTGGGTGGCAGGATGGGGGAGAGGGTGAGGAAAAGGCAGGCAGACGGTGTCACATGTCAATCTCTCAGTCATAAATTTTTTGTTGTTGTTCTGGATTCAGAATAATTGGATTCCTATTCATTGTGGGGTGTTAAAACCCTAAGACTCAGAATGAGGACAGGAGGGGATTTGGTGGAGTTGCCAGGAACACTCTAAAGGTGGATTTATCAATCCTATTTATTACATTGCTAATTAAGTCAGGCCTGAAGCAAGTATGTACATTGCTGTAGGTGTTTTCTTAAAATAAGCAGGAGAAGGCATGTTGGGATTTAAAGGAATCTCAGCGAGGAGGAGTCAAGATGGCGGAGAAGTAGCAGGCTGAGACTACTTCAGCTAGCCGGAGATCAGCTAGATAGCTTATCTAAAGATTGCAAACACCTGAAAATCCATCGGCAGATCGAAGAGAAGAACAACAGCAATTCTGGAAACAGAAAAACAACCACTTTCTGAAAGGTAGGACCGGCGGAGAAGTGAATCCAAAGAGACGGGAAGCTAGACCCCGGGGGGAGGGGCCGGCTCCCGGCAAGCGGTGGAGCAACCGCACACAAAATCAGGACTTTTAAAAGTCTGTTCCGCTGAGGGACATCGCTCCAGAGGCTAAACCGGGGTGAAGCCCACACGGGGTCAGCGTGGCCTCAGGTCCCGCAGGGTCACAGAAGGATCGGGGGTGTCTGAGTGTCGCAGAGCTTGCGGGTATTGGAACGGGAAAGCCGGCTACAGAGACAGATCTGACAGTAAGCTCGCAGCTCGGGGTTACCTTGAACCGGTCGCAGGCTCGGTGAGCTCGGAGCGCAGCCGGAGGTCAGGCAGATGGGAGTAACTGGGCGCTGTTCTCTGAGGACGCACTGAGGAGTGCGGCCCTGGGCTCTCGGCCCCTCCGGGCCAGAGACCAGGAGGCCGCCATTTGTATTCCCGTCCTCCGGAACTCTACGGAACTCTACGGAAAGCGCTCAGGGAACAAAAGCTCCTGAAAGCAAACCTGAGTGGATTACTCACCCCGGCCCCGGGTAAGGGTGGTGTAATTCCGCCTGGGGCAAAGACACTTGAGAATCACTACAACAGGCCCCTCCCCCAGAAGATCAACAAGAAATCCAGCCAAGACCAAGTTCACCTACCAAGGAGTGCGGTTTCAATACCAAGGAGAGCAGCAGAATTCCAGAGGAGGAGAAAGCCAAGCAAGGAACTCATGGATTTTTCCCTGTGATTTTTTTTAGTCTTGCAGTTATTTTAATTTTTTTCTTTTTCATTTTTTGTTTTTTTTTTTTTTTTCTCACCTTCGGGTAAAATTTTTTTTTAACTGTTACCTTTTTCTTTTTTAACGATTTTTTACTAGTTTATCTAATATATATATTTTTTCTTTTTTACATTTTTCTTAGGTGTTTTCTTTTTTTTAAATCTTTTCTTTTTTTTTTTCATTCTTCCTTTTTGAACCTCTTTTTATCCCCTTACTCCCCCGTCACGATTTTGGATCTCTTCTAATTTGGTTAAAGCACATTTTCCTGGGGTTGTTTCCACCCTTTTAGTATTTTACTTGCCCCTTCATATACTCTTATCTGGACAAAATGACAAGACAGAAAAATTCAACACAAAAAAAGAACAAGAGGCAGTACCGAAGGCTAGGGACCTAATCAATACAGACATTGGTAATATGTCAGATCTAGAGTTCAGAATAACAATTCTCAAGGTTCTAGCCGGGCTCGAAAAAGGCATGGAAGATATTAGAGAAACCCTCTCGAGAGATATGAAAGCCCTTTCTGGAGAAATAAAAGAACTAAAATCTAACCAAGTTGAAATAAAAAAAGCTATTAATGAGGTGCAATAAAAAATGGAGGCTCTCACTGCTAGGATAAATGAGGCAGAAGAAAGAATTAGTGATATAGAAGACCAAATGACAAGGAATAAGAAGCTGAGCAAAAGAGGGACAAACAGCTACTGGACCACGAGGGGAGAATTCGAGAGATAAGTGACACCATAAGACGAAACAACATTAGAATAATTGGGATTCCAGAAGAAGAAGAAAGAGAGAGGGGAGCAGAAGGTATACTGGAGAGAATTATTGGGGAGAATTTCCCCAATATGGCAAAGGGAATGAGCATCAAAATTCAGGAGGTTCAGAGAACGCCCCTCAAAATCAATAAGAATAGGCCCACACCCCGTCACCTAATAGTAAAATTCACAAGTCTCAGTGACAAAGAGAAAATCCTGAAAGCAGCCCGGGAAAAGAAGTCTGTCACATACAATGGTAAAAATATTAGATTGGCAGCTGACTTATCCACAGAGACCTGGCAGGCCAGAAAGAGCTGGCATGATATTTTCAGAGCACTAAACGAGAAAAACATGCATCCAAGAATACTATATCCAGCTAGGCTATCATTGAAAATAGGAGAGATTAAAAGCTTCCAGGACAAACAAAAACTGAAAGAATTTGCAAACACCAAACCAGCTCTACAGGAAATATTGAAAGGGGTCCTCTAAGCAAAGAGAGAGCCTACAAGTGGTAGATCAGAAAGGAACAGAGACCATATACAGTAACAGTCACCTTATAGGCAATACAACGGCACTAAATTCATATCTCTCAATAGTGACCCTGAATGTTAATGGGCTAAATGCCCCTGTCAAAAGACACAGGGTATCAGAATGATTAAAAAAATAAAACCCATCTATATGTTGCCTCCAGGAAACTCATTTTAAGCCCGAAGACACCTCCAGATTTAAAGTGAGGGGGTGGAAAAGAATTTACCATGCTAATGGACATCAGAAGAAAGCAGGAGTGGCAATCCTTATATCAGATCAATTAGATTTTAAGCCAAAGACTATAATAAGAGATGAGGAAGGACACTATATCATACTCAAAGGGTGTGTCCAACAAGAAGATTTAACAATTTTAAATATCTATGCCCCCAACGTGGGAGCAGCCAACTATATAAACCAATTAATAACAAAATCAAAGAAACACATCAACAATAATACAATAATAGTAGGGGACTTTAACACTCCCCTCACTGAAATGGACAGATCATCCAAGCAAAAGATCAGCAAGGAAATAAAGCCCTTAAATGACACACTGGACCAGATGGACATCACAGATATATTCAGAATATTTCATCCCAAAGCAACAGAATACACATTCTTCTCTAGTGCACATGGAACATTCTCGAGAATAGATCATATCCTCCGTCCTAAATCAGGACTCAACCGGTATCAAAAGATTGGGATCATTCCCTGCATATTTTCAGACCACAATGCTCTAAAGCTAGAAATCAACCACAAAAGGAAGTTTGGAAAGAACCCAAATACATGGAGACTAAACAGCATCCTTCTAAAGAATGAATGGGTCAACCGGGAAATTAAAGAAGAATTGAAAAAAATCATGTAAACAAATGATAATGAAAATAAAACGGTTCAAAATCTGTGGGACACAACAAAGGCAGTCCTGAGAGGAAAATATATAGCGGTACAAGCCTTTCTCAAGAAACAAGAAAGGTCTCAGGTAAACAACCTAACCCTACACCTAAAGGAGCTGGAGAAAGAACAAGAAAGAAACCCTAAGCCCAGCAGGAGAAGAGAAATCATAAAGATCAGAGCAGAAATCAATGAAATAGAAACCAAAAAAACAATAGAACAAATCAACGAAACTAGGAGCTGGTTCTTTGAAAGAATTAATAAAATTGATAAACCCCTGGCCCGACTTATCAAAAAAGAAAAGAGAAAGGAACCAAATAAATAAAATCATGAATGAAAGAGGAGAGATCACAACTAACACCAAAGAAATACAAACTATTATAAGAACATACTATGAGCAACTCTACGCCAATAAATTTGACAATCTGGAAGAAATGGATGCATTCCTAGAAACATATAAACTATCACAACTAAACCAGGAAGAAATAGAAAGCCTGAACAGACCCATAACCAGTAAGGAGATAGAAACAGTCATTGAAAATCTCCAAACAAACAAAAGCTCAGGGCCAGATGGCTTCCCGGGGGAATTCTACCAAACATTTAAAGAAGAACTAATTCCTATTCTCCTGAAACTGTTCCATAAAATAGAAATGGAAGGAAAACTTCCAAACTCATTTTATGAGGCCAGCATCACCTTGATCCCAAAACCAGACAAGGATCCCACCAAAAAAGAGAGCTATAGACCAATATCCTTGATGAACACAGATGCGAAAATACTCAACAAAATACTAGCCAATAGGATTCAACAGTACATTAAAAAGATTATTCACCACGACCAATTGGGATTTATTCCAGGGCTGCAAGGTTGGTTCAACATCCGCAAATCAGTCAACGTGATACAACACATTAATAAAAGAAAGAACAAGAACCATATGATACTCTCAATAGATGCTGAAAAAGCATTTGACAAAGTATAGCATCCCTTCCTGATCAAAACTCTTCAAAGTGTAGGGATAGAGGGCACATACCTCAATATCATCAAAGCCATCTATGAAAAACCCACCGCAAATATCATTCTCAATGGAGAAAAACTGAAAGCTTTTCCGCTAAGGTCAGGAACACGGCAAGGATGTCCCTTATCACCACTGCTATTCAACATAGTACTAGAGGTCCTAGCCTCAGCAATCAGACAACAAAAGGAAATTAAAGGCATCCAAATCGGCAAAGAAGAAGTCAAATTATCACTCTTCGCAGGTGATATGATACTATATGTGGAAAACCCCAAAGACTCCACTCCAAAACTGCTAGAACTTATACAGGAATTCAGTAAAGTGTCAGGATATAAAATCAATGCACAGAAATCAGTTGCATTTCTCTACACCAACAGCAAGACAGAAGAAAGAGAAATTAAGGAGTCAATCCCATTTACAATTGCATCCAAAACCATAAGATACCTAGGAATAAACCTAACCAAAGAGGCATAGAATCTATACTCAGAAAACTATAAAGTACTCATGAAAGAAATTGAGGAAGACACAAAGAAATGGAAAAATGTTCCATGCTCCTGGATTGGAAGAATAAATACTGTGAAAATGTCTATGCTACCTAAAGCAATATACACATTTAATGCAATTCCTATCAAAGTACCATCCATCTTTTTCAAAGAAATGGAACAAATAATGCTAAAATTTATATGAAACCAGAAAAGACCTCGAATAGCCAAAGGAATATTGAAAAAGAAAGCCAATGTTGGTGGCATCACAATTCCGGACTTCAAGCTCTATTACAAAGCTGTCATCATCAAGACAGCATGGTACTGGCACAAAAACAGACACATAGATCAATGGAACAGAATAGAGAGCCCAGAAATAGACCCTCAACTCTATGGCCAACTAATCTTCAACAAAGCAGGAAAGAATGTCCAATGGAAAAAAGACAGCCTCTTCAATAAGTGGTGCTGGGAAAATTGGACAGCCACATGCAGAAAAATGAAATTGGACCATTTCCTTACACCACACACGAAAATAGACTCAAAATGGATGAAGGACCTCAATGTGCGAAAGGAATCCATCAAAATCCTTGAGGAGAACACAGGCAGCAACCTCTTTGACCTGAGCCACAGCAACATCTTCCTAGGAACAACGCAAAAGGCAAGGGAAGCAAGGGCAAAAATGAACTATTGGGATTTCATCAAGATCAAAAGCTTTTGCACAGCAAAGGAAACAGTTAACAAAATCAAAAGACAACTGACAGAATGGGAGAAGATATTTGCAAACAACATATCAGATAAAGGACTAGTGTCCAGAATCTATAAAGAACTTAGCAAACTCAACACCCAAAGAACAAATAATCCAATCAAGAAATGGGCAGAGGACATGAACAGACATTTCTGCAAAGAAGACATCCAGATGGCGAACAGACACATGAAAAAGTGCTCCATATCACTCGGCATCAGGGAAATACAAATCAAAACCACAATGAGATATCACCTCACACCAGTCAGAATGGCTAAAATAAACAAGTCAGGAAATGACAGATGCTGGAGAGGATGAGGAGAAAGGGGAACCCTCCTACACTGTTGGTGGGAATGCAAGCTGGTGCAGCCACTCTGGAAAACAGCATGGAGATTCCTCAAAATGTTGAAAATAGAACTGCCCTATGACCCAGCAATTGCACTATTGGGTATTTACCCTAAAGATACAAACGTAGTGATCCAATGGGGCACGTGCACCCGAATGTTTATAGCAGCAATGTCCACAATAGCCAAACTATGGAAAGAACCTAGATGTCCATCAACAGATGAATGGATCAAGAAGATGTGGTATATATACACAATGGAATACTATGCAGCCATCAAAAGAAATGAAATCTTGCCATTTGCGACAACATGGATGGAACTAAAGCGTATCATGCTTAGCGAAATAAGTCAAGCAGAGAAAAACAACTATCATATGATCTCCCTGATATGAGGAAGTGATGCTGCATGGGGGCTTAAGTGGGTAGGAGAAGAATAAATGAAAGAAGATGGGATTGGGAGGGAGACAAACCATAAGTGACTCTTAATCTCACAAAACAAACTGAGGGTTGCTGGGGGGAGGGGTTTTGGGAGAAGGGGGTGAGATTATGGACATTGGGGAGGGTATGCGCTTTGGTGAGTGCTGTGAAGTGTGTAAACCTGGTGATTCACAGACCTGTACCCCTGGGGATAAAAATATATGTTTATAAAAAATTAAAAATTAAAAAAAAAAAAAAGGAATCTCAGCATTTTTCTTAAACCACCCAGAAGTGTAAGCATTTGTAACACTTCTATTATGCACCCAGCACTGTAAGGGGTGTTAATATATTCTCTAAAGAGATTGCTTTTTAAAAATTTCTCATCCCTCCTGCCATCATAACTAAGAGGTCTAAGAGCTTTTTTTCTTTTAAATATTTTATTTACTTATTTTTTAAAGATTATATTTAACACAGAGAGTGCACAAGTAGGGGGGTTAGGGAGAAGATGCAGGATCCCCAATGCCCAGAGAGCCAGATGTAGGGTTGGATCCCAGGACTCTGGGCACACGCTGAACCCACGGAGCTACCCAGGCGCCCCATGAGAGGTTTTAGACTAGGATGAAGGCAGGAGAAACAAGCGAGGGGTTCCTTGGCCTAACCCTAATAGCTATGGCTCAAATTCATCTTTCACTGCAGGCTTCCAGATACTCTGCAAAGGAGACAGTCCCCTTCCTGTCCCTGACTGCTCTGCCAATTCACAGGGGATCCGTCTCTCAAAGTTTCCTCTGTTCATTCTGCCAGGCTTAGGCCAGAGGGCTCCAAGCCTTGTGTGGACCCAGGCACCCAGGGTCCCAGCCACTGAACTCTTTCCTCTGCCCTGGATGTCCCCAGAATAGAACAATTCCGCGACTATGGAAGTGCCAACTCCGTGCCAGGACCAGGGAACAAACACAGCTGTACACAAGATAAACTCGCTTTGGCCTTGGGAGCCTGGATTCCCCAAGGAGGGCTCTGCCTGGCCTGGGAAGGCGGTTGTGGGAGGGGCACTTGGCTTTGACCTGGCTCTGCTCCAGTCACGTCCTGGGATCCCTGGCCAGCGACCTCCTGCCCCAGTCTACAAAAAGGCTGTTACCGCAGCCCAGCAGCAGAGGCTGTGATTTAATAGGGCTGGGTAGGGCATGGGCGTCGGTTTTGTCAGAACCCTCCCACAGCACCGGAGTGCAGTCAGGTGCGGAAACTACAGCGCTGGCACCGTGGAACAGTTCGACAAAGGAGATCTTTCAGCAAAGTTTTACAGATCAAGAGAGTAAGGCCAAGCCTAGTTGACTCCCGCTCAATGTCCCCAGGGCCCATCCACCCCCGCACACCTGCCCAAGGCAGGGTCACCGCCCATCCACGCACTCCAACGCTAGGCTCCTCAGGTCTGGTCCTGCCCGCTCCTGCCCCTTCTCCCTCCTGGCCGCTTCCCCCTCCAGATGGCCACGGGTGGAGCCCAGCAGGTGCTGAGGACCCTGGCGGGTGTCCACGGGGGCTGGGCGGGCCCAAAGATCCTCTAGGTCTCTCCTCGCGGCTCCACTGGGTCCCTGGGAGAGAAAAGGGCGGGCCACGCCGCGCCGGGACCCATGGTCTGCGGGCGAGCGGCCCAGGAGAAGCAGAGGAATGAGCATGGAGCTCGAGGAGCTGCGCCGGCGGGGCAGGGGCAGCAGCCGGGCTGAAAAGCACCTGCAGCCCGCAGCGGGCGAGACACGGGCGTGCGGCGGTGTTGCGTGGGGCGAGAGGGCGGGGCAAGGGCGCGAGGGGCGGGGCGAGGGCAGGGCGCGCTGGGCGGGGCGTGGGCGCGCCGCCGTCATAGGCCGCTCGCTTGCGCGCACCTGCCTGTCCTGCGCGCCGCCTCCAGGCGTCCAGCGTCCTCGCAGCTCAAGTTGCGGCTTCCGGGGGCCTGGGCTGCCAGCCAAGGGCACCGGGGATGGCGTGTAGCCGCGCTGACTCCAGTACTGAGGGGCTCTGGTAGGGGTGGAGCCTCGAGGGAGGAAAGGGGCCGGGCCATCCCGGGCCACTGACCCCTGCTGCTGCCTGGGCTGGAGCGCCGCTTCCCAGCTCCCACCCCTGCACCTGGGGAACGCTTGGGACACAGGAGACATCGGGGGTCCGTGCTCGCATGGACCGCCCACGAGAGAGATGCGTTCCCTGACAGGCTTCTTTTCCAGAACCCGAGGAAAAGTTTTGTTCCTCAGGTGCGCGGGGCTTTGGGCCCAAGAGGAGTCCACAGCCACCCGGCCAGTTCCCCTCCAACTCGGGGGTCTCTGACTGTCGACCCCCGGGACCCGGTTCGTTTTCGGGGCTACAGACTCCCTCCCCCCCGCCACAGTCCTCTACTTTGGGGCCCAGACCAAAGGGACCCTCTCCACTCTGGGATCACCTCCATCTCATGCACCTCCTCTACAGGTCCTTGTCCACCTGGGCCCCCCTGACCCCTGGCCCCTTTCACCTCAGAAATCAGCAAAACCCAAGACCCTTCCACTTGGGGGCCACGCACATTTGGGAATCCTGACTGCTGGACTCCTCTCCACCTTGGAGCTGTGGACCCCGTTTCTTCTTGGAACCGCTGTCCCTAGAACGCAGAACCCCCACATTCTCAGAACACCTTTCCCGAGGTCAGGGACTCCGATAGCCTCAGGGAGCCCCCTTTCCTGGGCCACACACCTTCTCGTGCAGGAGAGACCAGAGAGAGCTGGTGTGGGGATCCTCCCCACCCTGTGGATGGATGGAGGGGCCAGTGCTGGATGTGTGTGTGTGTGTGTGTGTGTGTGTGTGCTCACAGGAGGCCTCCCTGGGTACAGAGATGCCAGGAGGAAGCTTCTGGGATGAGGTCGTGATTTGGAAGCCTCAGGAAGAGGCAGGACTGGCAGCATAGACTCTAGGCTCTTGGCTCCTGCACTAGGCATTTAGTGGCCAGAGCTCTACCAGGCCAACACCCTACCCCCTCCAGCTTTTAGGTCTTGAAATTGCACAGCACCCTCTTCTCCAGTACCCAACTGAGAGCTTGTTTTGGAAAGTTCTGTGTGCAGGAGGCTCCTGGGCATCCACTCTCTTTATTTCCTGAGGCTAGTTGAGGAGGGTGGCGTTTTGGGGACCCTATTAACAGATGTTTGTACCTCCTTGTCTTGACTTCCTTTATTTTTTAAAGATTTTATTTATTTATTTATTTGAGAGAGAGAGAGAAAGAGAGAGAGAGAGATGGAGAGCGTGCAACAGAACACAGGCAGGGACAGGGGCATAGGCTGGGCAGAGGGAGAGGGAGACTCTCAAGCAGACTCCCCACTGAGTGTGGAGTCAGGTGGGGCTTGATCCTAGGATCCTGAGATCATGACCTGAAGGGAAACTAAGAGTCAGGTGCTCAACCAGCTAAGCTGCCCCCAACCCTTTTTCAGATGGGTTATATCTGCACACTGTTAGGTGCTTTGCCTGGACCCAGCTAGTCTTACAGCGGTCTTAGCACACTGCCTCTTGCCCAGTGTATCTGGTCAGTACCAACCCATGCCTCAAGTGTGGGAATGACTTCTTCCCGAGTCCTTCTTAACCCCTGTCCTGCCTGCGTTGCCCACCTTCCTCCAGGCTGTCCTAGTTGTATATATTGGATCCCTGTAGACTGTGGGCTTCACCTGATCCTCAGCTGAATAAGAACATGGCTCAGGGTTATGGAGTGAATATACCCTTTTGGAAACATTAAAGGACGTAGCACAACTGGTCCGGGGTCACCCAGCCTGTGAGAGGCATGGGTGAGATTCAGACTGCATTGGGTCCTGCTGTCACTTTCAGCTCACTTTAGTGTCCAGCCTGGCCCCAGCAGGTTCCTGCTCAGGACTTTGCTTTGTGCTGAGCTGGGCTTGCTTCCTCCCTGTGAAGCCATTTTCCCAGTGTGTCCCCAGCCCAGCCTCTCACATTGAGCATCAGTGCTGCCTTGGCTGGCCTCTGTTGATCGTGCCGTTCCTCTCCATCCCTCTGTCACCCCTCCGGCCCACTGTCCTACTGCCCTCTGTCCAGTGGGCCAAGTTCTGAGTTTCATGCCTGCACTTCCTCTCATCTGTGCTCTGTTGAAATCCTCTCTAACAGGGAGGACCTGCTTAGCAGAGCAGCTTGATTTGGAATCTGTCTCCCCCAGGGGTCAGAGCTTCTGACCATCATGTCCCCAGCCTCAGCACTGGGGAAGTCTGCCCAGCCTATTGTGGGTGCTCTTGGAACTCTGGGATCCTGGAGAAGATTTGCCATGAAAATAGGCATTTATAAATAATACGGAAGAGAAGATTTGAGGAAAATGAGTGGGTGTCATCTGGTAATGTTTGTGTTAGGACGGCTCTGAAATTTCTGGGGCCTGAATTGTCAAGAATCCTAGATTGCCCAGCCAGAAGGACCTCAGGTAGATCAGCTGCGCTCCTCACCTCATTTGACAGATGGGAGGTTGAGGCCCAGAGCTTAGTGCCACAGAGCAGGAGTGAGGAGAGATGTTAGTGACAGGAAGAAACCATAGAGTGAGCACAAAGTGGCTCAGCCTGGGCTTTGTTTAGGCAAATGAGTTGCTAAAACAGTGGGCCTGAGGCTGCTGGCCCTATCTAGTGCCCAGCAAGAAGTAATACAAGCTCCCATCTTCTGAGATCTAACTCTTCCCAAGCATGATTCTTAACGTTTTATTTGGGGGCACCTGGGTAGCTCAGTCGTTGAGTGTCTGCCTTCAGCTCAGGTCATGATCCCAGGGAGCTGAGATCAAGCCCTGCATCAGACTGCCTTCTCAGTGGGAAGGCTGCTTCTCCCTTTCACACTTCCCCTGCTTGTGTTCCCTCTCTCTCTGTCTCTCTCTCTCTCTGTCAAGTAAATACATAAAATCTTAAAAAACAAACAAACAAAAAACTGAAATGCTTTATTTGCCTGAGGAGATATGGTCTGTTATGGCTACCATTTTAATGCATGGAAATATGGGCACATGGGAGTTAAAGGAGTCCAAGGTCACACAGCTTGTAAGTGGAGGAGCCAGGATTTGAACCCTGGGCAGCCTGCCTCCAGAACCTGCATTATTTCTCCCCTTTGTGTATGTCATTTTTAAAAACCTTTTCCCTTAATTCTAACATACAGGATGTGTAAACCTTGTTAAGCATTTAGTTTTCTGATCATCATAAAGCTTAGGGTCTGAAGCATTGCAGCAAGCTGGGGTGGGCTTTGATGTCAGACCTGGTTGGAATCCAGTTTCTGGTGCTGCGTGACCTTAGGTGACTTACTTAGCCTCAGTTTCTGCACTGAGCTTGGCAGCCTTGTGATGAGTAGAGTGTGTGACAGCACCTAGCAGGTTTGGTGCCTGGTGAATGTTTAATAAATGTTTTTCTCTTTTTAGTAATGAAGATTCTAAGTTGTGCTTGTTTTGTTAAGTGGTCCGAATACCTTCCTCATTGGTCAGTTGCCTGTCAGTCACCTTGTAGGTACTTGTGATGAGTCACTTTGGTAAGTTACTATATGTAGCTGAAACATTTGGGGGTAGTGGGGGGACACCCCCCCACCCCCAGTGCCCCTGCACTGAAAGTCCTTAGTTTAAACTGTCCCATCTATGCCTTTTTTTTTTTTTAACATAACCACTTTGGGGCAGTGCAAGTTACATGTATTCTCCTTAGGGCTGTGACGGAGCCTTTGGGAACCCCCAACAGTTTACCTCCAATTTCTGTCTGGCTTGCTCATGGGCCAAAACTTATTTAACCAACATTCTGTTACATTCCGGGCACCTGAAAGTTGCTGTTGCCTTCTAGAGGAATATATTGAACTTTTAGGAAATTCTTTTTTGGGAGTGTTTTCTTTTTTTAATTTTTAATTTTTTAAATTTCTTTTCAGTGTACCAGAATTCATTGTTTATGCACCACACCCAGTGCTCCATGCAAAACGTGCCCTCCATAATACCCACCACCAGGCTCACTCAACTTCCTACCCCCTGCCCCTTCAAAACCCTCAGATTGTTTTTCAGAGTCCATAGTCTCTCATGGTTCATCTCCCCCTCTAATTTCCCTCAGCTCCCTTCTCTTTTCCATCTCCCCATGTCCTCCATGTTATTTCTTATGCTCCACAAATAAGTGAATCCATCAGAAAGGATGAATACCAAACTTTTGTATCAACATGGGCAGGACTGGAAGAGATTATGCTGAGTGAAATAAGTCAAGCAGAGAGAGTCAATTATCATATGGTTTCACTTATTTGGGACTGTTTTTATCCTGAAGAATAACCCATTTAAAATCAAATGACTTTTATGGTTGACTATTCCATTTTGCATAACATAAACTGACCCATTGTTTTCAGCTGCTCCTGCAGCAGTTCCAAGAGCAAGCCCATGGGAGTCCTCCCCAGATTAGGCCCAGCACAGAGCAGTGTCATTACACAGAACCCTCATGCCTTGTCTCCTTGTCTGCGAGATGGTAATGATTGCACAGGGAGCTCTGTGGGTTGTTGTGAAGGTTACAGAGATGGTGGGTGTAGACTTTGAACACCGTGCCTGACACACAATGCAGACCTGGTGAAGAGGCAGCTGCCCATGTTAATTGTTGATGCCGAGGCACCCAAGTTCCAGAACGGCATGTGTCTTTTTTTCCTGGGTCCTTTTTGTCTCAGCTCTGACCTTAGAAAGAGAAAGTGACTCAGTGTGGTTGGTGCTTGTGGAGTCCTCTACAAAGCCAGCTAATTCATATGGGTGATGTCCTGGAGATAGGGGACTTTCCTGGGTGGTAGGACCTCATTACACAGGCTTAACTAGCAGGTTTCTCCTGACTGGTCCTGTCCTCCAGGGTCAAGATGAAGGCCTGCCAGGAGGCTGGTGATCTCACCAGAATTCTCCCCAGGATGCATGAAGGACCAAGAGGGGTTTTGTGCAGAATGACGTGGTGTTGGAGAGAGAACAGGTGGGGCCTTGCCTCTACCGTCCTGGGCAGGTCACTGTGTCTGGCTCAAGCTGGCTTTTTTCCCATCTGGGAAATGGCAGAAGACAGTCTGCTTTTTTACAGGAGGGATGAGGTTTTAGGGAGGTTCTCGATGACTGTATTGGGGCGGAATGAGTAGCAGAGTTGACCGAGGGGCTTGGAGTCATGGACTTGGGTTCAGGCCCCCGCTGCTGCCACATAAAAGTGGAGCCCTTGCATAAGCCATGGACCTCAGTGTCCTCCTCTGTGCAGTGGGGATAATACCTAGCACATAGGGCTGTTAGGGCTATAAAGCAGAAGGCCATATTAGGAGCTTAGAGCAGGGTCTGGTACCCATTAAACTATAGTTTTATGGTGATGCTCTGGGGTCATTGGTGTTGCAGACCTGGTCCTACCTTCTTGAAGCTTTGGCTGTGTGACAGATGGGTTCTGAGGCCTGGCTAACAGAAAGGAGCAGTGTCTGTGTTAAGATTAAGGGTACAGGGGGGCGCCTCGTGGCTCAGTTGTGGAAACCTCTGACTCTTGGTTTCAGCTCCGATCATGATCTCAGGGTCGTGGGATCAAGCCCCATGGTGTCCTCTGCTCTCAGCGTGTAATCTGTTGGAGATTCTCTCTCCCTGCATTTGCGTGTGTGCTTTCTCTCTATCCCTGTCTCTCTCTTTCCAAAATAAATGAATCTGGAAAAAAAAAGGATTGAAGTACGGAAATCAGTGGTGGAGCTGGGTGATGGGATGCTTGGCAGCAAAGGCAGGTGCACTCTTCTTGGAGGCTCAGGGGGAGGTGCAGTGTCCCTGGTGCTGATGGGGGTGTGAGGAAGCAGCCCCCAGCAGCATCTAGAGAGAAGCCTGGAGGGAGAGGGCCCTGGGGAGCAAATGCCTATGGGCAGGAATCAGTCACAGGCAGATGAGTGCCAGCAGGTGTCTGCATGGGTGGACAGCACAGCACCGTTTCTTCCTGAAGCCACACATGAGTGGAGGCAGGCCCACTAGGGACATCCTTAACTAAATTTAGTTATGCCATCCATAACTAAATCATTTGGGTTTGGCATCCTAAACTGTTTATTTATGAAGACATGGTCAAGACCTTGTCCCACTGCCTTTCAAAGAGAAATAAATTAAACTGTTGTTCAGGATGGACTCGTTTTCCAAAGGCTCACTCAGAGTCACTGGCAGAGCTGCCATGGGCTTTCTGACTTGTCTTGAAGGACTGGCCCTGGCGGGGTGAGGGGTGCACCCATCTCTCAGAGCTCTTACCCTCTCTGCTTGCTGCAGAATGTTTTTGTGACTGATACATAAAATGCAGGTTCATCTTGCTGCCTGGAATAAAAACAGCCTTCCTCTGATCTGTACTTGACATCCTGTGTGTTTTTCCTGTGTGGGAGGTGATGGCTGGCCATCCTTAAACCTGTATCATGTGGCTGGCCACCTGGGCCTGGAGGAGTTGGGCTGCAGGGCCTGTGGGGTCTGCCATGGCCACTGCTTGGGGGGGATTGTCTCAGGCTTCGGGAAGCCAGTGTAGAGGGAGGAAGTCTCTCACTTTCCTGGACTAGCGTGCATTGACTCTACTTCCCCAAGTAGTGCGGTGACCACCTGGCCACAGGATGGTCATTCCTGGGCTTGCTGCTGGGAACTTGATAGGGGGTGGAGGGGCATTTCTTCCTCATCTTATGTCCATGGCTCACCTTGTTCTTGAGGAAGAACACACTCACCATAGATGTTTCTTGGATGGACTGTCCCGGAAACCTGCCCTCTTAGAACCTAGTTGTTAGCAGTAATTAACTCAGCAAGTAAACTTGGAATCCTTAATCCCTGCCAGGCATTTGGCCAGACAGTGGTATCTGGAACTTGTTACCTGGTGCCTGCTGGAGCTTTAGGAACCAGTGGAGGGACAGGGAGCAGCAGCACATAAACAGTTGTCTTAGGAATGTGGCCAAAAGGAGCGTCAGAGGAAGGAGGACCTGCAGCCTCCTGGGAGAGTAGGGGAAGGCTTCTCAGGGAAGGTGGCTTTGAGAGTGTGCTGTGTCTCCTTGTGCCACCTGCTGCCAGATACCCAGAGGCACTGATGTCCCAGGCCATGGGGTTTTGAGAGAGGTGAGGGTGAGAGCACAAGGCTGCTGAGGCTGGTGAGGCTGTGGTGGGAGGGCCCTGAGCCAGCTCAGGGAATTTAGGCTGATCCTGTCTTTAGAAAACATGTGACTTGGCTGGTGTCTGATAGCCATCCTGTAGCCTCTCTGAGATAGAGGTGCTTCCTATGTGCAGAGCAGCCCCCCCCCCACCTTTGGAGTACAGTCAAAAGACAGGTGCTCTGGCTGGTGGCTTCTGGTTTCATAGGACTGGTGGCCTCATGGGGAAGGGTTTGAGGACAGGTGACCTGAGTCCTTGTGGGGTTTGGTTTGAGAGTATGTTGCAAATAGAAGGACATTTTTGCTTTTAGGTTTATTTCCCTGAAGGCCACCAACCTTGTTTGTAGGGTTTAAGGAACTTCAGTTGGACTTGGAACCAGCGGAAGCATCAGAGGTCATTCATCTTCTCCCTAGAAGAGGCCCTTGTCCCGCTGGCCTGGGCCCCAGCAGAGAGGAGAGAGCAGTGCAGAAGAGGCCACGACCAGGCAGCTTTGGATCCTGTCACACCTGCTTCGCTGCCCTTGTGCTCTAGTGGTAGCAATTCTGAAATGGGGTCCTTGTGTTCACTCCACACACGTTTTGTGTTCTGTGTCTTCTTGTCTTAGAACTGCTGTCTAAAGGCATCTTGTGCAGGTCCTTCAGCTCTTTGCGTGGCTGCAGCAGAGGAAATTCCCATTCACTGGGCACAGACTGTGTTCGGTCGGGCGGTGTGCCGGCGCTCTCACCGAGCCTTCTCGTTTCATGTATTCCCGGAGCAGCCATGAGTTTTGTGGTGTCGCCCACTTTCCTGCCAGTCAGGAGGGAAGTCGAGGCCCTGGAAAGTTACACATTCTCCCCATGGTAAGCGTCAGAGCCAGAATGTCAGTCGGTCCAGGCAGCCGGCTTTCAGCTCTGTTTGCTGTGAGGATTTCCTCTGGTGTTTCTGGCTTTTTGCCAGTTTAACTTCTCAGACCATTGGTCCTGTTTTGATCATTCTAATGACTCTCGACATTGTGAAAGATTAGCTCTTCACTGTGTAGTGGAAATGTTTATTGCTGTATTTTCCTTCTAATTAAAAAAAAAAAGTCAAAGTCTCAAGTTTATATCCATTTGAATCTTCCTGTGTCTTCCTGTTGTGAAGTGGTTAGGTTCAGGAATTTCCTAGGGCAGTTGGCAGGGGCTTTGCCTGGAGGAACCCAGGCCTGGGGACTAGGGGTTGGGGCTCAGCCCAGGCAATCAAGGGCAGTGTGAACTGTGGCCTGAAAATGTGTTCATGTGTGCTGAGTCTTTTGGAGGATGAACTGAGGTTTTGCTCAGTAGGTTAGAGAAGCACTTGATGGAATAACACTGATAATTTTGTTTTCGTATTCAATCCTAATTTTGTGTTTTTGTTTTGGCATAGTACAGTGAGTTCTACCTTCTAAGAAAAAGATGGTAATTGATTCCTACAGCATCATGATTTAATAATCCTTCCTCACTCACTAAGTCATATTTCAGGTTTTATTTTTTTTTCTTTTTCAAAGGTTTTATTTATTTGACAGAGATCACAAGCAGGCAGAGAGGCAGGCAGAGAGAGAGAGAGGAGGAAGCAGGTTCCCCGCTGAGCAGAGAGCCCAATGCGGGGCTCCATCCCAGGACCCTGAGATCATGACCTGAGCTAAAGGCAGAGGCTTTAACCCACTGAGCCACCCAGGCAACCCCATATTTCAAGTTTTTATATATAGTTCCATCTGTTTCTGAATTCTGCATTTTGATTCATTCCATCATATTCTTTTTATTTTTTAAAGATTTTATTTATTAGAGAGAGAGAGGATAAGCCAGGGGGAGGGGCAGAGGGAGAGGGAGAAGCAGACTCCTCATTGAGCAGGGAGCCTGATGTGGGGCTCAGATCCTAGGGCCCTGAGATCAGGACCTGAACTGAAGGCAGATGCTTGACAGACTGAGCCACCCAGGTGCCCCACATTCTTTCATATTTTTATTTTTCCTCCAGTGCTGCACTGTTTGTCTGGTTGCTTTGATTTGTGGGAGTGGAGGAGATGACTCCCTCCACTGTTCTTCTAATGAATTTTCTTTTACTGTGTTGACTGGAGAAGGGCCAGGCTTCCTTCAGGATGGCTCAGTGATACCCACAAGGCAGTGGCTATCATTGTTCCCACTGTGCTTCAAAACCTTCACCCACTGATTCTTTGATGATGGCAGCCACCAGCAGAGTGCCTGCTGAGGACTGCTGCCTTGGGATGTTTTTCCCATGGTGCTGGACTTAATTCTTCCTGGGCACTCAATGCAGCTGGGATTGGAGCCCAGGAAAAGTCCCATTAGAACCCAAGAAAGTGGGGTGCCAGGGTGGCTTAGTCAAGTAAGTGTCTGCCTTTAGCTCAGGTCATGATCTCAGGGTTATGAGATTAAGCCCTACACTGGTGTCCATGCTGGCTGTGGAGCCTATTTAAAAAAGAAAGAAACAAACAAAAAAACAACCCAAGAAGGTACCATTCTTTATGTTGTTCCACACTGTGGGTCAGATTTCTTTTTTCTTTTCCTTTTTTATTAAAGATTATTTATTTATTTGTCAGTGAGAGAGCACAAGCAGAGGGACAAGCAGGCTCCTGGTTGAGCAAGGAGCCTGATGCAGGACTCGATACCAGGAGCCTGAGGTGGGACTCGATCACAGGACCCTGTGATCATGACCTGTGTCATGTTGCGCTGCTGCCTAACAGATTGAGACATCCAGGCATCCTGGGGGATCAGATTTCAATAACCCCACCTGATTTCTTCAGTTTTGACATTTTAAAGGACAACGGAAGGTAGCTTAACCTACACCAGAGTTCTCTGTCTGCTGGAGGCTGTGCTGTCCAGGCCTATGTGCTTCCTACCCCATCAATTCCACCTGTGTCTTGGCCAGAGAGCTGGAAGCAGGTGCACGTGTGTCATAGCTTCGACTCTTGTCACTTAAGTCTCTATTGTAGGTTTATGGTCTTTATTTTTCCTTTTTTTTTTTTTAAAGTATTTTATTTATTTATGTATTTATTTAGAGAGAACGGAGTAGGGAGCAGAGACAGAGGGAGAAGCAGACTCCCTGGTGAGCAGGGAGCCTGACATGGGGCTAGATCCCAGGACCCTGGGATCCTGACCTGAGCCAAAGATGGATGCTTAACTCACTAAGCCACCCAGGCACCCCTTTATTTTCCTGTTATTGATTATCTGCCTTCCTGAGGCAGCCTTCTACCTGGGATTTTATAACTCCACACTAAGCTATTTATCCACTAGGTATGGCCTATTTTGGGGTCAGTCCCATACATCCCGACTGTGCTACTAAATAACGCTATGATCTTGGATCCATTTCTTGACCTGTCTGAACCTTGGTTTCCTCCGTGGTGGTGAGGATAATATGCCCTCCCTTGTGGACATGTGGAGGGCCATAACTGACTTGGAGGTGGTTGGGGCCATCTCATGGCACTTGAATATACAATTTATCTTGTTTCCTGTCTTGATAATGATGTCCTGGTTTTAATGTTGTCTTGGCACAAGTAGAACTTGACTTACATGTGGGTTATGAATTCACGTAGTTTTGACAGAGGTGTTCATTTCATTTATTTTATTATATGTTTTAAGTAGGCTCCACGTTCAGTGCAGAGCCCAGTGTGGGACTCGAACTCACCACTGTAAGATCAAGCCCCAAGCTGAGATCAAGAGTCTCCCACTCAACACACTGAGCCAACCAGGCACTCCTTCTGTTTATCATTTTTCAAAAAACATGAAAAACAAGTAACCTTTTCTCTGCCTGGACCTGTCCTCACACCTGCTGTGTTGGCCTGGGGGTCAGACATGTAACTGGTGTGATGCTGGTGATGATGAGCAAGACAATTGTTAATTCATTTTGCCCTAGCTGTTGTTGTCCTATTATTTTGCTTTATTTTTTTTAAGCCTTTTATTTTATATCGTGGTGATATATGCTAAAACTATAGCTTCTGGTCCTGCATTAAAACTTGGATATGTAGGTCATTTTTCAGGGATTCATGCCTGGAAATACAGTATTTGTTTTTCTCTGTCTGACTTATTTCTCTTAGCACAATACCCTCTAGGTACATCCATACTGTTGTAAATATCAAGATCTCATCCTTTTTGATGGCGGAGTAATATATGTATACACCACTTCGTCTTCTATTGCTGGACATTTGGGCTGCTTCCGTGTCTTGGCTATGGTAAGGAATGCTGCAGTAGGCTTAGGGGTTTATCTGTGCTTTCAGAATGTTGAGTCTGGTTTGTCAACTGCCACAACATTTGTGGGAACTTAGGAAGGGACCCAGGTCCAGGAGGTAGGAGGAGGAGTGCAGCTTTGGGCAGTGTGGGTTGAGGTGTCTGTGGGACCCCCAGGTGTAGGTTCTGGGTGGGCAGTCAAAATGCAGGGAGGGAGCTTGGGGGAAGAGAGGTGCAATCATGCTGTTGCCAAGGGACAGGTTCCTTGTAGAGAGAGTGACACTTAAGGATTTGGGGTAATTCCTTATTTTCTTAGGCAGATAAAGAGGAAGGATAAAGGAATAGTGGATGGAAGGGGAGGGGCATGGCTTTGATGCCAGGAAAGCATTTTGCCATAGATGTTCAGAGAAGAGAGAATTTCAAGGAACGAAATGTCAGCAATGTTTGATGATGCAAAAAGTTGCAGAGCAGCTGGATTAGGAAGTGGTGGTGGATCAAGGAGGTTGTCACTGAGTACTGAAAGAAAAGGCGAGGTGAGTAGTGGGATACTAAGCCAGACAGAGAGATGGAGTGACTGGGGTGAGACCATGGAGGCCACACACAAGAGTAGCCTTTTAGAAAGTTTGATGATGAAGACATACGATCATAACTCCAGGCATAGCTTGGCCAAGGGTGGGTTTTTACAGGCTGCATTTACCTGTTTGCAAGCTGACTGAAGGGAGATCACTGATGGAGGGATATGGGTTGAGATGGGATCACATATACAGAAGAGTGTGCAGAGAGGAGTGTATGGATGCCTGACTGCTTCTGCAGGACCTAAAGCTGACATCAGGCATGGAGGGGACGGAACGTGGCTCAAGGAGGTGTGGCAGTCTCGGACACAGACCACATGGCTCAGAGTCTCAGAGTGCTCCAGGTTCCAGGTTCCAGATGGTCATCAAGTCAAAAATGGGCTTCCCAAGGATGCCCACAAGGGGTTTTGTTTTTTGTTTTTCAGTGAATTGTTTTGTTTCCCCCACTATGAGTTATAAATTGACCTAAATCTTGAGTTTAATTTTTTTTCCAAGTTGGTAGCTAATTTAAATATGAAACAATCTGATTTTTATCCTGTTTCCTTGTTTTGCTCCACTTAACTTTTTTCATAGGTGTGTGGAGGGAAAAAGTGTGATACTATGGGGAATCAAAATAGCAAAGAAAGAAACTAAAATCCTTTGTCTTAAAAAAATCCCTATAACCAAAAAAAAAAAAAACAACACATTTTAAAGGCTCCTCAGTCCCTCCTCCCCCCTCCTTTGCTCTCTCTGTCCTTTTAGGAAAAATGTACTTGTTCAAGAGTGTATCAGTTAGGTTGTGCTGCACAACAAATTGCATCCCAAAACTAAGTGCCTTATAAAACAACCAGTCATTGAGCTTATAATTTTGTGGGTTTATTGGGCAGTGATTCTGGTTTAGGCTGGTGTATGCCTCTCCCATTGGCTGGTGGGATGTGGCCTCATTTACGTGTCCTGTGGTTGGCACGGTATTGACAAGGGCACTCTGCTTGCAGGCTATCTTGAGCTCCTTTACCTGCTAGCCTTAGGGTTCCAAGCTCAGCGAGTGCATAAGCCTTTTCAAGCTTGTGCTTGCCTCACATTTGTTCATGTCACATTGGCCAGAATAAGTTACAAGCCTTTCCAGTGCAAATAGAGAAATGGACCTCTCTTGATAGGAGAGAAATAATTCTGTATTCTTGAATGTACTATAAAGAAACATAATGAAGCGCCAATAAAAATAGGGTTGAGATTTTAAAGTTTCTTGCTTTTAATGCAGTCTGTGTTTTGATTGGAATACCAGGAAGAGAGTGTACCAGAGAACAGAAAAAAGGATGTTTGCTTTGGATAATGGAATCATCTTGTGATCACTTCAGCCCTCCATGATTTAGGCCAAAACCCAAGTTTATTGGCTCTATATTCAAAATACATCCAGAACCACTGGCCTCTTCTCACTGTCTGTGCTGGTAATGCTGGTGCTCCTGTTATCCTCACCTGGATTAGTATAGTTAGCCTCAGAAATGGCCTTCCTCTTCCCACAGTTGTGACCCCTATCCCCTCACCCCTGCCCAGTCTCTTCAGAACAGCTGGGATGATGCTTTAAAAATACTCACATCATGACTCAGCAGTCCACACCCTCAAATAGCTTCCCAATTCTGGAAGTCATTACAATGACCATAGACCCCACTGACCTGCCTGCCTTTACCCTATCTGCCTTGTAACCTTACCTGTGGCAGTTCTCCCCCTTTGCTTGTAAGGGCCTATTTAGCCAGAGCAGCTCCATCCTGACCCTGCTCCTCACCCCCCTTCAGGGAACTTAAAAACAAGTCCCAGGTAACAAAGCCCAAATACAAGGGTGGGTCAGGCCAGGTGGAGGTATCCAGTCAGTGGGGGTGCATACTGTCTCCTAGCTATCAAGGAGTATGGGTCCCACCCTTTGGGGTGCCAATTCTGACCAAGATGATAGGCTAGTTCAAATATCTACTATAGGGTAATTCAATTGGTCACTTACGTGTGACCTAGCAGGACTGTGCAGCTTTCTCTGTGTTACAATCTCATTGGTCACCTGTGCTTGGCCAGGCCCAACCACATGGCCTTTGCCTTTAAAAGCTAGTCTGTAAAGAAGAGAGAGGTCACTTCTTTGCAAAGATGGCCCCGGCTGGTCAGTTTGATTCTTGATGCTTGGCGCGTAATAAAGTTTTGCTTGACCTTCACTTTGTATTAGTTTCGCTCCTTTGACCATGGACCCAACACGCTGCAGACACAAGGGCCTTCTTGCTGTTTCCTGACCATGCGTTACCATGGCTTACTCCGCCATAAGAACTTTTGTCCAGTCCCTCTGCCCAGAACAAATTTCTCCCAAAGGTCCATATGGCTTATTTCCTTACCCCAAATGTTCATGTGTCTTCCTTCCTTACCTCTTTCAGATCTTTGCTCAGATGTCATCAGCAAGGTGTTCCCAGACCTCCCTGGTCAGAATTGAATACCACCTGTCTTGGCATTCCCCATTAGCCTTCCCTCATCTATTGAATGCCTCTTCCTGCCAGAACATGAGCTTCCCCAGGGCAAGGATTGTTTTGTTTTGTATCACTCCTGTATCCTCATGATCTGGCAGGATCTCTGACACAGCGACCTTCTTTGAGATTTGTTCAGTGAATGAGTGCCATCTTCTCTTATTCCATAGAGCTCTGGGGATTCCATTACATCAGGAGTCCACAGCTTACAGCTGGCTGCTTGTTTGTACAAATAAGTTGTTGGACACAGCCATCCCCAGGGCATGTATGTGTTCCCCATGGCTGCTTGGGTGATTACAAGAGGGGCTTGTAGAGCCTAAAATACAGACTGCCGGCCCTTTCCAGAGATGGTTTGCTGCTTCCTAAGTTAGATGCTGAATGGTGAGCACTTAGTGCAGGTTCGCAGCACCGAGACTGGACAATCAATGTAATTGGCTGCTGTAGGTTTTGTAGTTTCTATGATTGTCACCCTCACAAGGTCAGTGCACATGGTCTTCAGATGTGCATGGCTTTTTAAAGTTATGACTGCTCTGTGCCTCTTCACATCAAAAAAGCTAGAACTCTTTCTTTGCTTCTGCTGTGCCTTCCCTCATAGTGTGAGTTTGTATGTAACTAATTGAGAAAGGAATATATTGCCTTCCACAGCTGACGGTGACTTGGAAAACGTGGAAGCTGTGTTTAAACAGCTAATGAGGAGCAGCTATTCTTGATGTGGACTCAGGCAGTGTGGCCTGGGGGGTCTGTCTACATTCCTGACACAGAGTCCACGTGACCCCCTGGTAGTTTTTGAATAAATGAGTGCATGTTGAAACTTAAATGCTTTTAGTATAACATGATTTTTAAGATTATCAAATTTACACACTGTCATGATAATGAATTCTTTTATATATATATTCCAGGGAATAATAAGTCACAAAGGGAGGAGCTGGACTCCATCCTCTTTCTTTTGCAGTAAGTTTTGTTAAATTCATTTAGCTTTTAAGATTCTTGTTGTTTTAAAATGTGATATTTTGGGCACCTGGGTGGCTCAGTGGGTTAAAGCCTCTGCCTTCGGCTCAGGTCATGATCCTAGGGTTCTAGGGGCTCTCTGCTCTCTGCTCAGCAGGGAGCCTGCTTCCCTTCCTCTCTCTCTGCCTGCCTCTCTGCCTACTTGTGATCTCTGTCTGTCCAAAAAAAAAAAATAAAAATAAAAATAAATAAATAAATAAATAAAATCTTTAAAAAAATATGATATTTTAACTCTTTAATTTTACTTGAAGACATAAAAAATGATGGACATATATTTTCTTCTTTCTACTTTTATAAACAATCCTGCAAAGAATATTCTTGTGATTTTTAATTTTTTTGCAAACATGGGAGAATTTTTCCTGTATGGTTACCTAGATGTGAAGTTATTAGATGGAAATGTATCCACATTTAAAATACCAATTTTGCCAAATTATTTTTGAAAAGGTCATATAAACTTATATGGAAATCTGTATGGAAATTACATGTAAATTTACCTATCCACACACGTGTGTGTGTGTGCAAACTGACATATTAAAACTCAGGTGTTTTTTTTTTTTTAAGATTTTATTTATTTTTTTGACAGACAGATATCACAGGTAGGCAGAGAGGCAGGCAGAGAGAGAGGGGAAGCAGGTTCCCGCTGAGCAGAGAGCCTGATGCGGGGCTCGATCCTATGACCCTGAAATCTTGACCTGAGTCAAAAGCAGAAGCTTTAACCCATTGAGCCACCCAGGCACCCCAACTCATTGTTTTTAATGCGTATTTTCCTGACCACTGGTGAGATTGCAATCAATGTGTCAGTGTGTCCATGTGTGATTACATATTCTTTTCTAAGTTGGAACAATATATTTGAGTGTGGTTCTTGATCAGTTAAGCTTACAGTCTTTCTTGTCCACAAATTGTATTGGACAAGTGCCAGGTTACTGTCACCTTGAGAGCTCCAGTAAAACTAAATTGTTGGTTCTGCAAGTTAAGTGTTGGTTATCTAAAATTATTCATGGTTTGAAGAGACACGTACTTAGGTTGGTGTGGGATCAACTTTATGACTGTAAAGGGAAGGCCTAATGTCTGTTTGTTGCAGAGCTGGCCGGAGGGAGAGGCCAGGACAGAAGGTGTCCATGGATTTTTTGGTTTGTGGGATAAAACAGATACCTGAGGACCTCCCATCCAGTACTTCGCTCATGGCTGGCAATGACTGTGTTTTCCTTTCTCTCCTTTAAGGGCTGTATGCCTTCCCTAGAGTAAGAGCCTTTGATTCACTGTATATTTTGTGGTGGTTATTGTGTTTCCTGTGAATGGAATTTGTACTGAGGAGCTATCTTTAACAGGAGCTTTAGTTAAGTCTGTCATTTACATATGGATCTACTAACCATCATTTGTTTGAACTATCCCATTAATTTATATGATCTTATTTCTGTAGCAGTTTATACATTTACTGAGGAATCTTTAACATATATGCAAGTTTTGAAGCATGGTGCTTCAGGAAACAGAACTTTAGAACTAGAAGCTAGTTGGGTGCTTCTCCTCCATCCTGTTCTTTTTCTCCTCTGACGGCAGTCACTTCTCTGCATTATGCCGTTACCCTTCTTTTTCAAAAATTGTTTTTACCCCCAGTATCCATATCCCTAAACAATGCCTTGTGAAGTTTTATTTGGTTTTGAGTATAATAAAAATGGCCTCACATGGTACAGAATCATCTGTGGCTTGCTGTTTACATTCAGTGGTATTTCTGAGATTTATCCATGTTTTTGAATTTAGCTCAAGTTAATTCATTCCATCCCCATGGCTGGGTTAAAGGAGTATGTCTTTAATTTAACACATTTAATTCCAACATTTTATCTACAGATTTTTTTTTTTTGTTTGTTTTCTGGGTGGACAGTCACATGGTCTATGAATAATGACAGGCTAGCCAGTTAGTCTCTTTTCTTATGTCGCATGGGTGAATAGACACAACAAAGACAGTCATCCTGCTTCTGATTTAAAGAGTTCTGTTAGTGTTTCATCATTCAGGGCTTCCCCGACTCCTGGTGTTTAGTTAATGGAGTTCTCTGTAAGTTTTCAGAACACATACTTTATCAGATTAAGTTCACTTCTATTTCTAGTTTGGTAAAATTTATAAAAACTCATAGATAGGTTTTGAAGTTTCCAAATATGTATTTCTTCTGCATTAACTGAGATAACCATGTGATGATTCTTCATGAATATAAGTGTGGTGAATCATAGTTCTGAATTTTGGAGGCTAATACTTTGCACTTTTGGATCTATGGTCACAACTGAGGTTGGCCCAAATTTCCCGTGCTCACATTGTTTCTGAATGATCCTATCATAAAAATTGTAGCACCTGGTGTCAAACATTTCTTTTTCAATTTTATAAAATAGTTTGCATAAGATTGGAATGATCTGTTCCTAGAAAGGGTTTTAGTTTTTCCTGTAAAACCATTCAGAAACTAGAGCTTTTTTGTTTTGTTTTTAATTGGAAGATTTTAACCACTCATTCAATTTCTTTAATCATTTTGTGATTATTTTAGGATTATTCAGGTTTTCTTTTTTTTCTTGATTCAGTTTAATAAATTATGTATTTTTCTATGAATTTGAGGAATTCTAAGAATTTTTGATCACCAGAGTTTCTTTTTTTAAAGGCATAAATAAGTTTTAATATGAAAATTATATTCTAGGGTAATTTTACAAAAAGAAGACATCCCATAGGCGTTCTGATTTAAAATATGCTGAACTGAGGTAGTCAAGAACAGTTGATAAACATCAGATGGTTTTAGGAGGGTAGCAGCTTTTCCCAAGCCTCTGCTCGCTTAATCTTGCGGAGGTACCCAAAGTGTCTTTGAAAGAGAAGGGGGAGCTCGTCTTGGGGTCTCAGGGAGTATTTGTGCAGTCCCCAGGGCAAGGAATGTGCAGCTTCCCAGTCTGAAGCCCCAGGAGTCCAAGTGGTCCTCTCTGTCCAGGACCAGCAAGGTTGGCCAGCAGTGAGGGCCGCAGGGCACAGTGAGCATGTGCACCACAGCCCTTGCCCCACCCACCCACCCTGCCTTGGCAGCCAAGACCTGTGCTCACTGAGGCCTAGCCAGCCCAGCATGCGGTCACAGCTGTCCAGAACCAGGGAAAGCTTGCCCAGTAGGGCCAGTGGCAGGTCTAACAGGAGCCTGTGCGCTGTGACTATGCCTCAAGCCCAGCATCTCCTCGCCACCTCTATCCAGGCTGTGGCTGGGTGCCAAGACCAGGGGCCAGTCAGAGGAGGGATGCAGAACCCAGGCCTCTCTGTGCCCCCAGGTGCAGCTACACAACCACAAAAATCCTGCTTCCATGAGGGCTGCCAAGGCAGTGGGACCTGCCAAGCCCCAGAAGAGGGCAGGCCACACATGACACAAAGCGCTGCTTGGCAGCGATGCCCTGGTGGACACCTGGCTTGGCCGCGGGGTCTCCTTGCCTCTGCACGGCCCTTCCCACAGACTTTAAGTTTTGAACAGTCCTTTCATTGTTCTGGGTTTGGGCACGACTGGAGAGACAGAGCAGAGAGCAAGAGCTGGGGAAAGATCAGGAGGGCAGGAACTCACAGAGGGGGGTCTAGTACCCCCTCTGCCTGCTCTGGCATGGGCTGTCTCCTGACCTGGATGCACAGAAAACCTGCCATTACTTCTTTTAAAAAGGTATTTTGCTTTACCCTGCCAGAAAGCAACACGTTTATTGAGGAGCAGTTGGAAAAACCATGAAAACTAAAGGAAGAAAATAAGCACTCAGCTGAAGACAAACATTCAAAAGTTTTGGCACCTTTTCCTCCCAACTTTCACTGAAGTTGAACAGATAAATGGGCATAAATGAAGTGATTTTGGGGAAAGACAAAAAAAATATACCAATAACAGGAAAAAAAGAAAAGAGAACAAGACAGAAGAAGATGATGTTCATTTTCTTCCTGAGGTTGCCCTTACTCTGTACTGCTCCTTGGTTTTCTCCTTGGGCTTTCTTGACAAAACATTGTTCCATGACTTTTTCCTTCTTCAAAGTGCTTTCAACATGGAGTTTGAGTAAAATGGTCTGTTGTTTTAAAATATTCTATCATGTGTGCTGTAATATCCCATGCCAGGCATGATACAATGCTATGATAAAAAGAAGAGATGCTTTGAAAGTGATCACTAGAGTTGTAAAATTCATTGGCATGACCCTTCTTTTGAGGGTCGTAATTCATTTATTCTTTTCTGCTCCAGATTAATTTTCATGGTCTTCAGTTGTTATGTGCATTAGACACAGTATCAGCAGTAGTGGTAGTAAAAATACTCCTGTCACCCTCTACAGGTACCATTTTACTAGCATCTCCTTACCATTGTAGCAGCTTTAAATCCTGTTCCCCACCTGGTCATTCCTTTAAATGCCTTTTCTCTCTGGCTTTCCTTAAAACCTTTTCTTAGTCTTTGGTGTTCTGTAGCTTTACCACAAACTGTCTAGTTGAAGATTTCTTGTCTTGCTTGGTATCTGTGCATTTCCTGTATTTCTAGATTCAGATCCTCTATCATTTCTGTAAAATGCTCAGCTGCTTTCTTCTTTAATGTTGACTCTTTCTGTCCTTCTGCTGTACTTCCCAGGATTCTTATTTAAACCTGCATCTGTTCTCCATGCCTCTTGAGCTGGCTTTCACCCTCTTCTCCTGCCTCCTTGTGTTGCATTCTGGGGAATGTCTTCACTTCTTCCATGCAGTGTGTGAAGTCCTTCATTTGGGGCTCATCTGCTGCTCCACCATTCTGTTGTGGTTTACATCTCAGTGATTTTTGGTCCTTGTTTTAACTTCCTTCAGTTCCGTGTTCACACTTGGCCTGTTGCTTTTGATAGGGTCTTGATCCTTCTTCATTTTTGATTTCTTTAATGTGTCATGTTTCCTATTCTGTATCTGATCATTTCAATATCTAAAGTCTTCAGTTTCCCTCAATATGCTGTCTCTCACATGGCTTCTTTTCTTGCATGCTCTGTGATGGGATTTTGAGATGAGATTTATTAGAACTTACATTTAATCTCTCTTTTTAAAAAAAGATTTTATTTATTTATTTGACAGAGAGAGATCACAAGTAGGCAGAGAGGCAGGCAGAGAGTGTGAGAGAGGGAAGCAGGCTCCCTGCTTAGCAGAAAGCCCAATGTGGGACTCGATCCCAGGACCCTGAGATCATGACCTGAGCCGAAGGCAGTGGCTTAACCCACTGAGCCACCCAGGTGCCCCAGATTTAATCTCTTTTAATCCTCTGGCTTTAGAAGGTAGGTTATAATTTGTATGGTTCATTCTGAAAATTGGGTAACTTTATTGCTATTTTCTAAGGGTTAGTGCCATATAAAGTGATGGTATATAAGGATTCAGAGGTAAATATTTATCAAGGTGTAAATAATTGGGGAAGGCTTCCTTTACAAAAGGTAGAATTATTAAGACCTGATTAATCATAGAAGGGATATCCTGTAAAGCTAGCCCATAAATAAAAAGTGGATCAGAAGAAAGCAGAGAGAGGAGATACTTTGGAAGGAGCATGTGTAGGGACACACGCTGCCTATCCCTGTAAGTCAGGGGCCATCCGGAAGGGAAACCTTGTTAAAGGAGGCAGTAGTGTTTAGATGTAATGAGCTACTGGAGACCTCACTGGAGTGCTCTGGTGAAGTGGGTAGTGTGCAATCAAGGCTGCCAGCCCAGCTGAAGTTGCTGCTTCAGGCAGGGAGCAAGCAGGCCTTTCTGTCTGCCTTTATCTCCAGTGGGAGCACTTGTCCTTGAAGCTGCCCTCCAGACACCTTTGCCTGTGGCTACACATCTGTGCATCACTTTGAGTTTCTGTGGTTGCTGCTTCATGGGGATGTTTGTTACTTTTTTTTTTTTTTAACTGAGGTTCACTTGTTGATTTTACTCTTCTCTGAAAAATATATTTCATCTGTCATTGCCATGTACTTCAAATGGTAGTGGGGCATGATGGCATGGGACCCCATAAAATGAATTTACACTGCAATCTTGACCACAGTATAAGTGTTGCACATGGCTGTTCTGTATCCTCCTTTCCTTCTGAAATGGATTCTCTCTTCCCAATTTTCATCAGTGGAAGACCGGGGTCTTTGTCGTTGTAGGTGATTTGTCTAAGATTGCACAGCTATCGAGATTTAACCTCTGGTCTGATTGTAGGACCCATTTTCTTAACTCAGTGTCATGTGGTCTACCATGTAGGAGTCTCAATACTCTCCTGCTTTTGAAGCTGTACTCCACAGGCCACGTCTACCAGAGCATATCTATTCTTGTCTAGTTCACTCATTTATTACGCACATTTACTGGATGCCAGCTATGTGTTTCAGGCACCTTTCTAGGTGCTGGAGATACGGTGGTGGGCAAGTCAGACACAAGCCCCTGCCCTCATTGAGCATGTTCCATTTCCTACTACTGGAAGCATCAGGCAGTAATAGTGGACTTATGCCAGAAGTCCGGCAATGACCTGAGTCCCAGAAAATTCTGAATGGCTCTTTGTAGAAGGGATACTTTGGTGGCAGCCCTGGAGGTAGCTCCCTGCACAGGGGAAAAGGAGGGCTGGTGTAGAAATGCCTGGTGAATGGGCTCAAATAACTTTGAGAACCCTCTGTAGTCAGTAGTTAAGAGATTGTTTTAATGGTATATTGGATTTGTTTTCAGCAGGTATGGTAAGACAGGAACACAGACATGAAAATGGTTGCCATGAAGGGAGAGAGGTTTATTGTACTCCCAGGAGTACAGTAGAAACAAGAGGCATGGCCTGCCAGCAGGGCTATGAAGAGAGAGCCAGAGAGCACACAAAGAGCAGGCAGAGAGGGGGGAACTGAGGGTGGGAGTCTTCATTGTGGTTTCTGAAGGAAGGAATGGGCAAGGCAAGAGAAGAAAGCTAAGCAGGTTTAGGGTTGGATAGTTTGAATAATTTTGGCAGGTTGTGGGCTGTAGTGGGGGCCCCTACTGGTGTAGTACTTGGTCCCTAGGTGATTTGAGCAGGAGGACAGTGTCCCAAGTCTGAGAGCCCTTAAAAGGAGATGGTTGCAGGAATGGACTTTGGATTGGTTGGTTTGCCTGTCAAAGGCATGTTGGCAGGTACTGTATGTCTGACTTGGCAAACCCTGGGAGGGGCAGTCCCTCTGAGATCAGCAAGGTCCCAGATGTCAGGGCATCAAGACTACAGAAAATGAGAGCATGTAGTTAATACAGAGATGCTGTTTCAAGCTGCCTGCCATGTTATATGCCATTTCCCTTTACTACAGAAATGCAGCCATTGGAGTTACTCATTTATGGTTAATAAAATTCTGGAATTTGATAGCAAGGCCTTTCCTTTCACCCCCCACCCCAACTATAATATACATTGACAGAAGAGGTTTAATTTCAAGGCTTACACATATTCTGATCTCACAATGCTACTCATTTATCTATTTTTCAAAGATCACAGAGTTGACATCGCAGATATACGGGATATTTGACTTCTAGATTCCTTAGGTGTAGATTTATCTAAATTACCTCACCAGATTAAATAAGTCCTGTTTTTTTCCTTCCTAGAGACCTGCACTGGTTCTTTGTAGGTTCTTACAGTGTGGCCCGAGCTGGGCTAACACTCTGAGCCCCTGAAGGGCCCCACATGTTTTCTTTCACATGTTGCTGATGGTGTTGTTCTGTGCAAGTGCTCTCTCACACATAGACTGCTTTGCTTACTGCCCCTTCACCTCTTGTTGCAGAGTCTGAGTCTTGCCTTTTGGTTTATGCAATTCTCTTATCAGGACCTGACCTTTGCTCTCCTTGTCTACTGGCCCTTACTTTCCAGCTCTGTTCAGACCCACTGATTTCTTCTGGCAACTCCAGTTAGAGGTGCCCCATTTTTTTTTGTGGACTTGTATGATACACTCCCGTGTGACCATTTCATTATAGCTGGATGTTCTCAGTTTTCCCTGAAGGTGGCTGTGCCTTAGCTTCCTAATGAGACTGTAGAGTTCCTGAGGCCAGAAACCATTACATTTAATCCTTTGTAGCCCCCACAGTGATTTGCACCTGTTTCTATTTATTGCTGGATTAAAGCCTCTTAAATTCTCATCTTATCTCTGGTGGGATTATTTGTTATTTTTATTTCAAAAACATTTCCCTTCCTCACCTAAAACACTAAGGATAAAATAAATAGGAAGAAGGTAGCTTTAGATCATGCATTGATCCTGCTGAGCTGTGTGGCCTTGAGGTGGGTACACACCATTTCTTTACCCTGACTTCCATGTGTGTAAGGTGAAAGACAGGGACTGGCTAACCCTGAGGTCTCTTGCAGCTCTACCAACCTGTGATGCTACAAATCAGGAAATTCACAGGCAAGTCTTTTAGCATGGAATTTAATTTCATGCTTCTGTTTAATTTTCAATATTAGATTGACTTGACTCTGACTAGCCTTTGCAGATCTAAAATTCTCAGTTGCTTTTTCTCTAGGTCAGCTCTGTTCAGTAGAACTTTCTGAAGATCTTAATGGTCTGTGTCGGTGCTATCAAATTAAATAAGCATTAGCCACATGTGCTGTTCAGTGCTCAAAATATGACTGCTGTGACTGAAGTTTTAATTTTAAGTCATTTCATTTGATTTAAATTTTAAAATTAAATAGCCTCATGTGCGTATTGGCTACTGATTGGACAGAGAAGCTTGATAGTCTATCAACAGAGCTTGTTACCTCATAAGTAAGACTTTCTTCTCTTTGTGAAAAACTTGGCTAAATCATCAGCACATTTGTGTTATTGTAGAGCAGGGAACTTAAGGTTCAGGGTTTTACTGATGTGGTTTCCCTGGGCTTCTCAGGCTTTGTTACCACAGTGCCCTTGGCTGGACAGAAGCATGGTTCCAAAGTGGCCTACTGCAAACATAAAGTGGAAAAGCCACACACAAATCTGTTCTACTCATCTCATGCTTGTCTTAGGATGAAAAGAATACTTTATATAATGGCCAAATGAAGCAGTACTTCATGTCTCCATCACACTCCCATCTTCCCTGCACTCAGTTCCCTCACCCAAAGAGAAAGAAAACACTTTGAATGTCATTTCAGGAAGAGGTATGCTGTGTCTCTTCCTCCTTTGCTTTGGTGGGGGAGATGCAGGTCGGAGAGGCATGGGTGGTAGGGGCAGACCACAGCAGGTGAGTGCCGATGACCTGTGGGCTTCTTCAGGGGCACACAGAGGAAGAGGAGAAGGCTATGGTCACTAGTGTTTTTTTCTTCTTTACTACTGAAGATGAAGTTTGGTTGTTTGATATTTACCTTAGGGCTCCCACTTACCATCTCCCTTCCCCGTCTGTGGTGTGGAGGTAATGCTGGAGTGGAGGCAGTTCTCATGCATATGGAGTCTTGCTGGGTGTAGTTAGTTTGGGAGTTCCAGCTGAATGGAGTTCCAGTGAATGGTTCTAGGGCTGCAGTGGGAGCTGTCTTTCTTGAATGGAATTCAACACTGGTTCTCTTGTTCTTTATTGCTCCAAGTGAGCTTGTAGAGATAGTGGGTTTAACCTTTAATTATTTTCCTCAAAGTAGGGGGAAAGGATTTTTACTAGCTTTTCTGATACTAAGAACACAACCAGACCCAGTGCTGCACCCAGAGTTGTGCAAAAGAAGGTGAAATGAATGGCTGTTTTTCACTCTCTGTATAGTTGCTTTGTATTTGCTATCAGTAATTGGAGTTTGGATATTTTTTCCAGTATAGATGGGGAGCATTTATAACTTTTCACCCTTAATAGCATCACCCTACTTACCTCAGATATTAATAAGAAAGAATCATTTTCTGAAGAAAAACTAGAATTATGAATATAATAGGAATACAGACAATTCTGAGATGTTTGTTTTCATTTGTTCACCCCCAACTTCCCCTCACTTCTTTTTTCTTCCTCCACTTTCTTTGTCCTTCTGTTGGTGGAACTCCATATCTTTAAAACTCTTTGCAGATGAAAGTGAGTCTGAAGCCCATGCAAGCATTCAGTGGAATAGTTTGGGCTGAATCCTAGACAGACTAGCACATTGAGGGCAGGTATCCAGCAGGATTAAGTCACAATCCTTTTCCTTTCTTTACGTAATGGCTAACACCCTATTTTAGGAGCAAATACCACATAGCAAGACAGCAGAATTGTGGTTTTGCAATTAACTGGTTTCCACAGCTCCTGCTGTTTTTTGCTATGTTTTTCAGGACTTCTTTCAGACGGTCCAGTTTGCAAACATACTTCCATGCTACTCCCTCCTTTTCATGCCGAGTGAAGGACTTCCTTCCACCAATCTCTTATGTTCTTACTGTTTTTTATTCTTTTTTCCACAAGGACCACTTTACTGTTATTGAGTGGAAGAGGGACAAGAACAAACAGAATGAACAAGAAAAACAGATTCTTCTTAAATCCTTGGAATTTAAGTTCTTATTGAGGATTTCAAATACTTGGATGCTTCCATGGACTTTTTTTTTTTTTTCTTTTTTTTTCAAAGAATGATGCCAACCTTGAATGCAGCTCCTGGGTCACTGCAATAATTCTGAATGACTGATTTTAATTGGAAAAAACAAACAAGCAAACAAATCTAATTCACATTACCTGGAGAACATTTCATTTTAAAAAGAGCTGAGCCAGTAAAGACACCAAACTCCAATCCCCAAAGCTATCCTGAATTCCAGGCGGTAAGCAAAATCAGTGCCACTGATTCCTGACCAGAATGTTAGGTCACTTTTTTATGATATCAGGGGTATATTTTAATATTTTATATGCATTTTGCATGATAAGAGAGGTATATAGGGAATTATTTTGGCTTCACAGCATTAGTCATACTTGTTTTTAGTAATGTCCATCGAGCCCTTGCTTGGGAACAACTCTGGGTGACAGCAGTGTTGTTACAGTATAGTGTGATCTGCTGCATGATAAACCCTGAGGCCCCTGTGCAGGGATCATAGTAGAGCCCCGGATGGCCCATCATGCCCTTTCCTCAGTTGTGTCTCATGTTCCTGGCGATGGGGAGTTAGCTCAGAAATCACTCCTCTGTTCTATGATTTATAATGAATACTGGTAGAATAATCAAACATAGGTCCCAGGGTTTCATTTCTATAGCTTATGGTGATACTGGTATCTGTTTTGAATCATGAAATGTTTATGATCTCTGAAAATGGGAAAATGGAAACAAAATATCAGCATCCAGTCCTTTCTGGGGATGCTTGGAATGCGTTACTTGTGGTTAAAATTTGGTTATCTGACTACAGCATATTAATAATTAGAATTACACTTCAAGTGTCTAAGTTGAAAGGAACCATTTTCAACAGTTGTTTTAACTTCTGAATTTACTATTTAAGAGTACCGTTTTCTTTATGCCTTGAAACTTCTAGGTGAAAAACTTGGGATTGACCTAACAGGGTATAAGGAATTACTCAATTCACATTGGGGGAAGGGAAACTGGAAGCATGTTTGTGGAAGTGTGAAGTTACATTCTGGTGATTATCTGGTGTGGCCCAGATGCCCTGGGCATCCTGGCACATTGGCCTCTCTCACGCAATGTGCTGCCTGACTCATTAGTAACTGACACTCTCACAACAGGCCCTCTGGAAGGCAACACTAGCAAATGCTTCAAGAACCCTTTAAGGATAGATAGTAGAAATGTCATCAGGGCTATGTAAGTGGAAAATTCACAGTAGCATGTTGTATTTATTCTTAGAAGAGCATGAGAGTTGTAAAGAGCTGTTTCTCTCTTTAAATTGATTTGGATTAGTGTGTTAACATAATTTGGATGAGTTGGCTTCTTTTTAATAGATTCCAGATAGAATTGTACCAATATATGCTATAAATTTTCTCTGGCTTGTTTTGTTTGGATGTGTAGTGTGGTGTCTGTTTCAGAGCGACACCTAGTGTTTGATGTGCTTGTGACACTGGCCTGATTGGAAGGAGAGTCTGGCTTGAATTCCGCATGTGGTGCACTAGCTGTTCTTGCAGACCTGGGCATTTGCTGAGTGAATGTGAGAGAGTGGCCTGTCCTGAGTGGATTGCAGGTCTGTAACACTTTTGTCTTCTTTTAAAAAAAAGGTTTTATTTATTAGAGAGAGAAAGAGAGGCAGAGAAATAACATGAGGTACATGGAGAAGCAGAGGCAGAGGGACAAGCAGGCTTTCAGCTGAGTAGGGAACTCCATATGAGGCTGGACCCCAGGACCTCAGGATCATGACTTGAACAAAATGCAGAGACTTAACTGTCTGAGCCATCCAGGTGCCCCTCTGCAACACTTTCTAATTGTGTTGAGGGAAGCATTTAAATCCTCTAAGTTTCTGGGATGGTGAGAACCACAAGGTGGTGTTATGCCCCAATAATGGGTCTGTGATTAAAGGAGCGAGACTGATACAAAGTGAAGGTCAAGCAAAGCTTTATTTCACCCCAAGCATCAAGAATCTAACCGAAAGTTCGGGGACGCACCTCTTACAAGAGAGGGTGACCCTTCTCTATTTCACAGACTAGCTTTTAAGGGCAAAGCCCATGCATTCGGGCCTGGCCACGCACAGGTGACCAATGAGATTGTAAAACACACAGGAAACTCCACAGTTTAATGCTAGGTGACCAACTGAATTACAATTTACCCTAGTAGACATTTGAACCAGCCAATTACACCTTGATTAGGATTGGCACCAAAAAGTCTCCCAAAGGGCGGGGCCCATACTCCTTGGTAGCTAGGGAGACAGTATGCATCCTCCCACTGATCTGATGTCTCCACCTGGCCTGACCCACCCTTGTATCTGGGCTTTGTTACCTGGGTTGGTTTCTGGGACTTGTTTTTAAGTGAATCCTCTGGGGGAAGGGGAGCAGGGACAGTTTAAGGGTTAAACAACAAGGTTTTTGTTTAACCTCAATGAAAGCCTCTTGTTAAAATACAAAAATATAGGGGCACCTGGGTGGCTTGGTGGGTTAAAGCCTCTGCCTTTGGCTCAGGTCATGATTCCAGGGTTCTGGGATTGAACCCCACATCAGGCTCTCTACTCGGTGGGGAGCCTGCTTCCCCCTCTCTCTGTCTCTGCCTTCCTCTCTGCCTACTTGTGATTTCTGTCAGATAAATAAATAAAAAAAAAATATATAAAATAGGTCCTTACAGGTGGCATCTCACTGAGCCTGTGTTAATTCTCTACATTACTTAGCTGGAAACTCTCTGGAAGTGATTTATTTGTTTTGTAAAAAAATAAAGAAAAAGAAAGAAGAAAAAGAAAGGAAGGAAGGAAGGAAGGAAGAAAGAAAGGAAGAAAGAAAGAAAGGAAGAAAAGCAGCACAGAAAAGACCACTAACTGGTTGTGGTTGTACCAAAATTGAAGAGACCCGAAAAATACAGTTTTTAGCCAAAACGTAGAAGCATGTATGAAATGAAGAAAAGTACGACATGTTTGTTTATGACAGAGATTTCCCATGTGTAAGATCCTTGTGTGTAAAGATGACTCCTCTTAAATTTATCTTAGTTAGAGCTTTGTTTAGAAAAAAAACATATACTGTGGGTAGAATTATTTGCTACTAATAATGCGGTTCTGTGAAGGTCTCTGGATTGTTGCTCATTAAAAATAAGGAGTCTAGTGCAATTTGATTTTTGTTAAAAAGATATTAGACTTTTGCATGATATCAAAGTGAAAAAACAACCTCTTACAGTCTGTCAAGGGCCTACAGTACCATGTTTTTGGATATTGGATTTTTAGTATGATGAAATGGTATCCTATCTTTATCTGTCTGTTTTGATCAGTACTGGTAGTACTTTCTCCACTCCACGGTTCTGTACATCTCATGCTGGTGCTCTTGAAAACCCTCTTTTTCCCACTGCCTCAGCCTTTGTTCAGTCTTCCCTCCTACTGGAGTATCCTGCTAGCTAACTAGTCTTTTTTTTTTTTTTTTTAAGATTTTATTTTTTATTTATCTGACAGAGAGAGATCACAAGTAGGCAGAGAGGCAGAGAGAGAGAGGAGGAAGCAGGCTCCCCGCTGAGCAGAGACTCGATCCCAGGACCCTGAGATCATGACCTGAGCCGAAGGCAGCAGCTTAACCCACTGAGCCACCCAGGCGCCCCTAACTAACTAGTCTTTTGTTCTTTGATCTTCTGCCTCTTCTTTCTCCCTCCCCACCTGGAATGCTCTTTGTAGAATGTAACTCTTATTCCTTTGGCCTTTAAGATGAAGACTAAACTCCCTGCCAAGATGTTCAAGGCCCTTCCTGATCTGGTCTCTGCCTGCCTCTTTATCCCGTGTCACCCACCTTACCTTTGCTCCTACTGGCAACAAAGCAGCAGGGTTTTTGTTTGTTTGTTTGTTTGTGTTTTTCCTGCTACTGCTTAGTCTGCCTAAAATGTCACCTGGCTTACTCCTTTGTGTTCTTCAGGATTCAGTTCAAAGGTGATTTCCCTTTGAAGTATGCCTTGTCTGTACTCACTTCCTTGTGCATGTACTGACATCCTTGCTGCTCTTGCCTTTCCCCTTCGGGCTGTCATTTTTAGAGCAGGAGCAGTTTCCTAAGTTGCTTTATCTCTGATCCCTCCTATGGTACCTGGCACAAAAGAGGCACTTAGGAATACTTATTAATGAATCAAATAGACAGTTGAGTTAGAGGAAATTTGTTTTATTTACTTATACTCCTACCAATTCAAATCCCCACCTGTGGCTTAGTGATTTGCCATACTCAGAGAGGGTTTTGCTGTTACGAAATTTGCTTTTCTTTGATATTGATTTCTTCCTTAAAATAAATTTTTATAAGTTTTTTCAGTTTACACTTATTTTTATGTATTTCATACTGGTGTTACAGAAAATTAAGCTCTACAGACTTGTCTCTTTTTCAGCTTTAACCAATTTTTGTTCTACAGCATTCACATTGTTGATAATCCTTAGTCTGTAATTATGGTTTTTTTTTTTAACTTGTTTATTGCTCACAAGAATGTTTTAAAATCCCTCAAGTACTTGAAATTTATTTTATTTTAAATTCAAAGGTGGACATGAAGTGTGTTGAGTTTACCTGTGACTTGTGCAACTCCTACTTTGAGGGTTTATTCCCTCTTGGAAAATAATATTCCCTCATAGAAAAATAACTCCTGGTGAATTTTCATGGATGCTAGAATCTGTGAATTGAAATTTGTTTCTCTACATATATATTAAGCCACTATTAATTGTGTTCAAATATATTGTATATTGTATGGTCTTTTTTATCTGTCAATGATAGAGTACGTTAAAATCTCCCATGATAAATGTATTTCCCCTCAGTTACTGAATTTCTTTTATCTTCATGTGCTTTTTTGTTTTATTTTCATCCTGTGTTATTGGTTGCCTAAAGGTTCATATTATTACTAAATTGTGAATTACATTTTTAATCTATTTTAAATGATTCCCTTTGTCCCCATTAAAGTTTTTTCACTTGATATTGATACTACTTTGCTGTGTGTTTGTGCCAATGCACACCTGATATGTCATTTTCCTTACTTTATTGTTAATCTTTCTGTGTTTGAAGGCCAGTTTGGATTGGCTTGGTCTTTGGTAGAGGAACTTAACCTATTTATATATATGATTTTTTGTGTGTGATAATCAACATTCTTAGTTTTTCTTCTACTTTTGACTTTTGAGGGAGAGGTCATGTTCACTTTATGGAATACACTTTGTGATTTAGAAAATATACTTTCTATTTTCCATTATTCCATTAATAATCTTAATTAATATTTTTGAATGCAAATTTATTTATTTTTAATTTAAATTTGAAGAGACAGTATATAGTACATCATTAGTTTTTGATGTAGTGTTCAATGATTCATTAGCTACATATGAATCCCAGTGTTCATCATATCACATGCCCTCCTTAATGCCCATCACCCAGTTGTGCCATGCCCTCACCCCTGTCCCTTTCCCTAACCCTCAGTATCTCCCAGAGTCAAGAGTTTTTCATGGTTTGTCTCCTTCTCTGATTTCTTCCCATGCAGTTTTCTCTCCCTTCCCTATCACCCCCTGCACTACTAATAATTAAATTAACAAAATACTCTTCAAAACTTTTTTTTCTAATTGTTCATATCAAGAGTAAAGCAGTTCTTGATAACTTTACTTTAATCCCGTATATTTTGTACTTCTCACATCTCAGCTATTTTAAGTATGTTGTATCCAGATTGTTTTAGTATAATATTTGTAGAATGTTATTTTTCTTAGGTTAATCATTTGGAGGGTTTTCTCTAGTTTTTATAACCATAGTAACTCCTATAGGTATAGCTCACTGTTATAGTGTTTATGCTCCTGCACCTTTGGTTTTGGATTAAGTAATCTCTGTATTTCCCTGAATATGAATTTGCTTTATATGTTGAGGAAGGGAGATAGGGGGCTGGCATAGCTCCAGCTCTAGAATATCTTTCTTTTAGCTTCAGACAAATATACTGACTATATACTTTCTGAATCATAATCTTTTCTCTCTTAAAATTCTAAATTTTGCTTGCTTTTTAAAACAGCTGTAGTTCACTTTAGCTAATTTTATGAAGTATTGAATTCTTACATAAGCACCTAGTCTACATTGAGACTTCTCATCTCCATATGGGTGGTATAATCTACTGTCCATTCTACTTGGTTTGGCCTATAGTGAGCCATTGACCACACTGTCTTCTGGAGCTTAATGTTGCAGAGAAAAAGACTTTGAGCCTGATTTTTGTTCCTTCATAGATATTCTGCTTTTCTAGATTTGTGTAAGGTTTTTGGTTAGATAAAAAAAATTATAACTTTAAACATGCTCTATGTAGATATTTATCTCTGTTCAACCTACTTAGTTCCAGGGAAGTCTTGTGGTGCACAGGATTACAGTGGAGGACTCTTTGGCAGATCCTAGATTCATAGTTTCTGTGTTTCATATCCATGTAATATTTTCTGATTTCAGCATCTGACTTATTTGTGCATCACCATTTTCTTTATTTTCCTAGATCTTAAAAAATATTCAGTGTCCTCTTGAATCTTTTAAGAACATGACTCAGAAATTCTAAAATAAATTACCTTATTTCAGCAAATCTCTTTCAGAAGGTGGAATCTCCATTTTTGTCTGGGATGATCCCCTCCTTTGCTAGATAGTCTAGGTATGTTCTGCTTTCATGAGAGGAGCACTACTTCCCCCTCCCCCCAACCCATGACTCCTTACAATTTTGTGTGCTTTGGGCAGTAATTTCTGTAAGTGTTTTGGTTGTAGATGGGATCCTTTACCCTTTCTGGATTTTAATTGCTTAATGTGCTTTTCAACATTTTAGTATTGGTTGATTTCTAAAATACAGGAGGGAGAAATTAGGTGTCCCTCCATTTTTATTATGTTCCATGTTTCCTTTAGGTGTCTTTGTCCTGTATTTTAGTCTGGCTTTTGAAATATTTTCCTTCATTCATTTTTATCTTAAATAAGAAAAGTATTGCCTCTCAAGTGATGATGTAATCAAGCATTAAGGTTTACTGTAATGTTTAGAAGCACAATTCCATACTCAGTTATCTTTATCAAGTACCTACTTGCCAGGTTCTGTGTTTCCACCATGTTAGAGTGTGGACACCTTCCTTCAAATGAGGCATTTCCTGTGTGTCTGCCTATACACATGAACTAAACTTAGAATCCTATTGTCTTACTCTTCTTCATTTCTTACTCATTCCTCTCTTTGTGCATGAAGTGCTTATTAGGATTATAATATGCCAGGCAATGTTCTTGAGACTGGGGATACAAGATAGCTAACAGAGAGTTCCTTCTCTCAAGAAATCCAGCACCTAGCAGTGGGGTAGGCCCTGTGTCCCTCTAGCTGAGAGAAGCAAGCTTGGGAGGAGTGTGGTGAGAGGTATGGTTGAAGTGGGCCCTTCTGAAGAGGTAATGGTTCAGTTGGGTCTTAGAGACTGGAGAGGATGTAACAAGATGGAGATGTTTTTTCCTTGTTCAGGAACAGCATGGCTAGTGATCAGATAGATAATATATGTTCTGCATGGGATTGCCATATATGAAGAGAAGTATATCCTTTTTAGCTAAAAATGTAGTCATCTTCTACTTAACATGATGCAGTTCCTTCTGTTAGCTCATTTCTCTGAAATTTTAGGTTGTCAAACAAGTGTTAACATCCAGAGTTCAATGAAGATATTTTGTCCACACTTGATGGTTGAGTAATTTTTAGTAAGAGAGGCATAGCTAGGCCCACGATAGCTGAAGAACAAGATGCCCTGTCTGTCCGTCTGCCTGGAAGCATGGATGCTTCTGGGAGTCTGTCTGAAACCAGACTGTCCTTGTGGCCCAGGAATTCCTAGTGCTCCTTTCCAATCTAGCTGCCCAGTTGTCAGAATGTTTCTGACCTTTAATTACTAAAAAGATCCAGTGACTATGGCTTAATGTTCTTTTAAACCAAACTCCCTATTTTTTCCCCTAGTCATCACTTCCTTTACCTCACACCCTGTGTCATGTAGCTAGTTTTAGGGAGAGTTGCACCCCGTTGCTCCCTACTTCTGGAGAGAACAAGTCTCATTGGCCATTGTTTTGCTAGATCACCTCACATGAGTTAAGATTTGATCCTGTCCTCATTATTCATCATCCTACCTTTCTAAGTGGAATTGAAATCAAGTGTGAATCATCTGGGAAATGTTACAATCATTTGGTAATAATGTGGGGAAAAAAGGCTTCCCACACAAATTAGAGAAAGATCAGCAGTTTTAAAGTGCACTGGGGCATCTTGTATAAATTGCAGTTTACATTTCGCAGTATTCCTGGTCATGCAGTAGGTTCTGAAGAAAAAAGCACTATGGATAATCAGTTAAAAGAATGACAGATTCCCTGATGTGCCGATCAGTAGTAATACCTAATTTTGATTTCAAGTGTGCTATAATGGATTAACATATAGATGCAGGTGAGCACTGAGCATTCAAGGGAGCCACGTGTTTCTCAGAACAGTAATATTTATTCACACTGTGTGGTTTTCTTGAAAAAAATTTTTTTTTATTTTACTCTCCAGTGAAAGTACAAACAAGATGTCAATCACTTATGTGGCATTCCCAGTAGTGTAGCTTAGAATATCAGCTGCAGTGGAAATGCCATAATGTACTTGCCTCAGCAAAGGTAGGCTTCATGTGGGGCTTTCTGAGGGACACACTTAACATTTGACACAGATGGTCATGTGGGGCTTTACTTTGACTTCAGGGACTTTAACGTGTACACAGTGGTCCTTGCAATATTTGGTACAAAAAGAAGCATCAGCGTGGGTGACATTTCAACCTTTGAGTTGTTGTATAAGAGTCTGACCATTCGGGAGTATTTTAGTGGCTCAGCTTTGGGCAAGATGTTTCACAGCCAAACCATATTGAGTTTATTTTGAGTGTCTTTAAAGTCTATCCATTTTATAAACCTGAAAACTTTTATCCAGAAGTGGTGATGATGATAGGCCTGACCTCAGAACAAGTTGGAGACTACTAGTGGCTACTGACAGCATCCACATGTCTAGATACAGGTCATTTTGCTGTCTTCTTTAGTTTTCTTTATATTAAAAAGACATTTTTCTTGGTTGCATATTAAGGAAATAAACCCAAGTCAAGGAGACAGAGAAGTATTTTGGAAGGCAGCTATGCTCACCACTATACCACCAACGCCCGCTCAGAGAAGTATTTTGGAAAGCTGAGAAACATGATTCAGTGCCACATTGGTTTCCCGACTAAAGTTAAGGTCTGAAGAACAGTCAGCATGGCAAGCAGTCATCTAGTCCATATAAGATCTCTTCTGAATGTGTGGAGTGATTCTCTCAGCATCTTCTGTATGATGTTTTAAAATCCAATGACAGGATGGGGTCAAATGATGTTCCCGAAATGCAGCTGGGATGCCCCTGAGTCAGTGCTGTTAGTATCCTAACTTTCTCTTGCATTATCCACCAAGGGAGAGATGAGCTCAGGAAGCGTGAACTGCAAGGCAATAGAAGGACTGGAAGGATTCACAGGGTCTAGGCTTCCGTCAATGTGAGGCAGCAGCCCATTAACAGGAAACAATGCCAGCAGAGATGGTGTCCCTGGAGTAGGGTGCATTGCTCTTAGAAGCACTCAGCCTCTTAATATGATGAAACTATTATAATTGGTCATTGGAAGATGATTGTGGCAGAGAGATGTGCTGCTCACATTGCCCTGCAAGAAAAAAAATTTGTGACCGGTCTGCAAGGAGCAGGGTTAGCTCGCAACCCGAGGTTGTCAATGTCTTCTGCTCTCCAGCCATAGTCAGCTCTTCTCATCTCCAGCAAGGTGGTGGTATGAGGACCTAGCCATTTTTTTTTTTTTTTGATTTTTTTTTTAATTTTTTATTTTTTATAAACATATATTTTTATCCCCAGGGGTACAGGTCTGTGAATCACCAGGTTTACACACTTCACAGCACTCACCAAATCACATACCCTCCCCAATGTCAATAATACCACCCCCTTCTCCCAAACCCCCTCCCCCCAGCAACCCTCAGTTTGTTTTGTGAGATTAAGAGTCACTTATGGTTTGTCTCCCTCCCAATCCCATCTTGTTTCATTTATTCTTCTACCCACTTAAGCCTCCATGTTGCATCACCACTTCCTCATATCAGGGAGATCATATGATAGTTGTCTTTCTCTGCTTGACTTATTTCGCTAAGCATGATACGCTCTAGTTCCATCCATGTTGTTGCAAATGGCAAGATTTCATTTCTTTTGATGGATGCATAGTATTCCATTGTGTATATATACCACATCTTCTTGATCCATTCATCTGTTGATGGACATCTAGGTTCTTTCCATAGTTTGGCTATTGTGGACATTGCTGCTATAAACATTCGGGTGCATGTGTCCCTTTGGATCACTACATTTGTATCTTTAGGGTAAATACCCAATAGTGCAATTGCTGGGTCATAGGGCAGTTCTATTTTCAACATTTTGAGGAACCTCCATGCTGTTTTCCAGAGTGGCTGCACCAGCTTGCATTCCCACCAACAGTGTAGGAGGGTTCCCCTTTCTCCGCATCCTCGCCAGCATCTGTCATTTCCTGACTTGTTGATTTTAGCCATTCTGACCGGTGTGAGGTGATATCTCATTGTGGTTTTGATTTGTATTTCCCTGATGCCGAGTGATATGGAGCACTTTTTCATGTGTCTGTTGGCCATCTGGATGTCTTCTTTGCAGAAATGTCTGTTCATGTCTTCTGCCCATTTCTTGATTGGATTATTTGTTCTTTGGGTGTTGAGTTTGCTAAGTTCTTTATAGATTCTGGACACTAGTCCTTTATCTGATATGTCGTTTGCAAATATCTTCTCGCATTCTGTCAGTTGTCTTTTGATTTTGTTAACTGTTTCCTTTGCTGTGCAAAGGCTTTTGATCTTGATGAAATCCCAGTAGTTCATTTTTTCCCTTGCTTCCCTTGCCTTTTGCGTTGTTCCTAGGAAGATGTTGCTGCGGCAGAGGTCGAAGAGGTTGCTGCCCGTGTTTTCCTCAAGGATTTTGATGGATTCCTTTCGTACATTGAGGTCCTTCATCCATTTTGAGTCTATTTTTGTGTGTGGTGTAAGGGAATGGTCCAATTTCATTTTTCTGCATGTGGCTGTCCAATTTTCCCAGCACCATTTATTGAA
>NC_081563.1:95427462-95474708 GCF_022355385.1 Mustela nigripes | reverse complement strand
GCAGAAGATTCTCTTGGGGGTGAGACAAGGTGGTGCTGCCCATCCAGACTCCCTAGGGTAGATTTGCTGTCTTTCTATGTTCATAGCTGGTCCACAGGGGGCTTGCAGAAACACTGACAGCCCAGAGGATGGACCTCTGCTCAGTGATGGGGTTGAGGGCCACAACCATAATGACAGTCATAGGATCCTGAGTCCGCAGGAGACCATGGGAGGTAGATGGAGTTCTCACTTTTCCCGATGAGAAGATAGGCTCAGGGAGAATAGGCTACAAGCTCAAGGTCACACATGGACTGAATGTGGTAGCTGAGATTGTTCTAGAAGGGCTCAAGGCATGCTTCAGGATAATGGAGCATCAATATCAGCAGACTTAGGTCAGATGTCTAGGATCTGGAAGGTCTGACAGTGGGAGCAGGTGGACGGAGGGTATTCTGCTCTCAAGGAATGTGTCCTTGGCCTACAGGAGCAGCCCTCTAATAAATTTGCCACCCTGGTGAGGCACCTGCAGAGAGCCCGGAAGAGGCTGCCGAAGAAGGGCAGTGTACCTGAGGTACGGGGCCTCCAATGTCAGAGGAGAATGGCTCCTCCCCGAGGGCTGGAAGCCTCCAAATCAGGACAGGTGGGACTTGTGACTCCAAACCCACCTCCTGTTGCTATATTTCCTACATTTCTTATTTCCAAGTGACCAGGAGGAGGGTCTAGAAAGCTGGGTACAGATTGCATTTGTGGACATGGAGCAGCCCAGCGCTCCATACCATGTGATTTTCATCAAGTATGTCCTGGAGGTGATCAGGAGGAGTCCGATGTTCTGGTCTGGTGAGGGGAAAGGGAATTGAAGGGAAACTACTAAGGGTCCTTGCTGCCCCCCCCCCATGTGGGAAGCAGGGGTGGGCCAGGAGGCTGAAACCTTTTCAGGGGAGGGTCCTTGTGGCACAGAGTGCAGGGACTCATCCAACCCTGCCCCTCATGACACTGGGTGTCATCCCCTACCTTTGCACTTTCCTCACTGAACTGGTGACATGTGATACTGCAATGGAACACTATCTGGAGGTAGAGGAACCTGAGCATTGTGGAAAGGGACCAGAGTCCTGAGGTTCAGGATCAGAGAGCCTCCATACTGAGCCCTGAGCTCTCTGTACTTGACAAATCTCCTGTCACAACAGCCTCACAGCTAACCCTGTGAGCAGGGTTCTCTTGCCCATCTCAGTGCTGAGTGAAGGGAGGCTGCACTTAGACTTGTGACCAAGACTGGTAAAGAAGCAGAGCTTCCTGAGGGCAAATCTGCTGAGGTCTGCCTGAATGGTCTGAGGCTCTCCCTTGGAGCTTGCTTGTGGGAGGAGAATGAAGTGAGGACCCTGTACATCAGCAGCACTTGAGTAGCACAGCAGCCCCTGCCTGCCTGAGGCTTCAGCTGCCCCCTTCTGTCATCATAAGGGTTGTGCTGCAGGGTCCTGACCTGGAGCTGGTTCATCTTCCCCCACATCCTCCTTTCTCTGGAACCCAGGGCCTTGCCTAGACCCCAGCCCCATTGTCTGCATCTAAGCGGACACCTCCTGTGTCCTGGCCTAAGTGCAGCCTAGCAAGGGGTGGCTGTAAGGTGATAGGACTAATTAGGGGACTCTTTCTGAGGGACTTTGATTGTCTCCTTTCAAGGGGAATGAGATCAACTGCCAAAAAAAAGAATAAGGTGAGCATATGTGGCACTTCCTATAGGGAAGTGGAGGCAGCGGAATCAGAGATGTCCCTGGGAAGAACATTCCTTGGCTCTACACCTTCCATCTCACATTTACTGGGATTGGTTGCTAAGCAAGAAGTACAAGATCCATCTAGTTAGTCAGTAGAGATAAAGGAAAGGCATCAAGGAGAATTTCCTGGTGGGGGGGCCTATTTCTACTTGCCTCTGAGAAGAGGTTGGGACTGGATGAATTTGTATGCAGGAGGGTGGTCCTGTGTGCTGAGACCTGGGATGGGTCCCCTGTCCCGCTTTTCAGCCTTCACCAGGCCCTGCAGCTTACCCACTCAGGTTCTGTCTGTATCCTGTACTTCTATCTTGGCCCAGGAATACCGAGACGTCAGGGATATCATGCTGCTTCAGGTGGCTACAGAGAATTACACCCTATAGTCCCAGGATCCATTCAGGGCCTGGTTCCATCTGTGAAGCAGCTCAGCGAGGATGACAGGTGAAGAGGAGCTGGGTGAGGGTCGGGGTGGACTCTTCCTGCTGGCCCCTCCAGGGATCCTTCTTCTATGGCTCCCTGGGCAGCCTCAGGCCTTGTTGCTGGGGTGCCAGACTCCAGATGTGGATAAACCCAGGAAGGGACTCCTGAAGTGAAGTTACTCACAGGTGTCTCTCTGTCCTTAGCTACATCGTATCCTGCCAGCTGAAGTCCTGGTCCTAGCTGTCCAGCAGAACTCCAGCACCAGGAGAACTGGTCACAGCCACCATCAGGACTGAGCCTGTGTCACCCGTGTTAATACCAGGATTCCCCCTTGGTAGCTAGAGTATGTGTGTTGTGTGTACCACATCTGCTCAACACCTCTTCCTCCCACCTATTTGCTTATTTGGGGAGACAATAGTTAATAGTATTACATAGTTTTTCATAGGTTAAAATAGTACTATATTAAAGCCCTTTTCTTAAGTCGTCTAGCTCAGGAATGTGGCTTGGTTCTTTTACTTCCTACAGTAATGAAGAAGATGCACAGACTGTCCTACTCATTTCTGAGCTAAGAAATCTTAGTGTCATCAGCTATTCTATGTGGGAGGAAGGAGAAGTGCCAGCCCACCTCACTAGCTACCAGTGGCACCCCCAAATCCCCTTTTCCAGAGGACAGGTTCATTTCAGTATAAGGAATTTGGGCAAACAGCAGAGACAGCCGTCAGGACTCCTGAGATGGAGAGGTTACAGGTCCTTTCCTAGGAACAGCAGCAACAAGTGCTGAACTGGTAAGGATTTAACAGTTCTTTACACTCCCCAGAACTATGTCCTCCCCAGGAGAGGAGCTGCCTTTCTCTACTCTAAAGTAAGGAGAACTATGCCTTGCTTCCTTTGTGACATGGGGTTTTTGTTTGTGTGTTGGGGTTTATGTTTGTTGGGACTCAGTATTTAGAAGTGACCATTTTGTAGTTCAGTCTCTGGAATTGCATCAGCACTAAGTGGGGAAGAACATGTAAAGAGATCCAATCCTGCCTGTGGAAAGGACAAAGCCAGTAGAAGATGATTTGTAAATGGAGGAATGGCAGTCAGGACTTTCCATTCTCAGTCTCTCTCTAGGCTCTCTAGGTTCACCCTTTACCACGACTGGAATCCTCCTGGGATCTTTGTTCATGATCTCCAGATTCCTTTCTGTGCTTGTTTTGGGTGTGGGGGAAAAAGGAGGGGAGATATATCTTGAAGGCCACAGTTGGGCCTGGTTCCGTTCATATCTATGCTGACCTAAGAGCTAGGATTTCCAGCATTGCTGCATTTCCTTAAGCAGTCCTTTGGAAGGCAGCAGTGCCACCAGGCCCCAGCCTCTTGGTCAGATCCATGGTAGCCACTGTCCCCTTGCTGGGGCCTGATGGAGCAGGGGTTCATAATGGTCCATATCCTAGCTCAGAGAATCCCCACACACTCCTTGCTGGCCAAGGGGACTGTCAGGTCCATATTGTTCTGAAGTCTATGGTCTCAACACTCACCTGTTTACACACTCAGTCTCAGTTGACACAGTTCCACTGACTTGTCTGAAATGGGGAACTCGTGTGACCCCATAGACCTAGCGACAGACTGAAAGTGAGCAGATGAGAAGCATCTATCATGCAAGATGCCAAAACAAAATAAGGATAACTTCTACCAGACAAAAAAGACTACTAAAAAAAAAAAGTGTAGTAAGACTCAAAGAAGGACATTACATCATAATAATGGATATCATGCAATAAGATAGAACCATTTTAAATATTTAGGTCCCTAACATAGGAGCACCCAAATGCACATAACAGTTAATAACAAATTTAAAGGAACTCTTTTACAGTGATACCAAACAGTCCAGGACCCCTACACCCCACTTCTATTCATGGAGACATGATCCAAATGGAAGATCAACAAGGAATCAATGGCTTTGATTGATGCACTGGTTTGAATAGGTAGAGGCAGAACATGCCACCCTAAAACAGCAAAATACTCATTCTTTTCAAGTCCACATGGAACATTCTCCAGAACAGATCACAGGTTAGGCCACAAAACAAGTACCAACAAATTCAAAAAGACAGATATCATGCATGCATCTTTTTATGATGCTTTGGAAGTAGAAATCAACCCCCCCCAAAAATCTGGAAAGACCATCAATCCATGGAGCTTAAAGAACATGCTGCCAAACAACGACTGGGTCAACCAGGAATTCAAAGAGGATATCCAAAATTACATGGAAGCAAAATGACAAGCCAAGTGTCCCACAACTTGGAGATACAGCCACAGTGAATCTAAGAGAACAGGTTCCAGCAATACAAGAAAAATCCCCAATAACATAAGCTGACACAAAGGGATCTAGCAAGAGAACAACACAGAGCTCCAGAACAGTCTCTCAGCCTTGGTGAGTTGGAGCCCCTGCTGTTGTGCCCATGCTTAGCTTCTTCTGTGCTCTAAGTCCCAGTCTGGAGAGTGTTCTTTCCTTTCTTCCAGGATAGTTCTCACCAGGGCCACTGGGGAATCAACCCTGCAGGGGCTTCTAGAATGACAGCAATGGCCAAAAGGCCCAGGATGGAACCATTGATATCAAGGTGGCTGATTAGCTTTCTCTTTGTGGAACATTCCACAGTGGTTTTTTTGGGCAGACCCTCTCAGGCTGTGATCCCCTGAGTATCAGGTAAAAATGCAGATTCTCACAGTAAGCCTGGGAGGGACCTGAGAGTCTGCTGAGGCCCCTTGTCCACAGACCCCATGCAGAAAGGTGTCAGTGGACCGTGGACAAAAGTTTATCTCTTCCAGCACTCGAAAGAGATTTATCAGCAATAGTTTGGCAGCAACAAAGATGTGTTTTGATTGTAAGGAAGATAAACAGTTAAGGCAGGGCTTTGTCCACACCTGCAGTCCTCTCCTTGTGCTCCCTTCTGGAGTATAAGGGTGGTGGTGGGGGGGGGGCGGAAACTCAGTTTGTTGAATTCAAGTTAAATTCGGACCTTGAGTTCCTTTCTGCTATTAGCCTGGCCACTCGCTAGGCTGCTTCCTCTGTGGCTTCTATGTAAGGCAGTTCTAAACACTGGTGCTTGCTGGTCCAGGGATACTGGAGAGAAAGGGAGGGAACAAAAGACACTAAACAGGAAAGTCACAATGTTTGGTCAGGAATGCTTAAAGGAGTTAAAGACCATCTCTTGGACTTTATTCACTAGTTGCTACTAGCAAACACTCAGTGGATAGGCAGGCAGGTATATAGCAAGGATGGCTACCTCTGGGAGCTGCTGGGGACTGAAACTGGTAGTCTATTCACCACAATTCACCCAGACCAAGAAACTGAGGTAAGACTTAAAGTTAGTGTATGTTACATTAATATATAATTTGATTCATGTGCAACATTGAAACAGAAAGAAAGAAAGAAGAAAAAGCCTCAAATATACAGAACAAACTAGTGGGAGCCAGGTGGGGGGATGGGTGAAATAGGGATGGAAATTAAGAGTACTCTTACTGTGATTAGCACTGAGTTATATACAGAACTCCAGAATCACTTCTGTCCACCTGAAACAAAGATAAAACCATATGTCAATTAGACTGTAATTTCAAAAATTTTTAAAAAATAGGGTATTATGAGTTCAAGGATTAGGATATGTTCTTGGAGTTTCATAATCAGGTCTCATCAGGCAGGGTGAAAGTAAAACTACAAAAACAATGCACAGAAATCAGTTGCTTTCTTATACATTAACAGTGAAAATACAGAAAGGGAAATTAGAGAATGGATTCCATTTACTATAGCACCAAGATCCATAAGATACCTGGGAATAAACCTAACCAAAGAGGTAAAGGATCTGTACTTGAGGAACTACAGAGCACTCATGAAAGAAATTGAAAAAAGACACAAAAAGATGGAAGACCATCCCATGCTCATGGATCAGAAGAATAAACATTGTTAAAATGTCTATACTGCCTAGAGCAGTCTATACTTTCAATGTCAATCCGGTCAAAATTCTACTGGCATTTTCCAAAGAGCTGGAGCAAATAATCCTAAAATTTGCATGGAATCAGAAGAGACCCCAAACTGCTAAGGAAATGTTGAAAAAGAAAAAGAAAACTGGGGCATCACGTTGCCTGATTTCAAGCTTTACAACAAAGCTGTGATCACCAAGACAGCATGGTACTGGCATAAAAACAGACACATAGACCAGTGGAATGGAGTAGAGAGCCCATATATGGACCCTCACCTTTGTGGTTAAATAATCTTCGTCAAAGCAGGAAAAAATATACGGTGGAAAAAAGACAGTCTCTTCAATAAATGGTGCTGGGGTAGCTACAGCTATGTGTAGAATGAAACTCAACCATTCTCTTACACCATACACAAAGATAAACTTGAAATGGATAAAAGACCTCAATGTGAGGCAGGAATCCATCAGAATCCTAGAAGAGAACATGGGCAGTAACCTCTTCGACATCGGTCACAGCAACTTCTTTCAAGATATGTCTCCAAAGGCAAAGGAAACAAAAGCAAAAATGAACTTTTTGGACTTCATCAAGATCAAAAACTTCTGCACAGCAAAGGAAACAGTCAACAAAGCAAAGAGGCCACCTCTAGAATGGGAGAAGACATTTGCAAATGACAATACAGACAAAGGGTTGATATCCAGGATCTATAAAGAACTCCTCAAACTCAACACACACAAAACAGAAAATCATGTCAAAAAATGGGTGAGTGCTGTGAAGTGTGTAAACCTGGTGATTCACAGACCTGTACCCCTGGGGATAAAAATATATGTTTATAAAAAATACAAAATTAAAAAAAAAATGGGTAGAAGATATGAACAGACACTTCTCCAAAGAAGACATACAAATGGCTAACAGACACTTGAAAAAATGCTCATCATCACTAGCCATCAGGGAGGTTCAAATCAAAACCACATTGAGATACCACCTCACACCAGTTAAAATTGCCAGAATTAACAAGACAGTAAACAACATGTGTTGCAAAGGATGTGGAGAAAAGGGAACCCTCTTACACTATTGGTGGGAATGCAAGTTGGTGCAGCCACTTTGGAAAACAGTGTGGAGATTCCTTAAGAAATTAAAAATAGAGCTACCCAAAGACCCCGCAATTGCACTACTGGGTATTTACCCCAAAGATACAGATGTAGTGAAAAGAAGGGCCATCTGTATCCCAATGTTCATAGCAGCAATGGCCACAGTCACCAAACTGTGGAAAGAACCAAGATGCCCTTTAACGGATGAATGGGTAAGGAAGATGTGGTCCATATACTATGTGTGGTCCATATGCTAGATGTGGTCATATATACTATGGAGTATTATGCCTCCATCAGAAAGGACGAATACTCAACTTTTGTACAACATGGACAGCACTGGAAGAGATTATGCTGAGTGAAATAAGTAAAGCAGAGACAGTTAATTATCATATGGTTTTGCTTATTTGTGGAGCACAAGAAATAACATTGAGGACATGGGGAGATGGGAAGGAGAAGGGAGTTAGGGGAAGTTGGAGGGGGAGATGAACCATGCAAGACTGTGGGCTCTGAAAACAATCAGAGGGTTTTGGGGGGTGGGGGGTGGGAGGTTGGGTGAGCCTGGTGGTGGGTATTATGGAGGGCATGTATTGCATGGGACACTGGGTGTGGTGCATAAACAATGAATTCTGGAACACTGAAAAGAAATTAAAAAAAAATAATAATAAAAATTAAGAAAAAAAAATCAATGAAAATGTCCAAAGACAAAAGTGAAGTCTGTTGATATGGAAAGTCCAGTGCCCACCTCTGTGTTCACAGAAAACAAAACTTCCCATGATATTTGCAGTTGTAAAAGCATTTCACTAGAGTCTTACTGGAGATCTAATCCCCTGCTGTTTCCATTCTACTTGGTTGTGTGTCTTCCTGATGTAGATGAAATGAATATTCCTACCCCATGTTTCATGGATTAAACCACATTCAGCTTTCTATAACCATTGAAAATTTGGAGCTGGAAGACCTTCTGGATAAACAGCATTTGTATCTCACCATTTTACAGATAAGGAAACTGAGACCCTCAAGGACACTGATGGAACAATAACCCAGATGAGGTTCTCCTGACACCTGCTTCAGGATTAGGATCCTAATCCTAATTAATGAGTTAGGACTCATTGAGGAAGATTGAAGAACCCCTGTCCCCCCAGGGCCAATGGGCACCTCATTGGAATGGGTCATTTTTCAGGAAAAGAAGTTCAGTCAAACATGAAAAGATATAAAATAAGATCATTTAAAGAAAATCCACTAGGATCGTCTGCATTGTTTCTTAGGTTCCACATAGGAGTGAAGCCATATGATAATCAAGGGGAAGGGAGGGAAAATTGAATAGGAAGCCACCAGAGAGGGAGGAAAAATGAAGAGAGGCTCTTAACTAGAAAAAAAAATGAGGGCTGCTGGAGGGGAGGGGAGTCGGGGGATGGGATAATTGGATGAGGAACATAAAGGAGGCAGGCCATGTGGTGAGCACTGGAAGTGATACACAACTGATTAATTACTGGGCACTACATCTGAAGGGCATGTACATCATGCCCTTAACTGACATTAAATAAAAAAAAAAAATACAACCCAAGGTTCTGTGTTTTCTTGTTTTCAACGTGGAAAATACAGGATGATTTCTTTTCTGCCCTCAAGCAATGAAATGAGATAGCCTATTCATGATGAGCCAATTCTCAGGGCATGTTACCTTTTTAATTTCAGCCCTGAAGAGGTTTTCAAACATGCTTTTTCTTCAGTTCCAGTCCTCTTACCCTTCTAGTCAATTCTGAGCACTCTTGACATGGTGGCAAAAACTTCTTTCTTTTTAAGGTGAGTCACCTCAAACACATAACATCTATACTTGCCACAGGATGCCTCACCACAAATTTTTGTACAGCTGGCATGAATACTGGTGGCTGATGGTTCTCTATCTTTGATGACATTGATCCTTTTTGTTCACTTGTGGGATGACTAGGGGCAGGGCCTTCTTTTTGCTCATGGATGTGATATAGCTCTTCAGCTCACCTTCAAACATGTCCCTCCCCTCTCTCCCATCTAGCAACCTGCGGAATTTAGTGACCATGAACTGGGAACACAGAGCAAATGTATAAAGGTCTTACCTGAATTCAGCTCAGCATGGGAATTACAGAAGGGTCTCTCTTGGGGTTTGATCCCTGTGTGCTTGAATCATTCTAACCTTCTTTGCAATTGACTCCAGACAGCTCACTATGATAGAGGAACTAGAAGTTCCTTGGAGACAGTTGTCACCCACATCACATTCATCACCCTTTGTCGTTAAGACTATGCCCCTCATCTGATTAAGAAACTCTTCAAACAGGACTGGAGCAGAGTGCAATAAAAGGCTCACTTTGAAGAAGGGCTGAGCTTGAGGACATATCCAGTCATATATCTCACTGCTCCCCCATCACCACACAGGTGGTACCAAAAATGGACAGTGTTCCATTTCCATTACATGCCTCCTTCTGGCCCAGCATATCTATTCTTATCATCATGCCATCACATATCATCAGGACCACATTATCAGGCCTGTGCTTCTCCAGTTCATGCTGCTGCCTGATTCCACCATTGACCCTTTCATCTCTCAAGTTGGAGCTCAGTAACCATCATCTTCATCAGCATCAAAAACAGAATCTGGCAGTGAGTTAATGGGTAGGACCTGCAAGGCAAAGGATGGAAAAGAAAAACAAATTCACACACTGGACATTCAGAATATTTAAAATCTTTGTGACTTTAAAAGAACTTGTCAATGAAGGAAAAACATAGTCCATAGGATGAGAGACCATATTTGCAAATCATGTATCTGACAGGGGCTCAATATCCACAATCCATAGAGATCACATAAACTCAACAACAACAAAAAAATTAAATGTATGTCTGAATGTGCAAGTGGGGAATAGGGGAATAGAGCTATTATCCTCAAAGATAGGCACATGGAGAGAAATTTGAAAAGATACCTCCCATCACTAATTTTTTTTGAAATCCAAATTATGAAAAGCAGTGAAATACCATTTCACATCCCTTAAGATGACTTGCCCCAGAAAAAGAAAGAAAGACAGAAGAAAAGAAAAAGATCAAGTGTTAGGAAAGATGCAGAGAGTTTGGAACCTTGTACACTGTGTGTGGTAAGAATGTTTAACAGCATCATTGTAAAATCAATATTGCCGTTCTTCAAAAAAAATCAACATTAGAATTACCATATGGTCTATAGTAATTCCACTTGGGATAGATACCCAACTTAATTGACAACATAGTCTTAAAGATGTATCTGAACACACCTTTTCATGGCACCATTGTTCATAAGAACTAAACCATGAATGCAATCCAAGAATCTGTCCAGGGAGAAACAGAGGACGTGCACACACACACACACACACACACACACACACACACACACGCTGGGATAGTATTCTTTATTAAAAGAGAAGGAAAACACTGACATATGCCACAACATGGGTGAACGTTGAGGATATTATGCTAAGTGAAATGAATATTCTTAAAAATACATGCTTTGACTTCACTCTTAGGACCTACCTAAAGTAAATTCCTAAAGACAGAAAGTAGAATGCTGTTTGCCAAGGGCTGGAAAGAGGTGGTCATGGGAAGAGTCAGATTCATGGTATAGAGTTTTAGTTTCCAAAATGCAATGAGATGTGAAGACAGAGTTCAGGGAGGTGGTACAAAGATATTTGTGCCTTTAAAACATTTAGAAAATACTCCATGAACTTCAAGTACTTAATGGCATAAAAATAAATTATACTGAAATGCTGCAAAAACAGAGAAATGAATTTCATCAAGCCATTTGTACCTTTCCTGGTAGGTCCTATCTCAGGCATTTTACTTCAGCCATTTTCCCTGAGACAACATGGATCAAACCAAATGTTGTCCTTCTGTGCCTACTTCAAAGCTTAAAATTAGAGTTGTCTAAAACATGAAAACTTTATTTGAGAAGGTGATTTTCAGAGTTAATTTATGAACAGAATTTATTCCTTGATTTTTAAAAAATAGAACACAAATTTAAAGTTCTATGTCATCTCTTTTCATTTTAATTCACTGATTTTTCAACTCAGAATGCATTGTTTATGCAAGTGGTTTGGATGTTTTTTATCCCTGTCATAATCTACTGACTTTAGCTTCTGCTGATTTCATTTTGTTTACCTGTCATTCTTTTTACCAAGTCAACTTTCCTGAGGCTCATTATGAATAGTAAAATATTTTTGCCTCATTTTAATTGATATCATTGACATAGATATGTCACATACATATGACACATACCTGTATGTGTCAGGTGTACAACATAATGATTTCACTTTCACAAATCCTAAGAAGATTACCAGAATAAGTTGAGTTCACCGCCATCATCTCTTAGAGATACAAACAGAAAGGAAAGAGAAAAGAAAGGACACCTATTTCTTTGTGATAAGAACTCTCTGAATTGGCTTTCTTTTAACACTTCTCAAATACACCATAAAGCAGTATGAACTGTAGTCATCAGGTTGTGCACTACAACTCTATTATTTATTTCCCATAAAACTGGAAGTTTGTACCTTTTCACCCTTTTCACCATTCACTCCACCCCTGCCCCACCCTCTGTCCTCTGCTTCTGGTTCCTTCAATGTGATCTCTTACTCTGAGTTTGTTTGACTCCTTTTCTCTTCTTTGTTTCAGATTCCATGTAGAAGGGAACTATCTATCTATCTATCTAGATATATATATATCTATACACACACACACACACACATATAAAACTGGTGCCTCTGTATCTATATGTCTATACCTGTGGTAGACATATAGACATATAGACAGAGGCCTTCCTCTGTCTCACTTATCTCACTTGGCATTATGCTTTAAATTCCATTGCTGTTGTCATGCTTAGCAGGATTTCCTTTCCCTATGGTTGATTAATATCCCATTATATAGGTAAACACTTCTTTTTCCAGTCACCATGAATGGGCACTGATGTTTTCAGTGTCTTGGCTGTTGAAAATAATACTTCTTGAGCGTGGCTTGGGTGCAGGAATTTCTTGGACACATTCCTTGGTTTTCTATGGCTATGTTCCCAGTTGTGGAACAGTGGGATCCTATGGTAGATCTATTTGTATTTTTTCAAGGAACGTCCATACTGTTTTGCATAGTGATTGTCACAATGTGCCTTCCCACTAATGATGCCCAGGAATTCCCTTTTCTCCATATCCTCAACAGCATTAGTTCACTCTTGTCTTTTTTTTACAATAGCTAAATTCCAATTGATGTGATGTGATATCTCATTATTGTCTTGGTCACATTTTTCTGATGGTTAGTCATGATGAGGACTTTTTTCCTACCTGTTTCTTGTGTGTTTATGGTTTTTTTTTGCGGGGGGGAGGTAATGCCAGAGCACTGGACACTGTGTCTGGGACCCAGAGACAAGACTTGTCTCCATGAGACCTTCAGAGTTGTCCTTTGGACATACAGGGGTGGGTACAGAAACACTCTTCTGGCTGAAGTGAGGGTGCTGGAATAGTAAACAGCACACCATGGGAGTCAACAGAAAAGGAGGAAAGGCAGGGTTCTGCTGCTCCTTTGGTCCTGTGACTCTGGGAAGCCAGTGCCTTGAGGACCCCCAAGAAAAGGCATCTCTTTCTTGGCTGGTCTGCCTGCCTGGGGCTGTCCCAGGAGAGTTGGAGAACAGGATACAGGGCACTTCCCTGTCCATGGTACCTCAGGAGTCCTGTTGGAGGAACTGAAGCAGGAAGAGCCAGTCCCAGGACATCGTGGTTGTCCCTCTGCCCAGAAACAGCTTGAAACATGGAGTACCACGTCTCCCTTGCAGTCTAAGTGCTTAAAGGGGTGGTGGGCTCCAAGACTTTCTCAACTATTCATTCACTAACTTACACTTAAGCACTCCCCTATGCCAGGTACATTGGTGGGTTCATGCACACAACTGAAGATATCCAGTGCTCCTTGCCCTTAGGACCTCATGGTATAGACATGGACCGAAACACAAAACAAAGACATGTGAAGGAAAACACCAAGGGCTCTCTATATGACAAATGGAGAGTGCTGCGAAGGAAGGTTGCAGAGACAGTGGACAGGAAGACCTGAAATGCCTCACTGATGGCAAAGTTGCTGAGAACAGAATGAAAAAAATGGGAGCTAGTCCCACACAAGTTTGGGTGCAATGTGTCAGGAAGAAAGGACCTCTGCTTCAGAGCTTCACTACCAGTAGTCAGTTAGGCCAGAGGAGAGAAGTGTGGCTCCAGTGTGGCTGGAGAGAAACTGGAAGCAGAGCAGAGGGGAGGGAGGAAGGCAGGGAGAGAGGCTGAGGCTTGGGAGACAATTAGTTATCTATTGTTCCTCTATGACTGCATTTCCCCAATACCATGCATCTTCAAATGCAGGTATTAAATTTCCCACAGCTTTTGTGGAAGAGGAATGCAGGCACAATGTGGTGTGCTTCCCCAACCTCAAGGTTACCTCAGAGCCTGGGGCCGTAACTGGGGCTAGACTGGCAGAAGATTTTTCCCCAAGTTGGCTCCATAATTTGGGAAGCCATTTGGACTCAGAATTGGAGTTCCTACGTGTCTTTGGGCTTTGGCACTGCCTCAGTTCTTTGCCCAGTGAGCCTTTATGGATGGCAGCTCAAAACATCTGTGCTTGTTTTTTGGTTCAAGACTGGAGAAGAAAAAGGGAAAGGGAGACATGGAACAGGAGCAAAGTAACTGGAAAGTGAGAAACTCTTTGCATGACATCTAGAAAAACTCTAGACATGATATTTCATCACGCTGACTGTACCCCATGGCTCAGAAGCCAGTCCCTAACCACCTAGAGGTTACACAGTGATGCCTATACCACAGGTCAGGATCCCTTGGAAATATTGTGAAGGCTGCTCCCCTCAAAGACCAAAATGAAGCAAGGGGTCTCATTCTAAGTCAGGATGGGAAACAACTGAACAGTTTCACTAGAGAGGATGACAAAGTCGGCATCTTTTTGCCTTTCCAACACATCATGGTGCCACATTATAATGAGGTCAAGAAGGAAAGTGACGGTTCCAGCATTATGTGGCTGGAACCCAGGCCTCCTTTGAGCAGTCCTCCAGGCCAAGTCCCACCCCTTCTTGTAATTGTTCCATCCTTCAATTGGTGCCTCAGATACACATGATACCATCCCGCACACATTATAAATAGGATCCACATACACCTGAAGATGTCCCAAGGAAGTCAATTCTAGTCTGGTCCCAACTATGCAGGTTGGGGAAGTGTGGACTATGGGGGACACACGACGACATAGGACACAGAAATGGGAAAGGAAACAGAAAAAAGCTCTGACTTCTGCTCTGTCTCCTAAAAGGTCAGAACCTAGTTACATTTCCAGAGAGTTGTGCCTATGGCATTGTTGGTTCATTGTGTACAGCCACAGTGATGACATGGGGAAGAAATGTAGTCAACTGACAAGAAGGGGCTCTGAAGAGGTGTGACTGAATGAAGGGGCCCATGTATTAGAATCCTGGAAGAGTGACCTCACATCCTTTGTGATAGGCCCCAACTGAACTTAGAACTCTGTAACCAGGCAGCCACTATCAAAGGGTAACCTGTTCTCCAGCTCACTTGAGTGGAGACATTCGAGAGAACACTATGTTCAGTTGTTGTACTCCTACACTCAGGGGCACTGGGCCCAAGAAAGCCCAGAGTGAGAGATGTTATTGTAATTGTAGACATTGGCTCAACCCTCTTTTTGAAAGCTTCCAGTCATGCAGCAGGAGAGAGACCACCAGGTAACACGAGGAAGCTCTGGTCAGCCCACTGGAGAGCCTGCAACAACTGTGATCCCACCTCAGGGGGCCCACACTTATTGCCTCTCACTCTGTGTGTGTGTGTGAGTGTGTGTGTGTGTGTGTGTGTGTGTGTGTGTGTAGGTGGGGACAGAGGATGAGGGACATGCCCTTCCTGGGCAGAAGCAAGCTGCCAGGTGTTGGAAGACTGACCCATCTTTCAGGTTCATACTCCAGGTCATAGCAGGCAGGATGAGAAGGTGAGTGCTGGGGACTAAGCTCAACTTGCTGTATGGTAGGCATGAGCCTTAGAGTTTCCTCTGGCTACCTCCTTGGTCAAAGCCTTTTCAGCTGCCCCTCTTAGGGTGAACTTGAGAATAAGATTTTTTTTTAAAGATTTTATTTATTTGACAGAGAGAAATTACAAGTACACTGAGAGGCAGGCAGAGAGAGAGAGAAGGAAGCAGGCTCCCTGCTGAGCAGAGAGCCCGATGCGGGACTCGATCCCAGGACCCTGAGATCATGACCTGAGCCGAAGGCAGCGGCTTAACCCACTGAGCCACCCAGGCGCCCCAAGAGAATAAGATTTTTAATGTGGGTTTCCCCTTGTGACAATGTCTTGGGAGGACACTGGAGTCTCTTCATCCTGAGTATATGGGGCACTGCATATTCAGAGCTGCACCCAGGAGATCTTGGATGAGCTGGTCTGTGACTTCAGCACACCAACCTGGACAAGTGTCAGGTGTCCCAGGCCAGCCAGGATCAGTACTGTTCTGAGGTGAGAATGGGAAGAGCATTCTCCACACCCAGGGCTCCCATACAAATAGGGGACACACTTGGGGACTTCCGATGGTATTTCCACTTGAGTGTCCCGCAGGCCCAACCACAAAGTAACCCAAACATCCACATGTCTGCCACCAGTGATGGGCTAAAGTGGGAAGACACTATTCACCTATGTGGAACTGGGAGAGAATAGAGTGAATGCTTTCTGTAGTTTGGAAAGGAGTTTTCTTTCACTTGCTTTTGTTTGACTTTTCATGAAGCCATGAGTACTTTTGCCTTTTAAACTGTTTTTAAGGTTTTCCCTACTCAACGCAGCTATCCTGTGGAGAAGCCAGCTCCACTGTCCTTGGAGAACTTGTCCAAGCCCTTCTAAATCCTCACACTAAATAGGGTGATTGAACCTAAAAAAGGGATGGTGGGAGGAAGCCATTCTAGAGGTTTTTCTGTAATGTATCATCTCTCAAATCATTGTAGGTCCACCAGGTCACATGCTGTGTCCTTACATGCTTTCAGAGTCCTCCATAAAGCAGCTCGTCTGCCACAGTGATTCAGCCTTTCAAGGCTGGTAGAAGTTGACATGATTCAATTTTGTTGCCATTTCAACAATGCTGCAAGGAACGAACACCTTAAGTGTCCTAAAAGGCATTCTGAGTTGCTAGATCTGCCAGAACATAGAACCACAGGTTCGGTGGAAGGCCTCCAATGCCTCCTGGCCCAGGTAGCTGGCTCTGTCTTTTCAGAGCTCCACCAGGACACTGTTGGTGAGTACTACAAGGGGTCAGCTCCTCCATCTCCCTTAACAAGCAGCAGGAGTCTCAGGCCACCAGCAACATCCAGAGCTGGTCTGGGGTGAGAACGGGTCCATAATCATGTCTGGTCTCAGGACCCAGAGATGATCAGGGCAGGGCCAGAACCCAGACTAGAAACAACTGGTTGCCTTGGGGCCTGCCAAGGAAGGTGGATTTCCCATGAACCTTTCAGGACAGACCAAGATTCATCAGCATAGAGGAAATGCAAATCAGCCCATACTCTTTTGACAGTTCTCAGGCCCAATGCAGATGATCCTGAGCAGTGTTGGAGATTCTTAGCCTCTCTTTTCTTGTCTTCACAGTAGGGATGTTTACTCATGACTCCAAGGCACACAACTCTTAATACAGGCTATAAAGAGAGAGAAATGCTATTGTTGCTCAGCTAACAGAATGTATTGAAGTCACAAGGACTTTTAAGCCTTGATTGTCCTTTTCAAGCCTAAAACATTTTTGTACTTTTCATCCTAGAGCATTTTTCTGGGTGGGCACTAAAGTCCCTTCTCTTGCACAAGTTCCCAAAGCAATGGGAGGATGCAGTCTGAGCTGCAGACCCTGCTCTTCCTGGTGGTTCATGATGTTGAAGGTGACTACGTTGCCCCTCTTGCCTGATGTACCTGATGGAAAAGGAATCTTCCCTGTCCCCAGATGAGGCCTGCATGATGCTGGTGCTCAGAGAAGGCACAATGCAGAATTCTGCACACTCCCTAGTACTATCTTTCCAAGATGGAAGCATCTGGAACATCACAACCATGTTCTGCACCTGACAGGTGTTCCCCTCAGCCTACCAGGTCCTGGGCCAGGGGTGCAATAAACAAGTGCCCACCCCATGCACAGTATGGGGGAGCCTCCCATCTACTAGTTTTATGCCTTGGGAATGTCACTGCCTCTCTCTGACCTTCACGTTCCTCTTCTGAAAATTGGGGGAGGCAAGACGATGAACCTTGTAGGGTGACTTTAGGAAATCATAGGAGGAAAAATGGCACAGGCTTCTCCGGTGCCCTGCTCTGTAGAAAGGGCTGCTGGACATGCTGGGCCTCTTCGTGGCTAATAGTTCTCTCTCCAGGGAAGACACTCTCAAGCTCAGCCCTCACAGGCCTGTGACCCTGTGGGTTTATGTAAAGGAAATGGAAAACAGGCAGTTTTTCTATTTGCAAAGGATGTCTGAGGTGCCATTTAGCTGGTCCTGGTGGTTGTCCTTTATGTGACCAGATTATAGGGACACTGGGAACAGGCAGAGCAGCCCAAGGGCCACTCAATATTTGGAAAGTCTTGGTTGGGATTCTTTCACTCAATAATGTATATCAAGCACCTAGGAATGCAGGCACATTCTCGTCACTAAGATATCTGAATGGACAAAGTAGAGACAATGTCGGGATCTTAATTTTAGTCCGAGGGTCAGATAGGCACTCTGCACATCCTAAGCACATGTGTCCAGAGTTCTTCAGATGGGACATCTTTGTGGCCTGCTCTATGGAGGAATGCATTCACCTCTATTGGATTTAGAGGATGGACTCTAAGATCATGGAAGAACACAATAGGTCTTTGGGTCCCAAAGGAGGGACCCAAAGGAGGGACCTCTCTGCCTCCAAGGCACAGAGACTACAGGAGTTGTTGCTTGAGAGGGACTTTCAGGACGATGGATCTCCCAGATCTCTTGATTTCTGTGGGAGGGTGTAATTGAGCAGCTTCCTGTGAAGAAGCCAATTAGTCAAGGTGAGTTGTGGACGGGGTGCCAGGCTCTCTGGGAAGCAGAGCACAGTCTGGGCTGACTTGGTGCCTAAATCTCCCATCTTTTGGAGGGTCCATTCTTTCTCTGCCTGCCACTCTTCATATCACCTCTGCTGACCACCACAAGTGGGGCCAAGCACAAAAGGTGTGGTGAGCAGACTACTCAGCAGTTGGCCTCCAACCTAAGCCATGATACTGGTCTGCATGGAGGATGGAGTAGGCTAGACACAGACACAGGCCATGAAGAGGAGAGCCTAAGTGGAAAAACCAGACTCATACAGGTTTTCTGGATGACCAGGCCTTCCATGGCAAGGACAGCTCTGGAGGGGTTGGAAGGGGTGGGGGCCATTCTGTGGGACTCACACAGAAAGAATGGTGCTGTGGGAATAGCATGTGAATTAAAAGGCCAGACCTCTGACTCTGCTCCACATATGACTCTCCCAGCCCCCTGTGTCCCATCTGGGTACTTGGCATGGCCAGACATTGCAGAATATCTGGTAGTCCCTGCACGGTGCCTGTTTTGTGGTAAAGGGGTCTATGTGCATCTGAAGTGGCATGACTGGGAACTGTGCTCCCATTATCCTGATGCAGTAGGAACTTCTGCAGCTCACTGAGGATGAGGTGCAGGGTGAGGGGCATTGCTTGCTGGGAAGGCAATCTGGGATGGGGTTGGTGGACTGGCTATTCCCTGAAAGGCCATGGGGTCTGTCATGTTTTGGGAAAGGCACATGGAAAGTCATTGATGTGGATGAATCCTTCCCTTTCTCTTGCCCCAGTGTCAGTTCCATGACCCCCTTCCAGCTGCAAAGCCAGCCAAAGGGCCTCCCTTGGATGTAGAGGCAACCAGGGCTCTGTTTCAACCATTACCTCCAGTGACAGAGCCAGCCTACCCTCCATCAGCTGTTCCAGAACTGGAACAGGTGCTCCCATGTTGTGTATAGGAGGTGGGTGCTGAGCTGTAGACATTTGGACCATCAACTTACCTGGGAACTTTTAGTCCAGCTTTGCAAATAAACACCTAGCTCACTCTAGCCCCAGAGGCATCCTGCCATCCCATGAACCAGCTGAAGGAGGAGATGCCTGACCTTCTGGACTTCCCTCCCAAGCTGGTGGCAGAGCAACTAACATATATGGATTCTAGGAGCAGCTGGGCTCTCAGGGTGGGGGAAGGGCCGGCTTTTCTTCTGCTCCCAGCTGCCTTATACATGACTTTCCCTGATGTGGATGCCTATGCTGTGGGACCAGATCTCAACTGCACCCCTGGCTGATCATGGAAATCCATCAGCATCCTTAAACCTGAGCTTTCACTGTCCAGCTGTGGACTGTAGAGACAGACACTGATAAGGACTGAGGCGGAGCTACCATGGAGATGAAATGAGCCAGAATGGTTATACAAATGGGCAGACTGCGGTCCCTCAGGTAGAAGAGGGCAGCTTCCTGTGTGCAGCCAAGTCCAGGGATCACCCACCCATCTGCCTTAGAGGCTGAGCACCTTTAACCTGTATTAGGCACCTAAGGTGTCCTTAAGGACAGGTTGGACAGACAAACTCATGGTTGCAGCCACCATGTGAGAATGCACATCTGAAAGGAGAGAGGGACCTGAGGGATAAACATTCGCAGAAGAATATGCCCCGTTGGGAGCACCACCTGGAACTGCCACCTGGAGCTGGGATGACCAGGGTGCACATGCCCTCCTTCCTTCCCTTGCCTCTATTTGCTCCTTGGTCATCCTGTGTTGGGTTCCCTCAGAGAGAAAGAATGCATTTAAATCCAGGCTATCTAACCAGGTTCAGGCCACATTCGCAGTTTCCTGACCTTCAGCTCTGACCTGTGACCCCTACCTAGGACACGAGTCTTTCTTGTGCTAACATCTGGAAGGGTAAACAAACCTCCCCACTGTCCTTTAGAAGCTGTTCAAGAAGGTGCTGTGCCATCAGTGCCTGGGCTCCATCTGGTCCAGGAAGAACAAGCCAGGCAATGAACACCTGGCACCCACAGTCTGGACCACAATCAGCCAGTTCAATGGAGCAGTCAGCTGCGTCATCACCACCAGCCTTGTCAACCCAAGCATGACAGCCCAGGACAAGGCCATGGTGGTGGAACACTGGATCAGCTTGGCCAAGGTATGCTGTTGGAGGCCCAGCTGAGTTTTCTTCTGAGCCTCAGGAACTATTTTTCAGTCTTCATCACTTCTCAGAGTTGAAATCCCTGGTCTAAGATCTAGGGACTATGCAGTCCCTAGGCTCTTCCTCCCAGGGGCAGGCTGACTTTAACTTGCATGGCCCAATGTTGGGATGCACAGTTCCTATGTGACTCCTTCTTTGGAGTGAGGGAAAATCCTCCCTCTCCTCAGCATTGTTACTCTTTAGGGCTTACCTGTCCCCTCCTACAGGTCCCTGGACACCAGCTTTATCCAGGAGGGGAGCTATAAACTGAGGGGAGATTGAAGCTCTACAGAAGATGGAGCTCCTGCTCTCCCCATGACAGCTCCCCCTCTTTCCTCCCCCAGGCCTGTCAAATCCTGGGGATCTATTCCTCCCTGCATGCCATCCTCTCAGCTCTGCAGAGTATCTCCTTTCACCTCCTGAGGAGGACATGGAAGAATGGGCAGGTGTGGAATCTTCCACAGGCCTGTCCTTCTACCCATTAGTCAATTTGGACCTCCTGGGAGTCAGCCAACACTGACCAAAGGACCTGGGCCTGGGGCAGATTCTCTCAGCCTCCCTGGAGAATGAGCTGCCAGCCTCCTGCTTTAGAAATCAGTTTTCCTCAATGTCCCACCCTGTGCTGAGCTGAATTCAATATATTTTTTAAAGATTTTATTTATTTATTTGACAGACTGAATTCAATATTTTCACATGTTTCCTTGACAGCCACTGAATTCTCTGCTCATGGGAAGCCAAAATCCACCAAAACAGAGATGCTCAATTAATCTGCGAAGCCAGGCCCAGCATGACCCCCATGAGAACTCCCTCCCATGTTCTACAAAGACCTTAGTGCTTGGAGGACCTCAGAGAAAACCCTCATCCAGGCAGTATGATGCATTGGGTTTCTCCAAGAAAAGGGCCTTGCACTCTCCCCTGCCACATTATTCCTACACTGATCCTACCTTCCTTCCCTCTATTCAGCAAGAGCGCAAGACAGCCCACAAGGCAGGAAACTACTCATCAATGTAGCATGGCAGGTGAAGGTCTAGAAGGAGAGGAGGGGTGTGAGGGAACGCAGTCCTGTGTGGATGGAGTAGGGAATGGCCTGAAGCATTCCTTGAGGAGGGGAAGCCTTTGGCATGAATGTGGTAACAGCCTGGGCAGAAGATTCTCTTGGGGGTGAGACAAGGTGGTGCTGCCCATCCAGGCTCCCTAGGGTAGATTTGCTGTCTTTCTATGTTCATAGCTGGTCCACAGGGGACTTGTAGAAACACTGACAGCCCAGAGGATAGACCTCTGCTCAGTGATGGGGTTGGGATGGGTTGAGGGCCACAACCATGATGACAGTCATAGGATCCTGAGTCCGCAGGAGACCATGGGAGGTAGATGGAGTTCTCACTTTTCTCGAGGAGAAAACAGGCTCAAGGAGGCCAGGCTACAATGTCACACATGGACTGAATGTGGTAGCTGAGATTGTTCTAAACAGGCTAATGGCTTGCTTTAGGATAATGGAGCTTCAATATTAGTGGACATAAGTCAGATGTCTAGGGTCTGAACAGCCTGACATCAAAGACAGTGAGAGCAAGTGGATGGAGGGTATTCTGCTCTCAAGGAACGTGTCCTTGGCCCTACAGGAGCCCTCTAATAAATTTGCTACCCTGGTGAGGCACCTGCAGAAAGCGTGGAAGAGGTGCCAAAGAAGGGGAGTGTACCTGAGGCACAGGGCCTCCAATATCAGAGGAGAATGGCTCCTCCCTGAGGGCTGGAAGCCTCCAAATCAGGACAGATGTGATTTGTGACTCCAACCCCACCTCCCGTTGCCACAGTTCCTAACATTCTTATTTCCAAGTGACCAGGAGAAGGGGCTAGAAAGCTGGGTACAGGATGCATTTATGGGTGTGAAGCGGCCTGGGGCTCCATACCCTGTGATTTTCACCAAGCAGGCCCTGGAGTTGATCAGGAGGAGTCTGATGTTCTGGGAGGGGGAGGAGAAAGGGAATTGAAGGGAAACTATTAAGGGTCCCTGCCCCCTTCCTCACCAGTGTGAAGCAGGGGTGGGCCAGGAGGCTGAAGCCTTTTCAGGGGAGGGTCCCTGTGGCACAAGAATTCAGGGACTCATCCCAACCCTACCCTCCATGACACAGGGTGTCGTCCCGTACCTTGGCACTTTCCTCACTGACCTGGTGAATGTTGGATATTGACTGCAATGGAGGACTATATGGAGGTGGGTGAGCCTGAGCATTGTGGAGGAGGGACCAGAGTCCTGAGGTTTGGGGGCAGAAAGCCCTCGTACTGTGCCCTGAGCTCTCTGTACTTGGAAAGCCTCCCCTCATTACAGCTTTGCAGCTGTCCCTGTCTGCAGGGGTCTCTTGCCAAGCTCAGTGCTGAGGGAAGGGAGGCTGCACCTAGACTGGTGCCCAAGACTGGTGAAGAAGCAGAGCTTTGTGAAGACAAAGCTGCATGAGGTCTGTCTGAATGGACTGCAGGTTCTCCCTCAGACCTTGTCTATGGGAGGAGAATGAAGGGAGGACCCTGCACATCAGCAACACTTGAGTGCCCAGCAGCCCTGCCTGCCTGAGGCTTCGGCTGCCCCTTCTGTCATCACAAGGGTCATGTTGCAGGTTCCCAACCTGGAGCTGGTTCATGTTCCCCATATCCTCCTTTCTCTGGACCCAAGCACCTTGCCTAGACCCCACTCCCATTGTCTGCATCTCTACGCCCCCCCCCCCATGGGTCCTGGCCTAAGCAGAGCCTAAGAAAGGGTGGCTATAAGGTGCTAGTACTAACCAGGGTGCTCTTTCTGAGAGACTTTGGTTGTCTCCTTTCAAGGAAAATGAGATATACCACCAAAAAAATAAGGTGAGCATAAGCGGTACTGCCTGTAAGAAAGGGGAGGCAGTGGGAATCAGAAAGGTCCCTGGGAAGAACATTCCTTGGCTCCATCCCCTCCCCTCTGTCTCACATTTACTGGGATTGGTTTTAAAGAAACAAGTATAAGATACATATAGTTAGTCAGTAGGGTTAGAGGAAAAGGAATCAAGGAGATCTTCTGGGAGGATGGGTGATTTCTACTTGCCTCTTAGGTTGGGACTGTATGAATTTGCATGCAGGAGGGTGGCCATGTGTGCCAAGACCCGGGATGGGTCCCCTGTCCCACTGCTCAGCCCTCACCAGGCCCTGTAGCTTCCCCATCCAGGCTCTGTCTGCATCCTGAGCTTCTGTCTCAGCTCAGGAATACTGAGTCCTCAGGGACACCATGCTTCTCCAGGTGACTCCAGAGAATTATACCCTAGAGCCCCAGCATCCACTCAGGGCCTGGTTCCCATCCGTGGAGTGGCTCAGTGACGATGAGAGGTGAGACAAGGCAGGAGCTGAGTGAGGGTTGGGATGGACTCTTTCTGCTGGCCCCTCCAGGGATCCCCCTTCTATGGCTCCCTGGGCAGCCTCAGGCTTTGTTGCTGGGGTGCCCAGTTCCAGATGTGGGTAACCCAGGAAAGGACTCCTGAATTGAAGTTACTGGTCAACTCACAGGTGTCTTTCTGTCCTTAGCTACATCACGTGTCCTGCCAGCTGGAGCCCCGGTCTTAGCTGTCCAGCAGAACTCCAGCACCAGGAGAACTGGCCACAGCCACCATCAGGGCTGAGCCCATGTCACCCGTGTTCATGCAAGGATTCCTCTTCTGCAGCTGGGGTACTTGTGGTGTGCCACATCTGCTCAACACCTTTCTCCCAACTATTTCCTGATTTGTGGGAACAATAGTTAATAGTATTACATAGTTTTTCTTAGGTTAAAAAGTATTATATTAAAGCCCTTTTCTTAACTTGTCTAGCTCAGGAGTGTGGCTTGGTTCTTTTACTTCCTACAGTAATGGAGAAGATGCACAGACTGTCCTACTCATTTCTGAGCTAAGAAATCTTAGCGTCATCAGCTATTCTATGTGGGAGGAAGGAGAAGTGCCAGCCCACCTCACTAGCTACCAGTGGCACCCCCAAATCCCCTTTTCCAGAGGACAGGTTCATTTCAGTATAAGGAATTTGGGCAAACAGCAGAGACAGCCGTCAGGACTCCTGAGATGGAGAGGTTACAGGTCTTTCCCCAGAAGCAGCAGCAACAAGCACTGAACTGGTGAAGTTTGTCAGTTCCTTACACTCCCCAAAACTATGTCCTCCCCAGGAAAGGAGCTGCCTTTCTCCACTCTAAAGCAAGGAGAACTATGCCTTGCTTCCTTTGTGACATGGGGTTTTTGTTTGTGTGTTGGAGTTTGTGTTTGTTTGGACTCAGTATTTAAAGGTGACCATTTCCTAGTTCAGTCTCTGGAATTGCATCAACACTAAGTGGGGAAGAACATGTAAAAAGATACAATCCTGCCTGTGGAAGGGACAAAGCCAGTGGAAGATAATTTGTAAATGGAGGAATGGCAGTCAGGACTTTCAGTCTCTTCTAGGCTCTCTAGGTTCACCCTTTACCAAGACTGGAATCCTCCTGGGATCTTTGTTCATGATCTCCAGATTCCTTTCTGTGCTTGTTTTGGGTGTGGGGGAAAAAGGAGGGGAGATATATCTTGAAGGCCACAGTTGGGCTTGGTTCCGTTCACATCTATGCTGACCTAAGAGCTAGGATTTCCAGCACTGCTGCATATCCTTAAGCAGTCCTTTGGAAGGCAGCAGTGCCACCAGGCCCCAGCCTCTTGGTCAGATCCATGGTAGCCACTGTCCCCTTGCTGGGGCCTGATGGAGCAGCTATTCATTCCCTTTTGCAGGATAATGGTCCATATCCTAGCTCAGAGAATCCCCACACTCTCCTTGCTGGCCAAGGGGACTGTTAGGTCCATGTTGTTCTGAAGTCTATGGTCTCAAACACTCACCTGCTTACACACCCAGTCTCAGTTGACACAGTTCCACTGACTTGTCTGAAATGGGGAACTCATGTGACCCCATAGACCTAGGGACAGACTGAAAGTGAGCAGATGAGAAGCATCTGTCTTGCAAATGGATGCCAAAACAAAGCAAGGAATACTACTACAGACAAATCAGACTGTAGGAAAAAAAAAAAGAGTGTAGCAATACAGAAAGAAGGACCCTATATCATAATGGAAGCCACACAATAAATAGAACCATTTAAAATATGTAGACACCCAACACAGGAAAACCCAAATGCATAAAACAGGTGATAACAAACAGAAAGGAACTCTTTGACAGGAATACCATACAGTGGTGGACTCTATCACCCCACCTATTAATGGAGACATGATCCATACTGAGGGTCAATAAGGAATCTATGATTTTGAGTGATGCACTGGTTTGAACAGATGGATGTAGAACATTCTACCCTATAATGGCACAATACTTATTTTCCAGAATAGATCACATGTTAGGCCACAAAAAAGTCTCAACAAATTCAAAAAGATGGAAATCCTACCATGCACCTTTTTTGACCATGATTCTATGGAACTATAAATCAACCACAAGAGAAAGCCTTGAAATACCATGAATCCATGGAGGTTAAAGAACATGCTACCCAACAGTGAATAGGTCAGCCAAGAATTCAAGGAGGAAATAAAAAATTGCATGGAAGGAAAATGGCAAGCCAAGGGTCCCAAAACTTTGAGATACAACCAAAGTTAATCTAAGAGAAGAGGTTCTAGCAATACAGGCCCACCTCCAAAAGCAAGTAAAATCCCCAATATCATAAGCTGATGCAAAAGGATCTAGCAGAAGAAAAACATAGAGCTCCAGAGCACTAGCTCAGCCTTGGCGAGTTGGATTTCCTGCTATTGGGCCCACGCTTAGCTTCCATCTCTGCTCTATGTCACAGCCTCCATGGAGTTCTTTCCCTTCTTCCAGCACAACTCCCACTGGGGACACTGGGAAATTAACCCTTCAGAGGATTGTAGAATGAGAGAAATGGCCAAAAAGGCAGTGGAAACAACCACCCCTTCCCCACTGGTGTATCAGTGTGGTTAATTAACTTTTCCTTGTGGAACATTCAACAGTGGGTTTTTTGGAAGGTCCTCTCAGGCTCTGATCCCCTGGGTATCTCATGAAAATGCAGATTCTGATTGAGTAAGCCTGGGAGGGACCTGAGAATCTGCACTTTGATCATGCTTCCAGCTGATGCTGAGGCTACTTGTCCATGGACCGTACGGAGAAACAAGATGCCAGCGGGCCAATCAACAGAAGTTCATCTCTTTCACCACCAAAAGAGATTTATCAGCAGCAACCTGGAAACAACAGAGAGGTGTTTTATTATCAGGAAGATGAACAGCCAGGGCAGGGCTTTGGCCACAACTGAACGCCTCTTCTCATTTTCTCTTCCAGAGTAGATCAAAGCAAGTTGGAAGGGGTCAGTATTGTATGGGTTTCATTAGGCTGGTGACTTTTCTTTCCTATATCCTCCTGTATCTCTGTGATGTGTGCAGAGCACAAACTCCTTTCAAGAGGGATGGCCGAGGCTGAAAGCAGGGTGGGAGACTGAGCTCCTGAGTCAGCCCTGACATGTGGGCAGAGTCAGACTCTGATGGCCACTCTGTGTGTGGTGCCCAGGGTCCCTTGGACATCCCCATGAATGGGCTGGAGGAGCTTGTGAGGGGAGTGGCATAAGACACTGTTGTAAATTATATTGATTTCCCAAAGGATTTTACAACTGCTCACAAAAAGTTTTAACCTAAGCCCTGTGTGTCCATTATGAACAGGGAGATAATGTTCAGGCCTCACCACAGCCTAAGAGTGCAGAACCACAGGGTTTTTGTAGAGTGAGGCATTCATATTGAAGATAAAATATTAGCTTGGTGGTCCGGGATAATGAAGGTATTTATTACTCCAGCTAAGCATATGTATTTCAGACTGATTCACAGGTTACTCGTACAGAGTCTTGGCTTATGAGGTTCTGGACTGGTGAGGTGACCAGGTATAGATTTGGGATAAAGGCACCAAATATCAAAGGAGCTCAGGAGGACAAAAAAGCTGTGATGAGGTGATATAATGGAAGGAGGAATAGTGTTGTACTGAAAACTGAGACTGGCTTCTTAGAGTGTCTTTAAAAACTCTCAGCTACAGAGAAAATGGTCTCAGCCAAGACCTCAGAGGGAAAACATGCACACACACACACACACACACACACACACACACACACAATGGACATTTTGAAGGGCTTAGGAAACCAGGTGTCCCAGTCACCTGAGAACCAGTCTACAGTTGGACTCTGGTACGATGAACCATTGGGTTGGCCAGGATCTGAGAAGTGACCTTGGACCAGTTACATTGCCTTTCATTTTCCACATCTGCGGGGGACAGAGGATGACTCTATGTTCCAAATTTGACAGGCGAGCTCCAGAATACAGCTCAAAATAAATGCTAAATCCATTCCATTTTCTCTACAAAAGAAAAATTGGGGGCACCTGGATGACTCAGTAAAGTGTCTGTCTTCAGATCAGATCATGATCGCAGAGACCTAGGGTTGAGTCCCATGTCAGGATCCCTGCTCTGCAAAGGGTCTGCTTCTCTCTCTCCCTCTTTTTCTGTCCCTCCTCCCTGCTCATGCTATCTCTATCGCTCTTAAATAAATAAATAATAAAAAAATATTAAAAAAAACGATGATTTGGAAACTTTGATATAATACCTCTCTATGAATGCGAGGTAAGGAGTAGAATTTTCCAGGAGTACTAAATGAGCCAGGTACCACACCCCCCATTACCTTTCAAAGAAATTTTTTTAAATTTATTTATTTTCAGCGTAACAGTATCATTATTTTTTCACCACACCCAGTGCTCCATGCAATCCGTGCCCTCCCCAATACCCACCACCTGGTACCCCGACCTCCCACCCCCCCTCCACTTCAAACCCCTCAGATTGTTTTTCAGAGTCCATGGTCTCTCATGATTCACCTCCCCTTCCAATTTACCCCAACTCCCTTCTCCTCTCTAACACCCCATGTCCTCCATGATATTTGTTATGCTCCACAAATAAGTGAAACCATATGATAATTGACTCTCTCTGCTTGACTTATTTCACTCAGCATAATCTCTTCCAGTCCCGTCCATGTTGCTACAAAAGTTGGGTATTCATCCTTTCTGATGGAGGCATAATACTCCATAGTGTATATGGACCACATCTTCCTTATCCATTCGTCCATTGAAGGGCATCTTGGTTCTTTCCACAGTTTGGCTACCGTGGCCATTGCTGCTATAAACATTGGGGTAAAGATGGCCCTTCTTTTCACTACATCTGTATCTTTGGGGTAAATACCCAGTAGTGCAATGGCAGGGTCATAGGGAAGTTCTATTTTTAATTTCTTGAGGAATCTCCACACTGTTCTCCAAAGAGGCTGCACCAACTTGCATTCCCACCAACAGTGTAAGAGGGTTCCCCTTTCTCCACATCCTCTCCAACACATGTTGTTTTCTGTCTTGTTAATTTTGGCCATTCTAACTGGTGTAAGGTGATATCTCAATGTGGTTTTAATTTGAATCTCCCTGATGGCTAATGATGATGAACATTTTTTCATGTGCCTGATAGCCATTTGTATGTCTTGATTGGAGAAGTGTCTGTTCATATCTTCTTCCCATTTTTTGATATGTTTGCCTGTTTCGTGTGTGTTGACTTTGAGGAGTTCATTATAGATCCTGGATATCAACATTTTGTCTGTACTGTCATTTGCAAATATCTTCTCCCATTCCGTGGGTTGCGTCTTTGTTTTCTTGACTGTTTCCTTTGCTGTGCAGAAGCTTTTGATTTTGATGAAGTCCCAAATGTTTATTTTCTCTTTGCCTTTGCCTTTGGAGACATATCTTGAAAGAAGTTGCTGTGGCTGATATCGACGAGATTACTACCTATGTTCTCCTCTAGGATTCTGATGGATTCTTATCTCACGTTGAGGTCTTTCATCCATTTTGAGTTTATCTTTGTGTATGGTGTAAGAGAATGGTCGAGTTTCATTCTTCTACATATAGCTGCCCAGTTTTCCCAGCACCATTTATTGAAGAGACTGTCTTTTTTCCACTGTATATTTTTTCCTGTTTTGTCAAAGATTATTTGACCATAGCCAGCATTACCCTGATCCCCAAACCAGGTAAAGACTCTACCAAAAAGGAGAATTTCAGACCAATATCCCTGATGAATATGGATGCTAAGATTCTCAACAAGATCCTAGCCAACAGGATCCAACAGCACATTAAAAAGATTATCCACCATGATCAGGTGGGATTCATCCCTGGGCTACAAGGATGGTTCAACATTCTCAAATCAATCAATGTGATGGAACAAATTAATATGAGAAGAGAGAAGAACCACATGGTCCTCTCAATTGATGCAGAAAAAGCATTTGACAAAATCCGGCATCCGTTCCTGATTAAAACGCTTCAAAGTATAGGGATAGAGGGAACATTCCTGAACTTCATCAAATCTATCTATGAAAGACCCACAGCAAATATCATCCTCAATGGGAAAAAGCTTGCAGCCTTCCCGTTGAGATCAGGAACAAGACAAGGATGCACACTTTCACCACTCTTGTTCAACATAGTATTAGAAGTCCTAGCAACAGCAATCAGACAACAAACAGAAATAAAAAGTATCCAAATTGGTAATGAAGAAGTCAAACTCTCCCTCTTAGCAGATGACATGATTCTTTATATGGAAAACCCAAAAGACTCCACCCCCAAACTACTAGAACTCATACAGCAATTCAGCAACGTAGGAGGATACAAAGTCAATGTGCAGAAATCAGTGGCTTTCTAATACACTAACAATGAAAATACAGAAAGGGAAATTAGAGAATCGATTCCATTTACTATAGCACCAAGAACCATAAGATACCTGGGAATAAACCTAACCAAAGAGGTAAAGGATCTGTACTCGAGGAACTACAGAACACTCATGAAAGAAATTGAAGAAGACACAAAAAGATGGAAGACCATTCCATGCTCTTGGATTGGAAGAATAAACATTGTTAAAATGTCTATATTGGCTAGAGCAACATATACTTTTAATGCCATTCCAATCAAAATTCCACCGGTATTCTTCAAAGAGCTGGAGCAAATAATCCAGAAATTTGTATGGAATCAGAAGAGACCCTGAATCGCTAAGGAAATGTTGAAAAACAAAAATAAAACTGGGGGCATCATGTTACCTGATTTCAAGCTTTATTACAAAGCTGTGATCACCAAGACAGCATGGTACTGGCATAAAAACATACACATAGACCAGTGGAACAGAGTAGAGAGCCCAGATATGGACTCTCTTCTCTTGTTAATTTGTTCTATCACATTGATTGATTTTCGAATGTTGAACCTTCCTTGTAGCCCAGGGATGAATCCCATCTGGTCATAGTGGATAATCTTTTTAATGTGCTGTTGGATCCTGTTGGCTAGGATCTTGTTGAGAATCTTAGCATCCATATTCATCAGTGATATTGGTCTGAAATTCTCCTTTTTGGTAGGGTCTTTACCTGGTTTGAGGATCAGGGCAATGCTGGCTTCGTAGAAAGAGTCAGGAAGTTTTCCTTCTGCTTCAATTTTTTGAAACAGTTTCAGTAGAATAGGTGTTATTTGTTCTTTGAAAGTATGGTCGAATTCCCCAGGGAATCCATCAGGTCCTGGGCTCTTGTTTTTTGGGAGGTTTTTGATCACTGTTTCAATCTTGTTACTAGATATTGGTCTATTGAGGTTGTCAATTTCTTCCTGGTTCAATTTTGGGAGTTTATAGTTTTCCAGGAATGCATCCATTTCATCTAGGTTGCTTAGCTTATTGGCATATAACTGTTGATAATAACTTCTGATGATTGTTTCTACATCCTTGGTGTTCGTTGTGATCTCTCCCTTTTCACTCCTAATTTTATGTATTTGAGCTTTCTCTCTTTTCTTTTGGATTAGTGTCACCAATGGCTTATTGATCTTATTGATTCTTTCAAAAAAACAGCTCTAGTTTCATTGATACATTCTACTGTATCTCTGGTTTCTACCTCATCGATCTCAGCTCTAATCTTGATGATTTCCCTTCTTATGGCTGGAATTGGTTTGATTTGTTGTTGATTCTCCAGTTCTTTAAGGTGTAGAGACAGCTGCTGTGTTCTGGATTTTTCAATTTTTTTGAGGGAGGCTTGGATGGCTATGTATTTCCCCCTTAGGACCACCTTTGCTGTATCCCATAGGTTTTGGATAGAAGTGTCTTCATTGTCATTGGTTTCCATGAATTGTTTCAGTTCATCCTTGATCTCCTGGTTGATCCAAGCATTCTTAAGCAAGGTGGTATTTAACTTCCAGATGTTTGAGTTCCTTCGGAACTTTTCCTTGTGATTGAGCTCCAGTTTCAAAGTATTGGGATCTGAGAATGTGCAGGGAATAATCTCAGTCTTTTGGTATCGGTTGAGTCCTGATCTGTGACCCAGTATGTGGTCTACTCCTGAGAAAGTTCCATGTGCACTTGAGAAGAATGAGGATTCTGTTGTTTTAGGGTAAAATGTTCTGTATATCTATGAGGTCCATCTGGTCCAATGTGTCATTCAATGCTCTTGTTTCTTTATTGATTTTCTGCTTCGATGATCTGTCTATTTCTGAGAGAGGCATGTTAAGATCTCCAACGGTTAGTGTATTCATATCAATATGACTCTTTATGCTGATTAACAGTTTTCTTATGTAAATGGCTGCTCCCATATTGGGGGCATAGATATTTACAATTGTTAGATCATCTTGGTGGATAGTCCCTTTAAGAATGATGTTGTGTCCTTCTGTATCTCTGACTACAGTCTTTAGTTTAAAATCTAATTTGTCTGATATGAGAATAGCTACCCCAGCTTTTTTTTGAGGCCCATTGGCATGAAAGATGCTTCTCCATCCCTTCACTTTCAGTCTGGTTGTATCTTTAGGTTCAAAATGGGTCTCTTGTAGACAACATATGGATGGGTCCTGTCGTTTTATCCAGTCTGCAACCCTGTGCCATTTTATGGGCACATTTAGGCCATTCACATTGAGGGTGATTGTTGACAGACACGTTTTTATTGACATTGTGTTACCTTTGAAGTCTTTCTTTCTGTAGATTGTCGCTATATTTCTGTTCAATGCTATTCTTGGGCTTTTTCCTCCTTTAAAGAAGCCCCCTTAATATTTCCTGCAGTATAGGCTTGGTGGTTGCATAGTCTTTTAAGCCTTGCTGGTCCTGGAAACTCTTTCTCTCCATCCATTTTGAATGTCAGTCTTGCTGGATAAAGTATTCTTGGCTGCATGTTCTTCTCATTCAGTGCCCTGTATATATCTTGCCAGCCCTTTCTGGCTTTCCAGGTCTCTGTGGACAGGTCTGACATTATTCTGATGGGCTTTCCTCTGTACGTAAGGATCTTCTTTGTCCTAGCTGCTTTCAAGAGGTTCTGCCTACAATTATAGTTCTTCATTCTTATTATTAGGTGTCTCGAGGACTTTCGAGAATCTGTAATCTTGGGGGGGAAAGCTTTTGGCCTCTAGTACATGAACGCTGGTTCCATTCATGAGATTTGGAAAATTTTCATGAAGAACTTGTTCCACTATATCTTCTAGACTTCTTTCTTTCTCCTCCCCTTCAGGGATTCCAATAATTCTGACGTTGGAACGTTTCATGGCATCATTTATTTCCCTGATTCTGTTTTTGTGGCTTCTAAGCTGTTTGTTCCAGGCTTCCTTCTGATCCTTTCTCTCTATCTGTTTGTCCTTCAGATCACTAATTCTATCTTCCGTCTCAGTTACTCTAGCATTGAGAGAATTTAGATTAGATTGAAACTCACTGAGAGCATTGTGAAGCACATCCCTGGTAGTTTTAAGCTCTTCCCTAATATTAAAAACATGATCTCTGGTCGTTTTCAGTTTGGCCCTAATCAATCCCGTTTGGTCACCCATGGATTTCTCCAACCTAGCTATTGCTTGGATAATTGTTAGCCTGAATTCTCTTTCCAACATATCATTTATGTTGATATCCATTAGCTCTGTTGCAGAAGGTCCATCCTCTGTATTTTTCTCCTGTTGGGCATTCCTCCTCCTAGTCATTTTGGTGAGAGATGGCTGAACGGGTGTAGCTGGATGTATCGACTGTGGTGCAGTCAAGTTGCACCCTGGAACACTTCTGAGCAATCAGGGTTCCCCACCCAAATGAGAGAAAAAAGAAAAGAAAATGAAAGAGAGAGAGACAGGAAAAAAAGGGAAGATAAAAGAGAAGGTTCAGCCTAAATGGGCTTCAAGGTAAGATTGATGAAGTATACAAACAAAAACAAACAAAAAGACTGATTAAATATATGACAAGAGGAAAAAATATATATATATATATGCAAATAAAGGAAGAACCTTGTCAAAAAGAACCACAAGGATAAGATTTATATACTATCAGGACAAACACGAAAACACAAAAACAGTGACAGAAGAAAAAGATGGGAGAGTGGTTATAAATTCTCAGTGTGGGCATCGAATGTTGTTTTGATTCTTCCTGGATGTATCTTGATATCTTTGTTAAAGGACTCAACTTTCCTAAGATAAAGGGGGATTAAAAATTGGTTTACCTCAAGCTATTATAAGAACATACTATGAGCAACTCTACGCCAATAAATTTGACAATCTGGAAGAAATGGATGCATTCCTAGAAACATATAAACTACCACAACTGAGCCAGGAAGAAATAGAAAGCCTGAACAGACCCATAACCAGTAAGGAGATTGAAACAGTCAAAAAATCTCCAAACAAACAAAAGCGCAGGGCCAGACGGCTTCCCGGGGGAATTCTACCAAACATTTAAAGAAGAACTAATTCCTATTCTCCTGAAACTGTTCCAAAAAATAGAAATGGAAGGAAAACTTCCAAACTCATTTTATGAGGCCAGCATCACCTTGATCCCCAAACCAGACAAGGATCCCACCAAAAAAGAGAGCTATAGACCAATATCCTTGATGAACACAGATGCGAAAATTCTCAACAAAATACTAGCCAATAGGATTCAACAGTACATTAAAAAGATTATTCACCACGACCAAGTGGGATTTATTCCAGGGCTGCAAGGTTGGTTCAACATCCGCAAATCAGTCAATGTGATACAACACATCAATAAAAGAAAGAACAAGAACCATATGATACTCTCAATAGATGCTGAAAAAGCATTTGACAAAGTACAACATCCCATCCTGATCAAAACTCTTCAAAGTGTAGGGATAGAGGGCACATACCTCAATATCATCAAAGCCATCTATGAAAAACCCACCGCAAATATCATTCTCAATGGAGAAAAACTGAAAGCTTTTCCGCTAAGGTCAGGAACACGGCAGGGATGTCCATTATCACCACTGCTATTCAACATAGTACTAGAGGTCCTAGCCTCAGCAATCAGACAACAAAAGGAAATTAAAGGCATCCAAATCGGCAAAGAAGAAGTCAAATTATCATTTTTTGCAGATGATATGATACTATATGTGGAAAACCAAAAGACTCCACTCCAAAACTGCTAGAACTTATACAGGAATTCAGTAAAGTGTCAGGATATAAAATCAATGCACAGAAATCAGTTGCATTTCTCTACACCAACAGCAAGACAGAAGAAAGAGAAATTAAGGAGTCCATCCCATTTATAATTGCACCCCAAACTATAAGATACCTAGGAATAAACCTAACCAAAGAGGCACAGAATCTATACTCAGAAAACTATAAAGTACTCATGAAAGAAATTGAGGAAGACACAAAGAAATGTAAAAATGTTCCATGCTCCTGGATTGGAAGAATAAATATTGTGAAAATGTCTATGCTACCTAAAGCAATCTATACATTTAATGCAATTCCTATCAAAGTACCATCCATCTTTTTCAAAGAAATGGAACAAATAATTCTCAAATTTATATGGAACCAGAAAAGACCTCGAATAGCCAAAGGAATATTGAAAAAGAAAGCCAATGTTGGTGGCATCACAATTCCGGACTTCAAGCTCTATCACAAAGCTGTAATCATCAAGACAGCATGGTACTGGCACAAAAACAGACACATAGATCAATGGAACAGAATAGAGAGCCCAGAAATAGACCCTCAACTCTACGGTCAACTAATCTTCGACAAAGCAGGAAAGAATGTCCAATGGAAAAAAGACAGCCTCTTCAATAAATGGTGCTGGGAAAATTGGACAGCCACATGCAGAAAAATGAAATTGGACCATTTCCTTACACCACACACAAAAATAGACTCAAAATGGATGAAGGACCTCAATGTGCGAAAGGAATCCATCAAAATCCTTGAGGAGAACACAGGCACCAACCTCTTTGACCTGAGCTTCAGCAACATCTTCCTAGGAACAACGCCAAAGGCAAGGGAAGCAAGGGAAAAAATGAACTACTGGGATTTCATCAAGATCAAAAGCTTTTGCACAGCAAAGGAAACAGTTAACAAAATCAAACGACAACTGACAGAATGGGAGAAGATATTTGCAAACGACATATCAGATAAAGGACTAGTGTCCAGAATCTATAAAGAACTTAGCAAACTCAACACCCAAAGAACAAATAATCCAATCAAGAAATGGGCAGAAGACATGAACAGACATTTCTGCAAGGAAGACATCCAGATGGCCAACAGACACATGAAAAAGTGCTCCATATCACTCAGCATCAGGGAAATACAAATCAAAACCACAATGAGATATCACCTCTCACCAGTCAGAATGGCTAAAATCAACAAGTCAGGAAATGACAGATGCTGGCGAGGATGCGGAGAAAGGGGAACCCTCCTACACTGTTGGTGGGAATGCAAGCTGGTGCAGCCACTCTGGAAAACAGCATGGAGATTCCTCAAAATGTTGAAAATAGAACTGCCCTATGACCCAGCAATTGCACTATTGGGTATTTACCCTAAAGATACAAATGTAGTGATCCAAAGGGGCACGTGCACCCGAATGTTTATAGCAGCAATGTCCACAATAGCCAAAGTATGGAAAGAACCTAGATGTCCATCAACAGATGAATGGATCAAGAAGATGTGGTATATATACACAATGGAATACTATGCAGCCATCAAAAGAAATGAAATCTTGCCATTTGCAACAACATGGATGAAACTAGAGCATATCATGCTTAGCGAAATAAGTCAAGCAGAGAAAGACAACTATCATATGATCTCCCTGATATGAGGAAGTGGTGATTCAACATGGGGGCTTAAGTGGGTAGGAGAAGAATAAATGAAAGAAGATGGGATTGGGAGGGAGACAAACCATAAGTGACTCTTAATCTCACAAAACAAACTGAGGGTTGCTGGGGGGAGGGGTTTTGGGAGAAGGGGGTGAGATTATGGACATTGGGGAGGGTATGCGCTTTGGTGAGTGCTGTGAAGTGTGTAAACCTGGTGATTCACAGACCTGTACCCCTGGGGATAAAAATATATGTTTATAAAAAATAAAAAAAAATTATCTATATTAAAAAAATGAACCAAAATAGTGGGAATGAGTTAAAAATAAGTGGTCCTATGAAGTAGTGGTGGTTGTTCTCTTGTAGTCTTTTTTTTTTTTTTCCTTTCTTTCCTGGTTGGTTTTCTGGGGGAGGGGTCTGCCACTTGGGTTTTTAGTCAATGATGTTCCCTGAGTTAAGTCCTCCTGCCCCCCTCTAGGGGGTGGGCTCTGAGGAAACTGTTTTTTTTTTTTTTCAGGCTTTTGTTCTCTGGAGGTTTTTATGTTTGTTCACTTTTTTTTTCCTCTCGCCTTGAGCTATTTTTTTTTTAATTTTTTAAACATTACATTATTCATTGTTTTTGCACCACACCGAGTGCTCCATGCAATCCGTGCCCTCTCTAATACAAAAGATGTGGTCCATATACACTATGGAGTATTATGCCTCCATCAGAAAGGATGAATACCCAACTTTTGTAGCAACATGGACAGGACTGGAAGAGATGCTGAGTGAAATAAGTCAAGCAGAGAGAGTCAATTATCATATGGTTTCACTTATTTGTGGAGCATAACAAATAGTATGGAGGACATGGGGAGTTAGAGAGGAGAAGGGAGTTGGGGTAAATTGGAAGGGGAGGTGAACCATGAGAGACTATGGACTCTGAAAAACAATCTGAGGGGTTTGAAGTGGCGGGGGTGGGGGGGGGGGAGGTTGGGGTACCTGGTGGTAGGTATTATAGAGGGCACGGATTGCATGGAGCACTGGGTGTGGTGAAATAATAAGGAATACTGTTATGCTGAAAATTAAAAAAAATTTAAAAAAAGAAAAGAAAAAAGAAAAGAAAAAAAGATCCTCTAGGCCGCTCCCCGCGGTTCCACTGGGTCCCGGGGAAAGAAAAGGGCGGGCCAGGCCACGCTTGGACTCGCGGCCCAGGAGTGGTAGCGGGTTGAACAGGGAGCTCGAGGAGCTTCGGCTGCACCGCAGAGATAGCAGCTGGGTAGAAAAGCACCAGCAGCCGCCAGGGGGCTGGCCAGGGGTGTGGGGCAGCGGTGTGTGGAGCGGGATCCAGGGACGCGGTGGGGTGGGGGGCGTGGGGGCGGGGCTAGGGCGCGCTCCGCAGTTGGCCACGGGCAGCTGGCGCGCACCCATCTGCCTGGCCCACAGCCTGCCCCAAGCCCTGCCTCCTCGCAGCTCAAGTTGCGGCTTCCAGGGGACCTGGGCTGCCAGCGGAGGGCATCTGGGTGACGTGGAGCCGCGCTGAATCCGATACTGAGGGGCTGTGGTGGGGGTCGGGCCTCGAGGAAAAGATGGGGCCGGGGCGTCTGCAGCCGCTGCCACCTGCTGCCGCGTGGTTCCAACGCCGCTTCCCAACCCCTACCCCTACACCTGGGGAGCGCTTGGGGCAACGGGAGACATCGGGGGTCCGGCAGCGCTTGCCTCGACCGCCCCTGTGAGAGACGCACGCCCTGACAGGCTTCTTTTCCAGAACCGGAGGAAAAGTTTTGACCCTCAGATGCGCGGGGTTCCCCGGGCCAGGAGGAGCCCGCAGCCGCCCCTCCAGCCCCCTCCAACTACGGGGTCTCTGACCCTAGATCCCCAGGACCCCGTTCCTTCTGGGGCCATAGACCACACACCCCCAGTCCTCCACTTTGGGGCCCCCACCAACGGGACCCTCTCCACCCTGGGATACATCCGTCTCGGGCCCCCTCCCCCACAAGTTCTTGTCCACCTGGGGCTCCCTGATCCCTGGCCCTTTCCACCTCGGGAATCATCAAAACCCAGGACCCCTCCACTTGGGGGCCACCAACATTTGGGATCCCTGAGTGCCTGGACTCCTCTCCATCTTGGAGCTCCAGACCCTGTTTCTTTTTGGAAGCGGTGTCGGTACCACAGAATCCCTACATTCTCAGACCATGTGTCCCGGGGCCAGGGACTCTGCTAGCCTCAGGAGCCCCCTTTCCTGGGCCACACACCCCCTCTGTGCAGGAGAGTCTAGAGAGAGCAGGTGTCGGGATCCTTCCCACCCTGTGGATGGAGAGGCCGGTGCTGGGGTGTGGGGGGGGGCGGTTGTTCACAGGAGGCCTCCCGGGGTAAAGAGATGCCAGGAGGAAGCTTCTGGGATGAGGTCGTGATGTGGAAGCCTCAGGAAGCGGCAGGACTGGCAGCATAGACTCCAGGCTCTTGGCTCCTGCACTAGGCATTTAGTGGCCAGAGCTCTACCAGGTCAACACCCCCGCTCCACCCTTCAGCTTTTTTGTCTTGAAATTGCACAGCACATTTTCTGCAGTACCCAACTGAAAGCTTTGTTTTGGAAAGTTCTGTGTGCAGGAGGCTCCTGGGCATCCACTTTATTTCCTGAGGCTAGTTAAGGAGGGTGGCGTTTTGGGGACCCTATCAGGAGATGTTTGTACCTCCTTGTCTTGACTTCCTTTATTTTTTAAAAGATTTTATTTATTTATTTATTTATTTGTTTGTTTGTTTATTTGAGAGAGAGATGGAGATTGTGCAACAGAACACAGGCAGGCACAGGGGCAAATGCGGGGCAGAGAGGGAGAGAGAATCTCAAGCAGACTCTGCACTGAGTGTGGAGTCAGGTCGGCTTGATCCCAGGACCCTGAGATCATGACCTGAGCTGAAACAAAGAGCCAGGTGCTCAACCAGCTGAGTACCCCCTTCCCCTTTTACAGATGAGTTACATCTACACACTGTTAGGTGCTTTGCCTGTACCCGGCTAGTCTTACAGCGGTCTTAGCACACTGTCTCTTGCCCAGTGTATCTGGTCAGTACCAACCCATACCTCAAGTGTGGGAATGACTTCTTCTGACTCCTTCTTAACCCACTGTCCAGCCTGTGTTGTCCCGCCCACCCTGCAGCCTGTCCTAGTTGTATATATTTGATCCCTGTAGACTGTGGGCTTCACCTGACCCTCAGCCTGAATGAGAACATGGCTCAGGGTTATGGAGTGAATATACCCTTTAGGAAACATTAAAGGATGTAGCACAACTGGTCCGGGGTCACCCAGCCTGTGAGAGGCATGGGTGAGATTCAGACTGCACTGGGTCCTGCAGCCACTTTCAGCTCACCTTAGTGTCCAACCTGGTCCCAGCAGGTTCCTACTCAGCACTTTGCCTTGGGCTGAGCTGGGCTTGCTTCCTGCCTGTGAAGCCATTTTCATAGTGTGTCCCCAGCCCACCCTCTCACATTGAGCATCAGTGCTGCCTTGGCTAGCCTCTGTTGATCGTGCCGTTCCTCTCCATCCCTCTGTCACCCCTCCGGCCCACTGTCCTACTGCCCTCTGTCCAGTGGGCCAAGTTCTGAGTTTCATGTCTGCACTTCCTCTCATCTGTGCTCTGTTGAAATCCTCTCTAACAGGGAGGACCTGCTTAGCAGAGCAGCTTGATTTGGAATCTGTCTCCCCCAGGGGTCAGAGCTTCTGACCATCATGTCCCCAGCCTCAGCACTGGGGATGCCTGCCCAGCCTATTGTGGGTGCTTGTGGAGCTCTGGGATCTTGGAGAAGATTTGCCATGAAAATAAGCATTTATACATAATACGGAAGAGAAGATTTGAGGAAAATGAGTGGGTGTCATCTGGTAATGTTTGTATTAGGACAGTTCTGAAATTTCTGGGGCCTGAATTGTCAAGAATCCTAGATTGCCCAGCCAGACGGACCTCACGTAGATCAGCTGGGCTTCTCACCTCATTTGACAGATGGGAGGTTGAGGCCCAGAGCTTAGTGCCACAGAGCAGGAGTGAGGAGAGATTAGTGACAGGAAGAAACCATAGGATGAGCCTTGCAGGCATAAACTGACTGAGCTGGGGCTTTGTTTATGCAAATGAGTTGCTAAAATGATGGGCCTGAGGCTGCTGGCCCTATCTAGTGCCCAGCAAGAAGTAACACCAGCCCACATCTTCTGAGGTTTAACTCGTGCCAAGCATGATTCTAAACATTTAATTTGGGGGCACCTGGGTGGCTCAGTCGTTAAGTGTCTGCCTTCATTCGGCTCAGGTCATGATCCCAGGGAGCTGGGATCTAGCCCTGCATCAGACTCCCTACTGTGTGGGAAGGCTGCTTCTCCCTTTCACACTCCCCCTGCTTGTGTTCCCTCTTTCCCTGTATCTCTCTCTCTCTGTGTCAAGTAAATATGTAAAATCTTAAAAAAAAAAAAAACAAAGCAAAACCAAAATGCTTTATTTACCTGAAGAGATAGGGTCTGTTATTGTTCCCATTTTAAAGCATGGAAATATGGGCACAGGGGAGTTAAAGGAGTCCACGGTCACACAGCTTGTAAGTGGAGGAGCCAGGATTTGAATCCTGGGCAGCCTGCCTCCAGAACCTGCATTATTTTCCCCGCCCCTTGTGTATGTCATTTTTAAAAACCTTTCCCCTGAATTCTAACATACAGAGACATGTAAACATTGTTAAGCATTTAGTTAATCCATCATCACAAAGCTTAGGTTCTGAAGCATTGCAGCAAGCTGGGATGGGCTTTGAAGTCAGACCTGGTTTGAATCCAATTTCTGGTGCTGCGTGACCTTAGGTGACTTACTCAGCCTGGGTTTCTGCACTGAGCTAGGCTGCCTTGTGATGAGTAGAGCATGTTACAGTGCCTAGCAGGTTTGGTGCCTGGCGAATGTCTAATAAATGTTTTTCTCTTCTTAATAATGAAGATTCTAAGTTGTGCTGGTTTGGTTAAATCGTCCTAATACCTTCCTCATTGGTCAGTTTCTTGTTAGTCACCTTGTAGGTACTTGTGATGAGTCACTTTGGTAAGTCCCTATATGTAGCTGAAACATTTGAGGGTAGTGGGGGGATACCGCCCCCAACTGCCCCTACATTGAAAGTCCTTAATTTAAATTATCCCACCTGTGCATTTTTTTTTTTTTAAACGTAACACTTTGGGGCAGTGAAAGTTACATGTCTTCTCTTTAGGGTTGTGATGGAGCCTTTGGGGACCCCTAACAGCTTACCCCCAGTTTCTGCATGGCTTGCTGATGGGCCAAAACTCATTTAAACATTTGGTTACATTCCAGGCACCTGAAAGTTGCCGTTCACCTTCCAGAGGAATATATTGAACTTTGAGGAAATTCTTTTTTGGGACTGTTTTTATCCTGAAGAATAAATGCATTTAAAAATCTAATGATTTTTATGGTTGACTTTTCCACTCTACATAATGAAAACTGACCCGTTGTTTTCAGCTGCTCCTGTAGCAGTGGGAAGAGCAAGCTCGTGGGAGTCCTCCCCATGTTGGCCCCAGCACAGAGCACAGAGCACACACCCCTCAGGCCTTGTCTCCTTGTCTGTGAGGTGGTAATGACGGTGCAGGGAGCTCTGGTGGTTGTCGTGAAGGTTACAGAGATGGGGGATGTGAATTTTGAACAGTTTGCCTGACATACAATGTAGACCTGGTGAGAAGAGGCAGCTGCTAATGTTAATTGTTGATGCCGAGGCACCTGAGTTCCAGAACAGCCTGTGCCTTTCTTTCCTGGTTCCTTTTACTCAGTCATGACCTTAGAAAGAGAAAGTAGCTCAGTGTTGTTGGTGCTTGTGGAGCCCTCTACAAAGGCAGCTAATTCACATGGGCGATGCCCTGGATATCAGGGGGGCTTTCCTGGGTGATAGGACCTCATTATACAGGCTTAACTAGCTGGTTTCTCCTGATTGGTCCTGTCTTCCAGGGTCAAGATGAAGGCTTGCCAGGAGGCTAGTGGTCTCACCAGAATTCTCCGAAGGATGCATGAAGACCACAAGGGGCCTCGTGCAGAATGACGTGGGTGTTGGAGAGAGAACTCGCCTGTACCATCCTGGGCAGGTCATGGATCTGGATCAAGCCAGCTTTGTTCCCATCTGAGAAATGGCCGAAGACAGCCTGCTTTTTTACAGGAGGGATGAGGGTTTAGGGAGGTTCTCGATGACTGTGTTGGGGCTGTGTGAGTAGCAGAGTTGACTGAGGGGCCTTGGAGTCATGGACTTGGGTTTGTGCTGCTGCCCCTGCTGCTGCCACATATAAGTGGAGCCCTAGGGTAAGCCATGGACCTCAGTGTCCTCCTCTGTGTAGTGGGGATAATACCTAGCACACAGGACTGTGAGGGATATAAAGCAGAAGACCATGTTAGGAACTTAGAGCAGGGCCTGGTACCCATTAAATATAGTTTTGTGGTGATGCTCTGCAATTGTTGGTGTTACAGACCTGGTTCTATCCCCTTGAAACGTTGGCTCTGTGACAGATGGGCTCTGATGCTGTGGCTGACAGAAAGGAGCAGTGTCTGTGTTAAGATTAAGGGTACAGAGGGGCACCTGTGTCTAAGTCATTGAAGCATCTGACTCTTGGTTTCAGCTCAGGTCATGATCTCAGGGTTGTGGGATCAAGCCCCGTGGTGTGCTCTGCACTCAGCGTGGAATCTGTTGGAGATTCTCTCTCCCTATATTTGTGTGTGTGTGCTCTCTCTCTCTCTATCCCTGTCTCACTCTTTCTAAAATAAATGAATCTGGAAAAAAAAAAAAAGATTAAGGGTACGGAAATCAGTGGTGGAGCTGGGCTGATGAAATGCTTGACAGCAAAGGCAGGTGCATCCTCCTTGAAGGCTTGGGGGGAGCTGCAGTGTCCCCAGTGGTGATAGGGGTGTGAAGAAGCAGCCTCGTGCAGCATCCAGAGAGGGGCCCAGAGGGGGAGGGCTCTGAGGAGCAAATTCCCATGGGCAAGAATCGTTCACAGGCAGATGAGTGCCAGAGGGTGTCCGCATGGGCAGACAGCACCGTTTCTTCCTGAAACTACACATAAATGGAGGTATGCGCACTAGGGACATAACTAAATCATTTGGGCTTGGCATCCTAAACTGTTTATTTATGAAGAAATGGTCAAGCCCTTGTCCCACTGCTTTTTAAAGAGAAGTAAATTAAACTGTTGTTCAGGATGGACTTGTCTTCCAAAGGCTCACTCAGAGTCACTGGCAGAGCTGCATGGGCTTTCCGACTTGTCCTGAAGGCCTGGCCCTGGCGGGGTGAGGGGTACACCCATCTCTCAGAGCTCTTACCCTCTCTGCTTGATGCAGAATATGTTTTTGTGACTGATAAATAAAATGCAGGTTAGTCTTGCTGCCTGTTATGAAAACAGCCTTCCTCTCATCTTGTGCATTTTTCCTTTGTCTGGGAGGTGATGGCTGGCCATCCTTAAACCTGTATCATGTGGCTGGCCACGTGGGCCTGGAGGAGGTAGAGGGCGTGCGGGGGCTGCCATGGCCACTGCTTGGGAGGGAATTGTCTCAGGATTTGGGAAGCCAGCGTAGAGGGAGGAAGTCTCTCACTTTCCTGGACTTGGTGTGCATTGACTGTTCCTCCCCAAGTAGTGTGATGACTGACTGGCCACAGGATGGTTGTTGCTGGGCTTGCTGCTGGGAACTTGATGGGGTGTGGGGAGAGGGCATTCCTTCCTCATCTCATTACGTCTACAGGACACCTTGTTCTTGAGGAAGAACGCACTCGCCTTAGATATTTCTTGGATAGACTGTCCCGGAAACCTGCCCTCTTAGAACCTAGTTGTTAGCAGTAATTAACTCAGCAAGTAAACTTGGAATCCTTAATCCATGCCAGGCATTTGGCCAGACAGTAGTATCTGGAACCTGTTACCCGGTGACTGCTGGAGCTTTAGGAACCAGCGGAGGGACAGGGAGCAGCAGCACATAAACAGTTGTCTTAGGAATGTGGCCAAAAGGAGCGTCAGAGGAAGGAGGACCTGCAGCCTCCTGGGAGAGTAGGGGAAGGCTTCTCAGGGGAGGTGGCTTTGAGAGTGTGCTGTGTCTCCTTGTGCCACCTGCTGCCAGATCCCCAGGGGCACTGATGGCCCAGGCTGTGGGGTTTTGAGAGAGGTGAGGGTGAGAGCACAAGGCTGCTGAGGCTGGTGAGGCTGTGGTGGGAGGGCCCTGAGCCAGCTCAGGGAATTTAGGCTGATCCTGTATTTAGAAAACATGTGACCTGGCAGGTGTCCAATAGCCATCCTGCAGCCTCTCTGAGATGGAAGCGCTTCATGTGTGCAGAGTCCCCCCTCCCCCTTTGAAGTACAGTCAAAAGGCAGGTGCTCTGGCTGGTGGCTTCTGGTTTCATAGGACTGGTGGCCCCAGGGAGATGGTTTGAGGACAGGTGGCCTGGGTCCTCGTAGGGTTTGGTTTGAGAGTATGTTGCAAGCAGAAGAATATTTTTGCTTTTAGGTTTATTTTCCTGAAGGCCACCAACCTTGTTTGTTGGATTTAAGGAACTTCACTTGGACTTGGAACCAGCAGAGGCATCAGAGATCATTCATCTTCTCCCTAGAAGAGGCCCTTGTCCCGCTGGCCTGGGCCCCAGCAGAGAGGAGAGAGCAGTGCAGAAGAGGCCACGACCAGGCAGCTTTGGATCCTGTCACACCTGCTTCACTGCTCTTGTGCTCTTGTGGTAGCGATTCTGAAATGGGGTCCTTGTGTTCACTCCACACATGTTTTGTGTTCTGTGTCTTCTCATCTCAGAACTGCTGTCTAAAGGCATCTTGTGGAGGTCCTTCAGCTCTTCGTGTGACTGTGGTAGAGGAAATTCCCATTCACTGGGCACAGACTGTTCGGACGGGCGGTGTGCTGGCGCTCTCACCGAGCCTTCTTGTTTCATGTATTCCCGGAGCAGCCATAAGTTTTGTGGTGTCGCCCACTTTCCTGCCAGTCAGGAGGGAAGTCGAGGCCCTGGAAAGTTACACATTCTCCCCATGGTAAGTGTGAGAGCCAGAATGTCAGCCGGTCCAGGCAACCAGCTTTCAGCTCTGTTTGCTGTGAGGATTTCCTCTGGTGTTTCTGGCTTTTTGCCAGTTTGACCTCTCAGACCATTGATCGTGTTTTGATCATTCTAATGACTCTCGACATTGTGAGAGATTAGTTCTTAACTGTGTGCTGGAAAAGTTTCTTGCTGTGTTTTCCTTCTAATTAAAAAAAAAAAGGTCAAAGTCTCAAGTTTATGTCCATTTGAATATTCCTGTCTCTTCCTGTTGTGAAGTGGCTAGGTTCGGAAATTTACTAGGGCAGGGACCCCGACACAGCTGGTAGGGGCTTTGCCTGGAGGAAACCAAACCTGGGGACTTGGGGTGGGGGCTTCAGCCCAGGCAATCGAGGGCAGTGTGAACTGTGGCCTGAAAATGTATCCGTGTGTGCTGAGGTGGTGCCCAGAGTCTTTCGGAGGATGAACTGAGGTTTTGCTCAGTAGGTTAGAGAAGCACTTGATGGAATAACACTGATAATTTCATTTTTGTATTCAATCCTAATTTTGTGTTTTTCTTTTGGCATAGTACAGGGAGTTCTACCTTCTAAGAAAAAGATGGTAATCGATTCCTACAGTATCATGATTTAATAATCCTTCCTCACTCACTGGGTCATATTTCAGGTTTTTATATGTAGTTCCAACTGTTTCTGAAATCTGCATTTTGATTCATTCCTTCATTTAAAAATTTTTTTAAAAAGATTTTATTTATTAGAGAGAGAGAGAGAGAGAGAATGAGCCAGGTGGAAGGGCAGAGGGAGAGGGAGAAGCAGACTCTTCATTGAGCAGGGAGCCTGATGTGCTCAGATCCTAGGGCCCTGAGATCAGGACCTGACCTAAAGATAGATGCTTAACAGACTGAGCCACTAGGTGCCCCACATTCCTTCATATTTTTATTTTTCCTCCAGTGCTGCACTGTCTGGCTAGTTGTTTTGATTTGTGGGAGTGGAGGAGATGACTCCCTCCCCTGTTCTTCTAATGAATTTGCTTTTACTGTGTTGACTGGAGAAGGGCCAGGCTTCCTTCAGGATGGCTCAGTGATACCCACAAGGGAGTTGCTATCATTGTTCCCACTGTGCTTCAAAACCTTCACCCACTGACTCTTTGATGATGGCAGCCACCAGCAGAGTGCCTGCTGAGGACTGCTGCCTTGGGATGCTTTTTCCATGGTTCTGGACTTAATTCTTCCTGGGCACTCAATACAGCTGGGATTGGAGCCCAGGAAAAGTCCCATTAGAACCCAAGAAAGTGGGGCGCCAGGGTGGCTTAGTCAAGTAAGTGGCTGCCTTCAGCTCAGGTCATGATCTCAGGGTTGTGAAATTAAGCCCTACACTGGTATCTGTGCTGGCTGTGGAGCCTAGTGAATCATGAGAGACTATGGACTCTGAAAAACAATCTGAGGGATCTGAAGTGGTGGGGGGATGGGGTGGGAGGTTGGGGTACCAGGTAGTGGGTATTATATAGGGCACGGGTTGCATGGAGCACTGGGTGTGGTGAAAAAATAATGAATACTGTTATGCTGAAAATAAATAAAAAATAAATAAATAAAAAAGAAGGAGAAAAAAAAAAGAAACAAATAAAACAAAAACAACCCAAGAAAGTACCATTCTTTTTTTTTTTTTTTAATTTTTTATTTTTTATAAACATATATTTTTATCCCCTGGGGTACAGGTCTGTGAATCACCAGGCTTACACACTTCACAGCACTCACCAAATCACA
>NC_081563.1:95351138-95422462 GCF_022355385.1 Mustela nigripes | reverse complement strand
GCCGGGAGCCGGCCCCTCCCCCCGGGGTCTATCTTCCCGTCGCTTTGGATTCACTTCTCCGCCGGTCCTACCTTTCAGAAAGTGGTTGTTTTTCTGTTCCAGAATTGCTGTTCTTCTTCTCTTCGATCTGCCGATGGATTTTCAGGTGTTTGCAATCTTTAGATAAGCTATCTAGCTGATCTCCGGCTAGCTGAAGCAGTCTCAGCTTGCTACTTCTCCGCCATCTTGACTCGATTCTCAGAAAGTACCATTCTTTATGTTGTTCCACACTGTGGATCAGATTTCTTTTTTCTTTTATTTTCCTTTTTTATTAAAGATTATTTATTTATTTGTCAGTGAGAGAGCACAAGCAGAGGGAAAAGCAGGCTCGCCGTTGAGCAAGGAGCCTGATGTGGGGCTCAATACCAGGAGGAGGGACTCAATTCCAGGACCCTGTGGTCATGACCTGAGAGTCATGTTGGGCTGCTGCCTAACAGATAGAGACATCCAGGCATCCTTGGGGATCAGATTTCAATAACCCCACCTGATTTATTCAGTTTTGACATTTTAAAGGACAATGGAAGGTAGCTTAACCTACACCAGAGTTCTCTGTCTACTGGAGGCTGTGCTGTCCAGTCCTGTGTGCCTCCTACCCCATCAATTCCACTTGTGTCTTAGGTCAGAGAGCTGTAGGCAGGTGTGTGTGTGCCACAGCTTCAACTCTTGTCACTCAAGTCTCTCTTGTAGGTTTATGGTCTTTATTTTTCCTTTTTAAAAAATATTTATTTATTTATTTATTTATTTATTTATAATGAGTGTGGAGCAGAGACAGAAGGAGAAGCAGACTCCCTGGTGAGCAGGGAGCTGACGTGGGGCTAGATCCCAGGACCCTGGGATAATGACCTGAGCCCAAGATGGATGCTTAACTCATTGAGCCACCCAGGCACCCCTTTATTTTCCTGTTATTGATTATCTGCATTCCTGAGGCAGCCTTCTACCTGGGATTTTATAACTCCACACTAAGATATTCATCCACTAGGTATGGCCTATTTGGGGGTCAGTCCCATACATCCCAACTGTGCTGCTAAATAATGCTATGATCTTGGATCCATTTCTTGACCTCTCTGAGCCTTGGTTTCCTCTGTGGTAATGGGGATAATATGCCCTTTCTTGTGGACATGTGGAGAGCTATAGCTGACTTAGATGTGGTTGGGGTCATCTCATGGCACTTGGGATACACAATATATCTTGTTTCCTGTCTTGATAAGACATCCTGGTTTTAATGTTGTCTTGGCACAAGTAGAACTTGACTTACATGTGGGTTATAAATTCATGTAGTTTTGACAGAGGTGTTCATTTCATTTATTTTATTATATTATATGTTTTAAGTAGGCTCCACATCCAGTGCAGAGCCCAGTGTGGGACTCAAACTCACCACTGTGAGATCAAGCCCCAAGCTGAGATCAAGAGTCGGCCACTCAACACGCTGAGCCAACAGGCACCCCTTCTGTTTATTATTTTTCCAAAAAGTGAAAAACAAGTAACACTTTTTCTGCCTGGACCTGTAGTCACACCACCTTGTGCCACCCTGGAGGTCAGACATGTGACTGGTGGGGTGCTGGTGATGATGAGGAAGGTTTAAGTAATTTTACCCTCACTGTTATTATCCTATTTTTTTTTTTTAATATTTAGTTAGGGTCCGTGATCAAAGGAGTGAGACTGATACAAAGTGAAGGCCAAGCAAAGCTTTATTTCTCACCAAGCATTGAGAATCAAACCGACTGGGTCGGGGCTGTCTCTTACAAAGAGGTGAACACTCTCAGCCTCACACACTAACTTTTATAGAGTAAAGGCCATGTAGTTGAGCCTGGCTACACACGGGTGGCCAATGAGATTATAATACACAGAGAAAACTGGACAGTCATGCTAGGTCACACATGGGCAGCCAATTGAGTTACAATTTACCCTAGTAGATATTTGAACTAGCCTATCACCTTGGTCAAAACTGGCATAAGGCAGGGCCCCCTGTCCTTGGTAGCTAGGGAGACAGTATGTGTGCCCCACTGACTGGATGTCTCCACCTGGCCTAACCCGCCCTTGTATCTGGGCTTTGCAAGTGAGTTCCTCTGGGAGGGGCAGGGTCAATCTAAGTTTACTGCATAAACAACAAAATGGCTCCCTCTGGCTAAGTAGGCCCTTTTAATTTCATTTTATGCCATGATACATGCTAAAACTATAGCTTCTGGTCCTGCATTAAAACTTGGATATGTAGGACTTTTCTCAATGACTCATCCCTAAAAGTCATTATTTCTGTTTCTTTGACTTATTTCGCTTAGCTCAATACCCTCTAGGTACATCCATCCTATTGTAAATATCAGGATCTCATCCTTTTTGATGGCTGAGTAATATGCCATTGTATGTATGTACCACTTCATCTTCTGTTGCTGGGCCTTTGGGCTGCTTCCGTAACTCAGCTATGGTAAGGAATGCTATAGTAGCATTCTGTGCTTTCAGAATGTTGAGTCTGGTTTGTCAACTGCCACAACAGTCATGGGAACTCAGGAGGGGAGCCAGGTCCAGGAGGTAGGAGGATGAGTGTAGCTTTGGGCAGTGTGAGTTGAGGTGTCTGCGGGACCTGCAGGTGTTGGTTCTGGCCAGGCAGTCAAAATGCAGGGACGGGAGCTTGGGGGAAGAGAGGTGCAATCATGCTGTTGCTGAGGGACAGGCTCCTTGTAGAGAGAGTGATAGTTAAGGAGTTGGAGTAATTCCTTCTTTTCTTGGGCAGATAAAGAGGAAGGATAAAGGAGTAGTGGGTGGAGCTGGGAAGGGGCTTTGATGCCAGGAAAGCATTTGTCACAGAAGCACAGAGAAGAAAGAATTTCAAGGAAGGAAATTTCAGCAATATTTGATGATGCAAAAAGTTGCAAAGCAGCTGGATTAGGAAATGGTGGTGGACCGAGGAGGTTATCACTGTGTACTGAAAGAAAAGGTGAGGTGAGTAGTGGGATCCTAAGCCAGACAGAGAGATGGAGTGACTGGGGTGAGACCATGGAGGCCACACACAAGAATAGCCTTTTAGAAAGTTTGGTGGTGAAGACAAACAATCATAACTCCATGCATAACTTGGTTGAGGGTGGGTTTTACAGGCTGCATTTACTTGTTTGCAGGCTGACTGAAGGGAGAATGACTGATGGTGCAAAGTGCTGGGGGATGTGGGCCGAGATGGGATCACATATACAGAAGAGTGTGCAGAGAGGAGTGTACAGATGCCCTGACTGCTTCTGCAGGACCTGAAGCTGACATCAGGCATGGTGGGGAAGGAACATGACGCAAGGAGATAGACCACATGGCTTAGAATCTCACAGAATGCTCCAGGTTCCAGATGGTCATCAAGTCAAATACGGGCATGTGCCCAAGAATGCCCACAAGGGGTTTTGTTTTTTGTTTTTCAATGAATTGCTCTGTTTTCCCCCTTATGAGTTATAAATTGACCTAAATCTTGAGTTTAATTTTTTTTCCAAGTTGGTAGCTAATTTAAGTATGAAACAATCTGATTTTTATCCTGTTTCCTTGTTTTGCTCTGCTTAGCTTTTTTTCCACAGATGTATGGAGGAAAAAAGGGCAATACTATGGTGAATCAAAGAAAGATATTAAAATCTTTTGTCTTAAAAAGAGCCCTACTACCAAAAAAAATAAAAACGAAAAAAACACAGTTTAAGGGCTCCTTCATCCTCTTTATTCCCCCCTTTTGCTCTCTCTGTCCTTTTAGGAAAAAATGTACTTGTTCAAGAATATGTTAGTTAGTTTGTGCTGCATAACAAATTGCATTACAAACCATCCCAAAACTAAGTGCCTTAATAAAACAACCAGTTATTGAGCTTACAGTTTTGTGGGTTTATTGGGCAGTGATTCTGGTTTAGGCTGGCATATGCCTCTCCTACTGGCTGGTGGGAGGTGGCCTCATTTAGGTGTCCTGTGGTTGACACGCTATTGACCAGGGCACTCTGGTGCTCGAAGGCTATTTTGAGCTCCTTTACATGCTAGTTTTAGGGCTCCAAGATCAGGGAGTGCATAAGGCTTTTCAAGCTTATGTTTGCCTCACATTTGTTCATGACACATTGGCCTGCATAAGTTATGAGCCTCTCTGGTGCAAATAGAGAAATGGACCTCTCTTGATAGGAGAAGAAAAATTCTGTGTTCTTGCAGTCTACTATAAAGAATCATAATGAAGAGCCAATAAAAGTAGGGTTGAGATTTTAAAATTTCTTGCTTTTATTAAAGTCTGTATTTGATCAGAACACCAGGAAGAAAGTGTACTAGAAAACAGAAGGAAGGAAAATGTTTCCTATGAGTAATGAAATCATTTTGTGATAACTTCAGCCCTCCATTGTTTAGGCCAAAACCCAAGTTTATTGCCTCTACCTTCAAAATACATCCAGAATCTTTGGCCTCTTCTCATTGCCTGTGCTGATAATGCCAGTGCTCCCATTATCCTCACCTAGATTATTACAGTTAGCCTCATAAATGGCATTCCTCTTTCCACAGTTGTGACCCCCATCACCTCACCCCTGCCCAAGTCTCTTCAGAAGAGCAGCTGGAATGATGCTTTAAAAATATTTCCCATCATGACTCCACACCCTCAAATAGCTTTCCATTTCTGGAAGTCATTGCAGTGGCCTCAGACCCCACATATTTCTGTGCCTTTACCCTACCTGCTTTGTAACCTTACCTGTGGCAGTTCTCCCCCTTTGCTGCAGACAACAGCGTCTTCTTGCTATTTCCTGACCATGTGAGGTTGCTCCACTGTTAAGAACTTTGTCCATTCCCTCTGCCCAGAGCGCATTTCTCCCAAGAGTCCATATGGCTTATTTCCTTACCCTGGAATGTTTGTGTGTCTTCCTTCCTTACCTTTTTCAGATCTTTGCTCAGATGTCATCAGCAAGGTGTTCCCTGATGTCCCTAATCAGAATGGAATACCACCTGTCTTGGCATTCCCCAGGAACCTTTCCTCTTGGTTTTCTCATTTATTGAATGCCTCCTCCTGCCAGAATATAAGCATCCTTAGGACAATGATTGTTGTGTTTTGTATCACTCCTGTATCCTCATGGAATGGAAGAATCTCTGACCCAGAGACCTTCTTTGAGATTTGTTCAATGAATGAATGCCATCTTCTCTTATTCTGTAGACCTCTGGGGAGTCCATTACATCAGGAGTCCACAGCTTACAGCTGGCTGCTTGTTTGTACAAATAAGTTGTTGGACACAGCCATCCCCAGGGCATGTGTGTGTTCCCCATGGCTGCTTGGGTGATTACAAGAGGGGCCTGTAGAGCAAAGCATAAATGTTTTCAACAGAACATAATTTTTAATATTCTCAAATTTACACATTGTCATTATAATGATTATTTATATATAAATAATATATACTTTAATAATTAATTATATTTTAATTATAATTAATTAAACTTAAAATTTGGTTTATTAAATTAATTTAATGTTAATTTATTAATTTTTAATTATAATTATAATTTAATTGAGATTTATAATTATAATTTATTTTAAGTATTAAAATTATTATTAAATAAAATTTAATAAATTAAAATTAAAATTTAATTATAATTAATTATATTTAATAATAATAAAAATATGTATATATGGTAGGGAATAATAAATCACAAAGGGAGGAGCTGGACCCCATCCTCTTTCCTTTGAAATAAGTTTTTGTTAAATTCATTTAGCTTTAAAGATTCTTGTTTTAAAATGTGGTATTTTTAACTCCTTAATTTTACTTGAAGACATAAAAAATAATGAACATGTATCTTCTTCTTTCTACTTTTACAAACAATGCTGCAAAGAATATTCTTGTGACTTTTAATTTTTTTTTTTTTTTTTGGAAACATGAGAGAATTTTTCCTCTATGGTTACCTAGATGTGAAATTATTAGATGGAAATGTATCCACATTTAAAATACCAATATTGCCAAATTGCTTTCAAAAAGGTCATATAAACTTATATGAAAATTTATGTGGAAGTTGCATGTAAATTTCTCTAACCAAGACTGGAGATGATTTGTGTGTGTGTGTGTGGGTGGGTGGGTGGGTGTATGTGTGTGTTTGTGTGTGTGTGCAAACTGATATGTTGAAAAACTACTGTTTTTAATACATATTTTCCTGACTACTGGTGAGATTGCAATCTTTGTTTGTGTCAGTGTGTCCATGTGTGTTTACATATTCTTTTCAAAGTAAGAACAATATATATGTGTGTGGTTCTTAATTGCCTAAACTTACAGTCATTCTTGCCCACAGATTGTATAGGACAAGTGGCCAGATTACTGATACCTTGAGAGCTCCAGTAGAACTAAATTGTAGGTTTTGAAAGTTAAGTGTTGGTTATCTAGAAATTATTCATGGTTTGAAGAAATATATGCTTAGGTTGGTGTGGGATCAACTTTATGACTGTAAAGGGAAAGCCTAATGTCTGTTTGTTGCAGAACTGGCTGGAAGGAGAAGCCAGGCCAGAAGGCTCTCCATGGATTTGTTGGGTTTGTGGAATAAAACAGATACCTGAGGACCCCTCCACTACTGCCCCCACCCCAAGCCAGTACTTGGCTCATGGCTGGCACTGACTGTGATTCCCCTTTCTCTCCTTTAAGGGCTGTATGCCTTCCCCAGAGTAAGAGACATTGATTTACTATATATTTTGTGGTGGTTATTGTGTTTCCTTTGGCAACCCTCTTATGAATGAAATTTGAACAGAGAAGCTGTCTTTAACAGGAGCTTTAATGAAGCCTGTCACTTACATATGGATCTTCTAACCATCATTTGTTTGACCTATCCCATTAATTTAAATGATCTTATTTTGGTAGCAGTTGATACATTTACTAAAGAATATATAATATCTATGCAAGTTTTGAAGTGTGGTGCTTCAGGAACTAGACCTTTTTGAACTGGAAGCTAGTGGGGTGCTTCTCCTCAGTCCTGTTCTTTTTATCCTCTGAAGGCCTCTGCACTATGCCATTAACCTTCTTTTTTAAAAATGGTTTTTACCCCCAGTATTCATATCCCTAAACAATGCCTTGTGCAATTTTGTTTGGTTTTGAATATAATAAAAATAGCCTCACATGGTACATAATCATCTGTGGCTTGCTGTTTACATTCAGTGGTATTTCTGAGATTTATCCATGTTTTTGAATTTAGCTCAAGTTAATTCATTCCATCCCCATGGCTGGGTTAAAGGAGTATGTCTTTAATTTAACACATTTAATTCCAACATTTTATCTACAGATTTTTTTTTTTGTTTGTTTTCTGGGTGGACAGTCACATGGTCTATGAATAATGACAGGCTAGCCAGTTAGTCTCTTTTCTTGTCTTATGTCGCATGGGTAAATAGACATAACAAAGACAGTCATCCTGCTTCTGATTTAAAGAGTTCTGTTAGTGTTTCATCATTCAGGGCTTCTCCTGACTCCTGGTGTTTAGTTAATGGAGTTCTCTGTAAGTTTTCAGAACACATACTTTATCAGATTAAGTTCGCTTCTATTTCTAGTTTGGTAAAATTTATAAAAACTCATAGGTTTTGAAGTTTCCAAATATGTATTTCTTCTGCATTAACTGAGATAACCATGTGATGATTCTTCCTGAATATAAGTGTGGTGAATCATAGTTCTGAATTTTGGAGGCTAATACTTTGCACTTTTGGATCTATGGTCACAACTGAGGTTGGCCCAAATTTCCCGTGCTCACATTGTTTCTGAATGATCCTATCATAAAAATTGTAGCACCTGGTGTCAAACATTCTTTTTCAATTTTATAAAATAGCTCGCATAAGATTGGAATGATCTGTTCCTAGAATGGGTTTTAGTTTTTCCTGTAAAACCATTCAGAAACTAGTGCTTTTTTGTTTTGTTTTTAATTGGAAGATTTTAACCACTCATTCAATTTCTTTAATCATTTTGTGATTATTTTAGGATTATTCAGGTTTTTTTTCTTGATTCAGTTTTATAAATTATGTATTTTTCTAAGAATTTGAGGAATTCTAAGAATTTTTGATCACCAGAGTTTCTTTTTTAAAGGCATAAATAAGTTTTAATATGAAAATTATATTCTAGGATAATTTTGCAAAAAGAAGACATCCCATAGGCATTCTGATTTAAAGTATGCTGAACCGAGATAGTCAAGAACAGTTGATAAACATCAGATGGTTTCAGGAGGGTAGCAGCTTTTCCCAAGCCTCCACTCACTTAATCATGTGGAGGTACCCAAAGTGTCTTTGAAAGAGAAGGGGGAGCTCGTCTTGGGGTCTCAGGGAGTATTTGTGCACTTCCCAGGGCAAGGAATGTGCAGCTTCCCAGTCTGAAGCCCCAGGAGACCAAGTGGTCTTCTCTGTTGAGGACCAGCAGGGTTGGCCAGCAGTGAGGGCTGCAGGACACAGTGAGCATGTGCACCACAGCCCTTGCCCTGCCCACCCACCCTGCCTTGGCAGCCAAGATGTGCACTCAAGGAGGCCTAGCTAGCCCAGCACATGGTCACAGCTGTCCAGGACCAGGGAAAGCTTGCCTAGCAGGGCCAGTGGTGGATCTAACAGGAGCCTGTGCACTGTGAACCATCTGCAAGCCCTGCAGCTCTTTGCTGTCTCTATCCAGGCCATGGCTAGGCTGCCAGAGACCAGGGGCCAGTCAGAGGAGGAATGCAGTGCCCAGGCCTCTCTGTGCCCCCAGGTGTGGTTACACAACTGCAAAAATCCTGCTTCCATGAGGGTGGCCAAATAGCAGGAAGTAGCAGGCTGAGACAACATCAGGTAGCAGGAGATCAGCTAGATAGCTTATCAAACCATTCCTAACACCTACAAATCCAACAGGAGATTGAAGAGAAGAAGAGCAACAGTTCTAGAAACAGAAAATTGATCCCTTTCTAAAAGGTAAGACCGGCGGAGAAGCAAATCCAAAGCGACGGGAAGGTAGACGGGGGTGGGGGGGGGGGTGGTGACTCCCGGGAAGTGGCAGAGCAATGGAGCACAAAATCAGGACTTTTAAAAGTTGGCTCCACTGAAGGACATTGCTCCAGAGACTAAACCTGGGTGAATCCCATGCAGGGACAGTGTGGCCTCAAGTCCCACGGGGTCACAGAAGGATCAGGGGGTCTGAATGTTACAGAGCTTGCAGGTATTGGAGCGGGGAAGTTGGCTACAGAGACAGAGTGGAGGAGTGAGCTCTGAACTCAGGGTTACCTTGAACTGTAATCCATGGCACAGGCCACTGCTCTGTGAGTGAGGTCCCCACAAGATCCAGGGAGACTGCCCTGGAAGAGCTCAGGGATCTGTGGGGTTTGGAGACTCCAGGCAGAGCTATCTGCCAGAGGCAGAAATTGGTCATAGGCTGAGTGAGCTCGGAGCCGGAGGCCAGGGAGATGGAAGTGATTGAGCACTTTTCTCTGACAGCACATTAAGGAGTGGGGCCCTGAGCTCTCGGCTACTCTGGGCCAGAAATTGGGAGGCTGCCATTTTCATTCCTGTCCTCTGTAACTGTACATTCAGGGAACAAAAGCTTCCCAAAGCAAACCCAAGAGGATTACTTAGCCTGGCTTCTGGTTAGGGCGGTGCAATTGTGCCTCAGGCAAAGAAACTTGAGAATCACTACAACAGGCCCCTCCCCCAGAAGATCAAAAAGAAATCCAGCCAAGACCAAGTTCACTTACCAAGGAGAACAGTGGAATTCCAGAGGAGGAGAAAGCAGAGCATGGAATTCATGGCTTTCTCCCCATGATTCTTTAGTTTTGCAAAGGTAATTAATTTAAAATTTTTTTTTCTGCTAAATTTTTAACTTTTACCCTTTCCTCTTTTAACGTTTTTTAACTAGTTTATCTTATCAATACCTTTCATTAAAAAAAAAAACAAAAAACTTTTTTGAACATTCATTATTGTAGTCATATTCTATTCTTCATAGTATCTAACTTTATTTTTTGTATGCACATAGGGTTTTTTCTTCTAAAAAATTTGGGGTACAACTTCTTCTAATAGATCAAAATGCACCCTAAATCTAGCAATGGGCTTGTTCTAGTCTCCAGCCCAAACAAATTCTCTCCACTTTCTTTTTCTTTATTCTCCCAACCAACTTATCTTATCAACTCCTTTTTTAGAAATTAAAAAAAAATTGTTTTTATCTTTATAGTCGTATTCCAACTCTTCATCATGTTTACCCTTATATATGTTTTTCATTCTTTAAAATATTGAGAGGCAGTTTCTTCTAAGTGACCAAAATACTCCCCAAATTAAGGGAGTGGCCCTGTTATAGTCACCAGTCTAATATCTATATATATTTTTTCTTTTTTATATATTTTCTTTATTTGTTTTCTTTTTAAAATTTTTTTTCCTGAACTTCTTTTTACCCTATTTCTCCCCCCACAAACACCATTTGTGGTCTCTTCTGATTTGGATAAAGCACATTTTACTGGGGTTTTTGCCACCCTTTTAGTATTTTATTTGATTCTTCATATATTCTTATCTGGACAAAATGACAAGGTTGAAAAAATCACCACAAAAAAAAAAAAAAAGAACAAGAGGCAGTACTGAAGACTAGGGACCTAATCAATACAGACATTGGTCAGACCTAGAGCTCAGATTGATGATTCTCAAGGTTCCAGCCAGGCTCAAAAAGGGCATGGAAGATATTAGAGAATCCCTGTCCAGAGAAATAAGCCCTTTCTGGAGAAATAAAATAACTAAAATCTAACCAAGTTGAAATTAAAAAAGCTATTAATGAGGTGCAATAAAAAATGGAGGCTCTTACTGCTAGGATAAATGAGACAGAAAAAAGAATTAGTGATATAGAAGAACAAATGACAGAGAATAAAGACGCTGAGCAAAAGAGAGACAAACAACTATTGGATCACAAGTGGAGAATTTGAGAGATAAATGATACCATAAGATGAAACAACATTAGAATAATTGGGATTCTAGAAGAAGAAGAAAGAGAGAGAGGAGCAGAAGGTATGTTGGAGAGAATTATTGGAGAGAATTTCCCTAATATGGCAAAGAAAACAAGCATCAAAATCCAGGAGGTGCAGAGATCAATAAGAATAGGTCCATACCCCATCATCTAATAGTAAAATTTACAAGTCTTAGCGACAAACAGAAAATCCCAAAAGCATCCCAGGAAAAGAAGTCTGTAACATACAATAGTAAAAATATTAGATGGGCAGCAGACTTATCCACATAGACCTGGCAGGCCAGAAAGAGCTGGCATGATATATTCAGAGCACTAAACGAGAAAAACATGCAACCAAGAATACTATATCCAGCTAGGCTATCATTGAAAATAGAAGGAGAGATAAAAAGCTTTCAGGACAAACAAAAACTGAAAGAATTTGCAAACACCAAACCAGCTCTACAGGAAATATTGAAAGAGGTCCTCTAAGCAAAGAGAGAGCCTAAAAGTAGTAGATCAGAAAGGAACAGAGACAAAATACAGTAACAGTCACCTTACAGGCAATACAATGGCACTAAATTCATATCTCTCAATAGTTACCTTGAATGTTAATGGGCTAAATGCCCCCAATCAAAAGGCACAGGGTATCAGAATGGATAAAAAAAAAAAAGCAAACATCAATATGCTGTCTACAAGAAACTCATTTTAGACCCAAAGACACTTACAGATTTAAAGTGAGGGGGTGGAAAACAATTTACCATGCTGATGGACATCAAAAGAAAGCTGGGTGACAATCCTTATATCAGATCAATTAGATTTTAAGCCAAAGATTATAATAAGAGATGAGGAGGGACACTATATCATACTCAAAGGGTCTGTCCAACAAGAAGATCTAACAATTTTAAATATCTATGCCCCTAGCATGGGAGCAGCCAATTATATAAACCAATGAATAACAAACTCAAAGAAACACATGGACAGTAATACAATAAAAGTAGAGGACTTTAACACTCCCCTCACTGAAAAGATCAGCAAGGAAATAAAGGCCTTAAATGACACACTGGACCAGATGGACACCACAGATATATTCAGAACATTCCATCCTAAAGCAATAAAATACACATTCTTCTTTAGTGCACATGGAACATTCTCCAGAATAGATCACATCCTGGGTCATAAATCAGGTCTCAACCAGTATCAAAAGTTTGGGATCATTCCCTGAATATTTCCAGACCACAATGCTCTGAGGCTAGAACTCAATCACAAGAGGAAATTTGGAAAGAACCCAAATACAAGGAGACTAAACAGCATCCTTCTAAAGAATGAATGGGTCAACCAGGAAATTAAAGAATTGAGAAAATTCATGGAAACAAGTGATAATGAAAACACAACAGTTCAAAACAGCAAAGGCAGTCCTGAGAGGAAAATATATAGTGATGCAAGCCTTTCTCAAGAAACAAGAAAGGTCTCAAATGCACAACGTAGCCCTACCCCTAAAGGAGCTGGAGAAAGAATAACAAAGAAAGCCTAAACCCAGCAGGAGAAGAGAAATCATAAAGATCAGAGCAGAAATCAATGAAATAGAAACCAAAAACCAAAAACCAAAACCAAAAAACAATAGAACAAATCAACAAAACTAGGAGCTGGTTCTTTGAAAGAATTATTAAGATTACAATTATTAAGATTATTAATAATTAAGATTATTAAGATTGACAAACCCCTGGCTAATCTTATTGAGAGAGAGAGAGGACCCAGATTTAAAAAAATCATAAATGAAAGAGGAGAGATCAAACCAGAGAAATAAAAACAATTATAAGAATATATTATGAGCAACTCTACACCAACAAATTTGACAATCTGGAAGAAATGGATGCATTCCTAGAGACATATAAACTACCACAACTGAACCAGGAAGAAATAGAAAACCTGAACAGACCCATAACCACTAAGGAAATTGAAACAGTCATCATCAATCCCAAACAAGCCAGAGCCCAGGGACGGTTTTCCAGAGGAATTCCATCAAACATTTAAAGAAGAACTAATTCCTATTCTCCTGAAACTGTTCCAAAAAATAGAAATCAAAGGAAAACTTCCAAACTCATTTTATGAGGCCAGCATCACCTTGATCCCAAAACCAGACAAGGATCCCATCAAAAAAGAGAATTACAGACCAATATCCTTGATGAACACAGATGCGAAAATTCTCACGAAAATACTGGCCAATAGGATCCAACAGTACATTAAAAGGATTATTCATCACGACCAAGTGGGATTTATTCCAGGGCTGCAAGTTGGTTCAACATCTGCAAATCAATCAATGTGATACAATACATTAATAAAAGAAAGAACAAGAACCATATGATACTCTCAATAGATATTGAAAAAACATTTGACAAAGTACAGCTTCCTTTCCTGATCAAAACTCTTCAAAGTGTAGGGATAGAGGGCACATACCTCAATATTATCAAAGCCGTCTATGAAAAACCCACCGCAAATATCATTCTCAAAGGAGAAAAATTGAGAGCTTTTCAGCAAAGGTCAGGAACACGGCAGGGATGTCCATTATCACCACTACATTCAACATAGTACTAGCCTCAGCAATCAGACAACAAAAAGAAATTAAAGGCATTCAAATCAGCAAAGAAGAAGTCAAACTATCACTATTTGCAGATGATATGATACTATATGTGGAAAACCCAGAGACTCCACTCCAAATCTTCTAGAACATGTACAGGAATTCAGTAAAGTGTCAGGATATAAAAAATCAATGCACAGAAATCAGTTGCATTTCTCCACACCAACAAAAAGACAGAAGAAAGAGAAATTAAGGAGTCAATCCCATTTAAAATTGGACCCCAAACCATAAGATACCTAGGAATAAACCTAACCAAAGAGGCAAAGAATACTCAGAAAACTGTAAAGTACTCATGAAAGAAATTGAGGAAGACACAAAGAAATGGAAAAATGTTCCATGCTCCTGGATTGGAATAACAAATATTGTGAAAATGTCTATGCTACCTAAAGCAATCTATACATTTAATGCAGTCTCTATCAAAATCCCATCCATTTTTTTTTTAAAGAAATGGTACAAATAATCCTGAAATTTATATGGAACCAGCAAAGACCTCAAATAGCCAGAGGGATATTGAAAAAGAAAGCCAAAGTTTGTGGCATCACAAGCCCAGATTTCAAGCTCTATTTCAAAGCTGTCATCATCATCAAAACAGTATTGTACTGGCACAAAAACAGACACATAGATCAATGGAACAGAATAGAGAGCCCAGAAATAGACCCTTCAATTCTATGGTCAACTAATCTTTGACAAAGCAGGAAAGAATGTCCAATGGAAAAAAAAAAAACAGTCTCTTCAACAAATGGTGTTAGGAAAATTGGATAGCCACATGCAGAAAAATGAAATTGGACCATTTCCTTACACTACACACAAAAATAGACTCAAAATGGATGAAGGACCTCAATGTGAGAAAGGAATATATCAAAATCCTTGAGGAGAACACAGGCACCAACCTCTTCAACCTCAGCCACAGCAACTTCTTCCTAGGAACATCACCAAAGGTAAGGGAAGCAAGGGCAAAAATGAACTATTGGGATTTCATCAAGATCAAAAGCTTTTGCACAGCAAAGGAAACAGTTAACAAAACCAAAAGACAACTGACAGAATAGGAGAAGATATTTGCAAATGGCGTATCAGATAAAGGGCTAGTATCCCAAATCTATAAAGAGTTTAGCAAACTCAACACCCAAAGAACAAATAATCCAATCAAGAAATGGGCAGAGGACATGAACAGACATTTCTGCAAAGAAGACATCCAGATGGCCAACAGACACATGAAAAAGTGCTCCACATCACTCGGCATCAGGGAAATACAAATCAAAACCACAATGAGATATCACCTCACACTAGTAAGAGTGGCTAAAATTAACAAGTCAGGATATGACAGATGCTGGTGAGGATGCAGAGAAAGCAGAATGCACTGTTGGTGGGAAGGCAAGCTGGTGCAACCACTCTGGAAAACAGCAGGTAGATTCCTCAAAAAGTTGAAAATAGAGCTACCCTCTGACCCAGCAATTGGACTACTGGGTATTTGCCCTAAAGATACAAACATAGGTATCCAAAGGGGCACATGCACCTGAATGTTTATGGCAGCAATGTCCACAATGACCAAACAATGTAAAGAACCTAGATGTCCATCAACAGATGAATGGATAAAGAAGAAGTGGTATATATATATATCATCCATCAAAAGAAAGGAAATCTTATCATTTGCGACAACGTGGATGGAACTAGAGGGTATTATACATAGCGAAATAAGTCAATCGGAGAAAAAACAACTATCATATGATCTCCCTGATATGAGGAAGTGGAGATGCAAAGTGGGGGGGGGGTTGGGTATAGGAAAAGAATAACTGAAACAAGATGGGATTGGGAGAGAGACAAACCATAAGAGACTCTTAATCTCACAAAACAAACTGAGGGCTGCTGGGGGGAGGAGGGTAGGGAGAAGGTGATTGGTTATGGACATCAGGGACGCTATGTGCTATGATGAGTGCTGTGAAGTGTGTAAACCTGGAAATTCACAGACCTGTACCCCTGGGGCTAATAATACTTTATATGTTTATTAAAAAAATAGAATGTAATAAAAAAAAGGGGGGCAGGCCACACATGACACAAAGTGCTGCTTGGCAGCAGTGCCCCCATGGACACCTCGCTTGGCCACGGGGTCTCCCTGCCTCTGTGTGGCCATTACCACAGACTTTAAGTTTTGAACAGTCCTTCTGTTGTTCTGGGTTTGGGCACAATTGGACAGACAGAGCAGAGAGCAAGAGCTGGGGAAAGAAAGGAAAGCAGGAACTCACAGAGGGGGGTCTAGTACCCCCTCTGTCTGCTCTGGCATGGGCTGTCTCCTGGCCTGGATGGACAGAAGACCTGCCATTACTTCTTTTAAAAAGGCATTTTGCTTTACCCTGCCAGAAAGCAACACATGCTTATTGAGGAACAGTTAGAAACCCCAGAAAAACCTAAAGAAGAAAATAAGCACTCAGCTGAAGGCAACCATTCAAAAGTTTTGGTACCCTTTCCTCCCAACATTCACTGAAATGTGCATATATGAAGTAATTTTTGGGTAAAGAATAAGAAAAGGTACCAATAACAGAAAAACAAAAGAGAGAACAAAGCTGAAGAAAATTGTGTTCATTTTCTTCCTGAGGCTGCCCTTTCTCCATACTGCTACTTGGTTTTACTCCCTGCTTTTCTCCCTGGGCTTTCTTGACAAACATTTTTCCAAGACTTTTTCCTTCTTCAAAGTGTTTGACACAGTTGTTTGCTTTCAACATGGAGTTTGAGTAAAATGGTCTGTTGTTTTAAAATATTGTATCATTTATGCTGTATTATCCCATGCCAGGCATGATGCAAATGCTATGATAAAAAGAGGAGATGCTTTGAAAGTGATCACCAGAGTTGTGAAATTCATTGGCATGATCTTTCTTTTGAGGGTCGTAATTCATTTATTTTTTTCTGCTCCAGATTAATCTCCACGGACTTTGGTTGTTATGTGCGTTAGACACAGTATTAGCAGTAGTGGCAGTAAAAATACTCCTGTCACCCTCCACAGGTACCATTTTACTAGCATCTCCTTACCACTGTAGCAGCTTTAAATCCTGTTCCCCACCTGGTCGTTTCTTTAATTGTCTACTCTCTCTGGCTTTCCTTAAAATTTTTTCTTAGTCTTTGGTGTTCTGTAGCTTTACCACAAAGTATCTAGTTGAAGATTTCTTGTCTTGCTTGTTATCTGTGCATTTCCTGTATTTCTGGATTCAGATCCTTTATCATTTCTGTAAAATGCTCAGCTGCTGTCTTCTTAAATTTTGACGCTTTCTTTCTTCTGCTGTACTTCTCAGGATTCTTATTTAAACCTGTATCTGTTCTCCATGCCTCTCGAGCTGGCTTTCACCCTCTTCTCCTGCCTCCTTGTGTTGCATTCTGGGGAATGTCTTCACTTCTTCTGTGCAGTGTGTGAAGTCCTTCATTTGGGGGTCATCTGCTGCCCTGCCATTCTGTTGTGTTTTACATCTCAGTGATTTTTGGTCCCTGTTTTGACTTCCTTCAGTTCCGCGCTCACACTTGGCTTGTTGCTTTTGATAGGCTCTTGATCCTTCTTCATTTTTTACCTCTTTGTGTTCTTAAACATTTAATGTGTCATGTCTCCTATTCTGTATCTGATCATTCCAGTATCTAAAGTCTTCAATTTCCCTCAATATGCTGTCTCTCACATGGCTTCTTTTCTTGCATGCTCTGTGACAGGATTTTGAGACAAGATTTATTAGAACATAGATTTAATCTTTTAATCCTGTGTTTTGTTTTGTTTTGTCTTGTTTTGGAGGGTTTGTCTTTCTTTTGCCAGGAGGCTGGGAGTGTTCTTGGTTGGAACCACTTTGGCTCCATTTGAGGGTCCTGATTTATTAAGGAAATCTCAGGTTCAGTTCCTCCAGCTTACCATGTGGTGGGAACTGAGGTCTGGAGGGCACAGACCTCTAGAGATTCTGCAGTGAAATTGGCATTTGTTCTCTGGCACCCTCTTGAGCTTGTTGCTTGCAGATCAGGTTTTGGCTCACTTTGTTTCTGCCAACTTCCTCCTTCTTACTTCCTTTCCTACCATTTTTTTAAGTCCTTTATGTTAGTTTCCTGATGGCCTCTAAAGCCCAGGAATATTACTTCAAGTCTCATCCTGCAGTAGGAAGGCCAGAAACAGACACTGTAGTCCTCTGCCTCCCACAGAGGAGATTTTAATACTCTTTCCTCATGTCAGAACTTCTAGATTAGGGAGAGAGTTATTACAGATACATTGTGATCTACAGAGGATTAGTTGCCTATATAATAGAAGAAATATATATCATTTCAGGCTTCCTAAAACTTTCATTTTGTATAGTAACTATAAATGAATAATGAACCAGCATTACTTTTGTTTATGCTTATGTTCTCTTTCTGTCTCTGGCTTTAGAAGATAGGTTATAATTTGTATGGTTCATTCTGAAAATTAAGTAACTTCATTGCTACTTTCTACAAGTTAGTGCCATATAAAGCAATGGTTTATGAGGATTTGGAGGTAAATACTTATCAAGGTGTAAATAATTGGGGAAGGATTCCTTTACAAGAAGTAGAATTATTAAGACTTGTTATATCCCAGAAGGAATATTGTGTAAAAATAGCCTATAAAGGGCGCCTGGGTGGCTCAGTGGGTTAAGCCGCTGCCTTCGGCTCAGGTCATGATCCCAGAGTCCTGGGATCAAGTCCCGCATCGGGCTCTCTGCTCAGCAGAGAGCCTGCTTCCCTCTCTCTCTCTCTGCCTGCCTCTCTGCCTACTTGTGATTTCTCTCTGTCAAATAAATAAATAAAATCTTTTAAAAAAATAGCCTATAAATAAAAAGCAGATTGGAAGAAAGCAAAGAGATGAGAGTTTGGAAGAACTGCTCCCTGTCCCTGCAAGTCAGGGGTGATCTGGAAGGGAAGCCTTGTTAAGGGAGGCAGTAGTGTTTAGATGTAATGAGCTGCTGGAGACCACACAGTGCTCTGATGAAGCACGTGGTGTGCAATCAAGGCTGCCAGCCCAGTGGAAGTTGCGGCTTCAGGCAGCAAGTAAGAAGGCCTTTCTGTTGGCCTTTATCTCCAGTGGGAGCACTTGTACTCCTTGAAGTTGGCCTCCAGACACCTTTGCCTGTGGCTACAAATCTGTGCATCACTGAGAGTTTCTGAGGTTGCCGCTTCATGGGGATGTTTGTCACTTTGTTGTTGTTGTTACCGAGGTTCATTTGTTAATTTTACTCTTCTCTTAAAAATATATTTCATCTATCATTGCCATGTATTTCTTTTTTTTTTTAAATTTATTTATTTGACAGACAGAGATCACAAGTAGGCAGAGAGGCAGGCAGAGAGAGAGGAAGGGAAGCAGGCTTCCTGCTGAGCAGAGATCCCAATGTGGGGCTTGATCCCAGGACTCTGGGATCATGACCTGAGCCGAAGACAGAAGTTTTAACCCACTGAGCCACCCAGATGTCCCAACCATGTATTTCAAATGGTAGTGGGGGATGATGGTGTGGGATCCCATAAAATGAATTTACACTGCCATCTTGACCACAATATAAGTGTTGTACACAGCCATCTTGTGTCCCCTTTCCTTCTGAAATAGATTCTCTCTTGCCAGATATTATCAATGAAAGACCAAGGTCTTTGTTGTTGTAGGTGACTTGTCCAAGATCGCACAGCTTTCAAGGTTTAACCTATGGTCTGATTTTAGGACCCATTTTCTTTAACTCAGTGCCATGCAACCTACCATGTAGGAGTCTCAATACTCTCCTGCTTTTGAGGCTGTACTCCACAGGCCACGTCTACCAGTATGTATCTGTTCTTGTCTAGTTCACTCATTTATTACGCACATTTACTGGATGCCAGCTACGTGTTTCAGGCACCTTTCTAGGTGCTGGGGATATGGCGGTGGGCCAGTCAGACAGAACCCCCTGCCCTCATTGAGCATGTTCCATTTCCTACTACTAGAAACACCCACCAGTAACAATGGACTTCAACCAGAATTCCAGTAATAATGTGAGTCCCAGAAAATTCCAAATGGCCCCTTGTAGAAGTGATACTTTGGTGGAAGCCCTTGAGGTAATTCCCTGCACAGGGGAAAAGGAAGGCTGTTGTAGAAATGCCTGGTGAATGGGCTTCAAGGTCAAATAACTTTGCGAACCCAGTAAAGTCAGTAGATAAGAGTTTGTTTTAATGGCATATGGGATTTGTTTTCTGCAGCTGTGGTAAGACAGGCACACAGACATGAAAATGGTTGCCATGAAGGGAGAGAGGTTTATTGTACTCCCATGAGTACAGTAGAAACAGGAGGCATGGCCAGAGAGCACACAGAGAGCAGGCAGAGAGGGGGTAACTGAGGGTGGGAGTCTTCATTGTGGTTTCTGAAGGAAGAAATGGGCAAGGCAAGGGAAGCAAGCTAAGCAGGTTTAGGATTGGATAGTTTGAATAGTTTTAGGATTGGATAGATTGGATAGCTTGGCAGGTTCTGGGCTATAGAGGAGACCCCTAGTGGTCTAGTACCTGGCCCCCAGGTGATTTTAGCAGGAGGATAGTGTCCCAAGTCTGAGAACCCATAAAAGGAGGTGGTTTCAGGAATGGATTTTGGATTGGTTGGTTTGCCTGTCAAAGGTGCTGTGTGTTCAACTTGACTTACCCTGGGAGGGGCAGTCCCTCTGAGATCAGCAAGGTCCCAGATGTCAGAGCATCAAGAATACAGAAAATGAGAGCATGTAGTTAATACAGAGATGTTATTCCAAGCTGCCTGCCATGTGTATGCCATTTCCTTTGGTACAGAAATGCAGTCATTGGAGTTATTCATTTATGGTTAAGAAAAATCTAGAATTTGACAGCAAGACATCCCCTTTTCCCCTCACATGAGTTGAAATAGACATTGACAGGAGAGGTTTAATTTCAAGGCTTACACGTGTCCTGACCTCACAATGCTACTCATTTACCTATTTTTCAATGATTACAGAGTTGACACCACAGATAAACAGGACATTTGACTTCTAGTTTCCTTAGGTTTAGATTTATCCAAATTACCTCACCAAATTAAATAAGCCCTGGTTTTTGTTTGTTTGTTTTTCCTTCCTAGAGACCTGCATGGGTTGTGAGTTCTTACATCATGGCCGGAGCTGGGCTAACACTCTGAGCCCCTGAAGGGCCCCGCATGTTTTCTTTCACATGTTGCTGAGGGTGTTGTTCTGTGCAAGTGCTCTCTCACACATAGACTGCTTTGCTTACTGCCCCTTCACCTCTTGTTGCAGAGTCTGAGTCCTGCCTTGTGGTTTATGCAATTCTCTTTTGGGGGCCTGCCGTTTGCTCTCCTAGTCATCTGGCCTATGCTTTCCAGCTCTGTTCAGACCCACTGATTTCTTCTGGAAACTCCAATTAGAGGTGCCCACCCCCCCCCCCTTCCATGGACTTGTATGATACACTCTCGTGTGACCATTTCATTATAGCTGGATGTTCTCAGTTTTCCCTGAAGGTGGCTGTACCTTAGCTTCCTAATGAGACTGTAGAGTTCCTGAGGCCAGAAACCACTAGGTATACTCCTTTGTAACCCCCAAAGTGATTTGCACCTGTTCTCTTTATTGCTGGATTAAGACCTCTTAAATTCTCATCTTGTCTCCAGTGGGGTTATTTGTTCTTTTTTATTTTAAAAATATGTTCCTTCTTCACCAAAAATTCTATGGATAAAGGAAATAGGAAGAAGGTAAGCTTTAGATCCTGTTGATCCTGCTGAGCTGTGTGTCCTTGAGGTAGGTACTTGCCCTTTCTTTACCTTGGCTTCCATGTGTATAAGGTGAAGGACTGGGGCTGGCTAGCCCTGAAGTCTCTTGCAGCTCTACCAACCCATGATGCTATAAATCAGGAGTTCACAGGCAAGTCTGTTAGCATGAAATTCATGCTTCCATTTAGTTTTCAATGTTAAATCACTTGATTCTGAATAGCCTTTGCAGATCTAAAATTTTCAGTTGCTTTTTCTCTAGGGCAGCTCTGTGTAGTAGAACTCTGTGATAATGGGAATATTCTGTGTCGGTGCTATCCAGTTAAATAAGCATTAGCCACATGTGCTGTTCAGTGCTTGAAATATGGCTGCTGTGACTAAAGTTTTAATTTTAAGTCATTTCATTTGATTTAAATTTTAAAATTAAACAGCCTCATGTGCATAGTGGCTACTGATTGGACAGAGAAGCTCGATAGTATCAATAGAGCTTGATACCTCATTAGAAAGACTTACTTCTCTTAGTGAAAAACTTGACTAAATCATCAGCACATTCGTGTTCTTGTAGATCAGGGAACTTAAAGTTCAGGGTTTACTGAAGTGGTTTCCCTGGGCTTCTCAGGCTTTGTTACCACAGTGCCCTTGGCTGGACGGAAGCATGGTTCTAAAGTGGCTTACTGCAAACATAAAGTGGAAAAGCCACACACAAATCCATTCTACTCATCTCATGCTTGTCTTAGGATGAAAAGAATACTTTATATAATGGCCAAATGAAGCAGTACTTCGTGTCTCCATCACACTCCCATCTTCCCTGCACTCAGTCCCCTCACCCAAAGAGAAAGAAAACACTTTGAATGTCATTTCGGGAAGAGGTATGCTGTGTCTCTTCCTCCCTTGCTTCGGTGGGGAGATGCAGGTCGGAGAGGTGTGGGTGCTAGAGGCAGACCACAGCAGGTGAGTGCCGATGACCTGTGGGCTTCTTCAGGGGCACACAGAGGAAGGGGAGTAAGCTATGGTCACTAGTGTTTGTTTCTCCTTTATTACTGAAGATGAAGTTTGGTTGTTTGAAATTTACCGTACACCTCCCACTTACCATCTTCCTGCCCTCTGTGGTGTGGGGGTAATGCTGGAGTGGAGGCAGTTCTTGTGCATATGGAGTCTTGCTGGGTGTAGTTAGTTTGGGAGTCCCAGCTGAGCGGCAATGGTTCTAGGGCTGCAGTGGAAGCTGTCTTTAGTGGAATTCAACACTGGTTCTCTTGTTCTTTATTGCTCCAAGTGAGCTTGTAGAGATAGTGGGTTTAGCCTCTAATTCTTTTCCTCAAAGTAGGGGGAAGGGATTTTTACTAGCTTTTCTGATACTAAGAACACAACCAGACCCAGTGCTGCGCCCAGAGTTGTGCAAAAGAAGGTGAAATGAATGGCTGGTTTTCACTCTCTGTATTGTTGCATTGTATTTGCTATCAGTAATTGGAGTTTTGATATTTTTTCCAGTATAGATGGGGAGCATTTATAACTTTTCACCCTTAATAGCATCACTCTACCTCAGATATTAATAAGAGAGAAGCATTTCCTGAAGAAAAACTAGAATTATGAATATAATAGGATTATAAACAATTCTGAGATGTTTGCTTCCATCTGTACCCCCCCCCCCACCATTTCCCCCCACTTCATTTTTCTTCCCCCACCTTCTTTGTTCTTCTGTTGGTGGAACTGCATATCTTAAAACTCTTTGCAGATGAAAATGAGTCTGAAGCCCATGCAAGCCTTCAGTGGAATCGCTTGGGCTGAATCCTAGACAGACTAGCACATTGAGGGCAGGTATCCAGCAGGATTAAGTCACAATCCTTTTGCTTTCTTTATGTAATGGTTAACACCCTATGTTAGGAGCAAATGCCACATAGCAAGACAGCAGAATTGTGGCTTTGCAATAACTGGTTTCCACAGCTCCTGCTTTATTTGTCCTTTGCTGTGTTTGTCAGGACTTCCTTCAGACGGTCCAGTGTGCAAACATACTTCCATGCTACTCCCCCCTTTTCATGCTGAGTGAAGGACTTCCTTCCACCAACCTCTCATATTCTTACTGCTTTTTAATCTTTTTTCCACAAGGACCACTTTACTGTTATTGAGTGGAGGAGGGACAAGAACAAACAAAATGAACAAGTAAAACAGATTCTTCTTAAATCCTTGGAATTTAAGTTCTTATTGAGGATTTTAAATACTTAGATGCTTCCATGGATTTTTTTTTTTCTTTTCAAAGAATGATTCCGACCATGAATGCAGCTCCTGGGTCACTGCAATAATTCTGAATGACTGATTTTAACTGGAAAAAAGAAACAAACCTAGTGTTAGGTCACATTCTCTGGAGAATGCTTCATTTTTAAAAGAACTGAGCCAGTAGAGACACCCAGCTCCAATCCCCAAAGCTGTCCTGAATTCCAGGTGGTGAGTAAAATCAGTGCCACTGCTTGTCCTGACCAGAATGTTAGGTCACTTTTTTATAACATCAGAGGTATATTTTAATGTATTATATTTATTATATTTAATGTATATTTTAAAATGGTATATGTATTTTACAAGAGAGGCATGTATATAATTGTTCTGACTTCACAGCAGTAGTCATACTTGTTTTTAGTAATGTCGACCGAGCCCTTGGTGGGAAGAACTCCTGGTGACAGCAGTGTTGTTACAGTATAGTGTGATCTGCTCCTTGATAAACCTTGAGGCCCCTGCGCAGGGACCACAGTAGAGGTCCTGATGGCCCATCGCTCCCTTTCCTCAATTGTCTCACATGTTCCCATCGGTGGGGAGTTAGCTCAGAAATCACTTCTCTGTTCTGTGCTCTATAATGGATACTGGGATAATAATCAAACATAGGGCCCAGGCCTTTCATTTCTATAGCCTATGGTGATACTTTGAATCATGTGTCTGCTTTGAATCATGAAATGTTTATGATCTCTGCAAATGGGAGATGGAAATAAATATCAACATCCAGTACTTTCTGGGGATTCTTAGAATGGATTGCTTGTGGTTAAAATTGGATTATAGCATGTTAATAATTTGGATTATACTACAAGTGTCTAAGTTAAAAGAAGCCATTTTCAATGGATGTTTTAACCTCTAAATTTACTATTTAAGAGTGTAGTTTTCTTTATGCCTTGAAACTTCTAGGTGAAAAACTTGGGATTGACGTAAGAGGATATACTGAATTACTCAATTCACCTTGGGGGAAGGGAAACTAGAGACATGTTTGTGGAAGTGTGAAGTTACATTCTGGTGTAACTTCTGTTGTGGCCCAGGTGCCCTAAGATTCCAGGAATCATTTAAGGGCAGGCAGTAGAAAGGTCATCAGGGCTACACATGTGGAAAATTCACACTAGCATGTAGTATTTATTGTTAGAAGGCAGGAGAGTTGTGAAGAGGTTTTTCTCTCCTTTCAGATTGATTTGTGCACTAGTGTGTTCACATGATTTGGACGAGTTGGTTTCTTTTTTCTATAAATCCAGGAGAGAGTTGTACAAACGTGTGTTATAAATTTTCTCTGGCTTGTTTTGTTTGAATGTGTAGTGTGGTGTCTGTTACAGAGTGACACCTAGAGTTTGATGTGCTTGTGACACAGGCCAGATTGGAAGGAGAGTCTGGCTTGAAGTCTGCATGCAGTGTACCAGCTGTTCTTGCAGATCTTGGGCATTTGCTGAGTGAACGTGGTGGTGTGGCCTGTCCTGAGTAGACTGCAGATATGTGACATTTTTGCCTTCTTTTTAAAAGATTTTATTTATTTATTTATTTATTTGGGAGAGAAAGGCAGAAAAGTAACATGAGGCAGATGAGGCAGAGGCAGGTAGGGAGGCAGAGGGACAAGCAGGCTTTCAGCTGAGCAGGGAGCCACATGAGGGTTCAATCTCAGGACCCCAGGATCATGATCTGAACTGAAGGCAGAGCCTTAACTGACTGCCCCTCTGCAACACTTTCTAATTGTGTTGAGACGAACATTTAAATCCTCTAAGTTTCTGGGATGGCAGGAACCACGAGGTGGCATCTCACTGAGCATGTGTTAATTCTCTACTCATTACTTAGTTGGAAACTCTCTGGAAGTGATTTGTTTGTTTTGTTTAAAAAAAAATAAAGAGGTGGAAAAAAGACCATTAACTGGGTGTGCTCATATCAAAATTGAAGAGACCTAAGAAATACAGTTTTTAACCAGAACGCAGAAGCATGTATGAAATGAAGAAAAGTATGGCAAGTTTGCTTGTGACTGACATTTCCCATGTAAGATCCTTGTGTGAAAAGAAGACTCCTCTTGAATTTGTTTTAGCAAGTGCTTTGTTCAGAGAAAAACCATATATTTTAGGTAGAATTATTTGCTACTAATTTGGGGATTTGTGAAGGTCTCTGGATTGTCACTCATTAAAAATAAAGACTCTAGCCATTCTGACTGGTGTGAGGTGGTATCTCACTGTGGTTTTGATTTATATTTCCCTAATGCCAAGTGATGTGGAGCACTTTTTCATGTGTCTGTTAGCCATTTGTATGTCTTCTTTGAAGAAGTGTCTGTTCATGTCTTCTACCCATTTTTTGACGTGACATCTGTTTTGTGTATGTTGAGTGTTATAGATCTTGGATATCAGCCCTTTGTCTGTAGTGTCACTTGTGAATATCTTCTCCCATTCCATGGGTTGCCTCTTTGTTTTGTTGACAGTTTCCTTTGCTGTGCAGAAGCTTTTGATCTTGACGAAGTCCCAAAAGTTCATTTTTACTTTTGTTTCCTTTGCCTTTGGAGACATATCTTGAAAGAAGTTGCTATGACTGGGCGCCTGGGTGGCTCAGTGGGTTAAGCTGCTGCCTTTGGCTCAGGTCATGATCTCAGGGTTCTTAGATCGAGTCCCGCGTCAGGCTCTCTGCTCAGCAGGGAGCCTGCTTCCTCCTCTCTCTCTCTGCCTCTCTTCCTACTTGTGATCTCTCTCTGTCAAATAAATAATTAAAAAAAAAAAAAAAAGAAGTTGCTGTGACGGAAGTCAAAGAGTTTATTGCCTATGTTCTCCTCTAGGATTCCGATGGATTCCTGTCTCATGTTGAGGTCTTTTATCCATTTTGAGTTTATCTTTGTGTATGATGTAAGAGAATGGTCGAGTTTCATTTTTCTACACATAGCTGTCCAATTTTCCCAGCAATTTATTGAAGATACTGTCTTTTTCCCACTGTGTATTTTTTCCTGCTTTGTTGAAGATTATTTGACTATAAAGTTGAGGGGTCTTCCTTTTGAGATCAGGAACACAACAAGGATGCCCACTCTCGCCACTCTTGTTCAACATAGTATTAGAAGTCTTAGCAACAGCAATCAGACAAGAAAGAGAAATAAAAGGTATTCAAATGGTCAATTAAGATGTCAAACTCTCTCTCTTTGCAGATGACATGATACTTTATATGAAAACCCAAAAGACTTTATATGGAATCCCTCCCCCCCAAAAAAAAACTACTAGAACACATACAGCAATTCAATATTGTGGCAGGATACAAAATTGATGTCAGAAGTCAGTTGCTTTCTCGTATACCAGCAATGAAAATACAGAAAGGGAAATTAGAGGATTGATTCCATTTACTATAGCACCAAGAACCATAAGATACCTGGGAATAAACCTAACCAAAGAGGTAAAGGATCTGTACTCAAAGAATTACAAAACACTCATGAAAAAAATTGAAGAAGACACAAAAAGATGGAAGACCATTCCATGCTCATGGGTCAAAAGAATAAACATTGTTAAAATGTCTATACTGCCTAGAGCAATCTATACTTTTTTTTTTTTTTAAAGATTTTATTTATTTATTTGACACAGAGAGAGAGATCACAAGTAGGCAGAGAGGCAGACAGAGGGGGAGGGGGAAGCAGGCTCACTGCAGAGTAGAGAGCCTGATGTGGGGCTCGATCCCAGGACCCCAGGACAACGACCTGAGCCAAAGGCAGAAGCTTAATGCACTGAGCCACCCAGGCACCCCTAGAGAAATCTATACTTTCAATACCATTCCAATAAAAATTCCACTGGCATTTTGTCAGGAACCAGAAGAGACCCCAAATTGCTAAGCAAATGTTGAAAAAGAAAAACAACACTGGGGGCATCACGTTGTCTGATTTTAAGCTTTACTACAAAGCTGTGATCACCAAGACAGCATGGTACTGGCACAAAAACAGACACATAGACCCGTGGAACAGAGTAGAGAGACCAGACATGGACATTATTAGTTCTTGATGTAGAATTCAGCGATTGATTAGCTGCATATGAAACCCAGTGTTCATCACATCATGTGCCCTTCTTAATGCCCATCACCCAGTTGCCCCATCCCCTCACCCCTGTCCCTTTCCATAATCCTCAGTTTGTTTCCCAGAGTCCAGTCTTTCATGGTTTGTTTCCTTCTCTGATTTCTTCCCATGCAGTTTTCTCTCCCTTCCCCTATCATCCTCTGTGCTACTAATAATTATTTTTAAATTAGCATAATACTCTTCAAAACTTTTTTTCTTGTAATTGTTCATATCAAGAGTAAAGCAGTACTTGATAAAAACTTTACCTTAATCCTATCTCTTTTGTACTTCCCACATTTCAGCTATTTTAAGTATTTTGTATCCAGATTGTTTTAGTATAATATTTTTAGAATGTTATTTCTCTTAGGTTAATCATTTTCAGAATTTACTCTGGTTTTTATAACCATAGTAACTCCTATTCTATAAGTATAGCTCACTGTTACAGTGGTTATGCCTCTGCACCTTTAATTTTGGATTAAGTTATCTCTGTATTTGCCTGAATATGAATTTGCTTCATATGTTGAGGAAGGGAGATAGGTGGCTGGTATAACTCCAACTCTAGAATATCTTTCTTTTACCTTCAAACAAATATATCTGACTATTTCTGAATCATTATCTTTTTTCCCTTAAAATTCTAAATTGTGTTAGCTAACTTTATGATGTACTGGATTCTTACATAAGCACCTGGTCTACTTCAGAATTTCTCTTCTCCATATAGGTGGTATTCCATTGCCCATCCTACTTGGCTTGGCCTACAGTGAGCCATTGGCCACAGTGTCTTCTGGAGCTTAATGTTTCAGAGAAAAAGACTATGGGCCTGATTTTTGTTTCTTCATATTCTGCTTTTATAGGGTTGTGTAGGATTTTTATTTAGATACAGAATTTACAACTTTAAGCATGCTCTATGTAGATATTTTTCTCTGTTCAACCTATCTAGTTCCAAGGAGGTCTTGTGACACACAGGGTTACAGTGGAGGACTCTGTGGTCGACTCTAGATTCGTGCTTTCCATGTTTCATGTCCATGTAATATTTTCTGATTTCCACCTGTTACTTATTTGTGCATCACCATTTTATTTTCCTAGACCTTAAAAAAGATTCATTGTCCTACTGAATCTTTTAAGAACATGACTCAGAAATTCTGGGGAGATGAACCATGAGAGACTATGGACTCTGGAAAACAATCTGAGGGTTTTGAAGGGGCGGGGGGTGGGAGGTCAGGGTACCAGGTGGTGGGTATTATAGAGGGCATGGATTGCATGGAGCACTGGGTGTGGTGCAAAAATAATGAATACTGTTATGCTGAAAATAAAAAAATAAATTAAAAAAATTACCCTATTTCAGCAAATCTCTTTCAGAAGGTGGAATCTCCATGTTTGTCTAGGACGCTTCCCTCCTTTCCTACATATTCTGGATATGTTCTGCTTTCATGGGAGGAGCACTACTCCCCCACCCCACCCCACCCCAACCAAACCCATGACTCCTTGCAATTCTATATGTGCTTTAGGAAGTAATTTCTGTAAGTGTTTTGGTTATAGATGGGACCCTTTACCCTTTCTGGATTTTAATTGCTTAATGTAGTTTTCAACATTTTAGTATTGGTTGACCCTAAAATATAGGAGGGAGAAATTAGGTGTCCCTCCATTTTTATTACATTCCATATTTCCTTTACGTGTCTTTGTCCTGTATTTTAGTCTCTCTTTTGAAATATTTTCCTTCATTCATTTTTACCTTAAATGAGAAAAGTATTGCCTCTCAAGTGATGATGTAATCAAGCATTAAGCTTTACTGTAATTTAGAAGCACAATTCCACATTCAGTTATCTTTATCATGTACCTACTTACCAGGTTCTGTGTTTCCACCATGTTAGAGTGTGGGCACCTTTCTTCAGCTGAGGCATTTCCTTGTGTGTCTGCCTATACATGTGAACTAAACTTAGAGGGGTGTGGTGAGAGGTATGGTTGAAGTGGGCCCTTCTGAAGAGGTAATGGTTCAGTTGGGTCTTAAAAACTGAAGAAGATGTAACAACATGGAGCTGTGCTTTCCTTGCTCAGGAACAGCATGACTAGTGATCAGATAGATAATGTACTCTTCTGGAAGGTGTTGCCATAAATGAAGAGAAGTACTTACTCCATTTTTAGCTAGAAACATAGTCATCCTACGTTTAACATGATGCAGGTCCTTCTGTTAGCTCATTTCTGTGAAATTTTAGGTTGTGAAACAAGTGTTGACACCCAGAGTTCAATGCAGGTATTTTGTCCAAACTGGAAGATGGAGTCATGGTTAGTAAGAGATGAAGAACAAGGTGCTCTCTCTGTCAGTCTTATTGGAAGCATCCATGTTTCCAGCCTCCTCCTGCTGTGAGTCTGCCTAAAACAAGACTGTCCATATGGCCAGATTCTCCTAGCATTCCCTTTAAACCCACTGCCCAGTTATCAGAATGTTTCTGACATTTTTTACTCAAAAGATCAAGTAACTATGACTTATTGTTCTTTTAAACCAAGCTCCCTATTTTTTCCCTAGTCAACACTTCATTTATCTCATACCCTGTGTCATGTGGCTAGTCAGGGAGAGTTGCACCCCGTGCTCCCTACTTCTGGATAGAACAAGTTTCTTTGGCCATTGTTTTGGTAGATTACCTCACATGAGTTAGGATATGATCTTGTCCTCATTCTTCATCATCCTACCTTTCTAAGTGGAATTGAAATCAAGTGTGAATCAACTGGGATATGTTGCAATCATCTGGTAATAATGTGGGGAAAAAAGGTTTCCTACACAAATTAGAGAAAGATCAGCAGTTTTAAAGTACACTGAGGCATCTTGTATAAAGTGCAGCTTATGTTTTGCAGTATTCCTGGTCATGCAGTAGGTTCTGAAGAAAAAAGCACTATGGATAATCAGTTAAAAGAATGACAGATTCCCTGATGTGCCGATCAGTAGTAATACCTAATTTCGATTTCAAGTGTGCTATAATGGATTACCATATAGATGCAGCTGAGCACTGAGCATTCAAGAGAGCCATGTGTTTCTCAGAACAGTAATATTTATTCACACTGTGTAGCTTTCTTGAAAAAAAATTTTATTTTACTCTCCAGTGGAAGTACAAACAAGATGTCAATCACTTATGTGGCATTCCCAGTAATGTAGCTTAGAATATCAGCTGCAGTGGAAATGCCATAATGTATTTGCCTCAGCAAGGGTAGGCTTCATGTGGGGCTTTCTGAAGGACAGGCTTAACATTTGACACAGATGGTCATGTGGGGCTTTACTTTTCTTGACTTCAGAGAGTTTAATGCGTACACAGTGGTCCTTGCAATATTTGGTACAAAAAGAAGCATCAGCATGGGTGATGTAGCCTTTGAGTTGTTGTATAAGAGTCTGTCCATTTGGGAATGTTTTAATAGCTCAGACTTTGGGCATGGTGTGTCATAGCCAAAGCTTACTGAGTTTATATTTTAGTGTCTTTAAAGTCCATCCATTTTATAAACCTGAAAACTTTTATCCAGAAGTGGTGATGATGATAGGCCTGACCTCAGAACAAGTTGGAGACTACTAGTGGTTACTAACAGCATCCACGTGTCTAGATATATACAGGTCATCTTGCTGTGTTCTTTAGTTTTCTTTATATTAAAAAGACATTTTTCTCTGTTGCATATTAAGAAAATAAACCCAAGTCAAGGAGACAGAGAAGTATTTTGGAATGCTGAGAAACATGATTCAGTGCGACACTAGTTTCCTGATTAAAGTTAAGGTCTGAAGAATAGTTGGCATGGCAAACATTCATCTAGTCCATATAAGATCTGTTCTGAATGTGTGGAGTGATTCTCTCAGCATCTTCTGTTCAATGTTTTAAAACCCAATGGCAGGATGGGATCAAAAGATGATCGCAGAATGCAGCTGGGGTGCCTGGTGCTCTTGGTGGAGAATGCATGAGAAAGTAGGATACTGAGTCACTGGTGTGCCGTTCACTCAGGAAGCGTGAACCCACAAGTCAAGAAAAGGACTGGAAAGACTCACCGGGCCTAGGGTTTTAAAAAGTGCCCACACATTTTAATGTATTTTAATGTAAATATTGTTACATAAATGACATGTTAAGAAAGACCAGGTCCACTTTATGTTAACACGAACAGAGGACCATAGCAAATATTAGGATACTTGCAATACTCAAAACAGTTGTCTGAGGAAAAAGCCTGCATAATTCTCCTGAGTATTTATTTGAGCACATGCTGTGTGCCAGTGATTCTCTTGGTGCTGAGGATGCTTCAGAGAAAAGACAGAAGTGTTCTTTTTCTTATGGGGCTGACTCTCTGGTGGAGGGAATACCGCCTTTAAATGAGCAAAGGTGAAGATGACTTCAGCAACAGGCAAGGGCGGGGAAGACGACAGAACATGTGGTAGAGAGAGCATCAGAGCAGTGGTGAGGTGGCCCAGAAAAAGTAGAAAGCAGGCCCAGAAAGGCTCCTGTGAAGAGTGGTGCCTGCCATGGGAGGGATGGTGAGGCGGCACCATGGGCACAAGGCTGAGGATGGAAAAGCCTCAAGGCAGAGCAAGGAGTCTGTGCCATTTTAAGCCCCCGCATCTAACAGAAATTTACCTCTCATGACTTTTCTCAGGAGATTTTCACAGTTCATGTTCACGGTTCTCAAAGGAGAACAAATGAAGTAAGACAAGGATATGTTACTGACCAGGGGAAAGTTAAGACAAGAAAATGAAAACAAAACAAAACCTCAGGCTGGCCCAGATAGAGGAGGCAGTTGATGAGCTTCCAGGAAATATGCTTATTCAAGAGATCTGGGTATACATGTTTTTCCTTCATCTTTCACAATGTTAGGCTGTTAGCTTGGATAAACCTACAACGGGGATTTGTTATGGTCAAATGTGTTATCAGTACCAAGAAGTATATTTTGATGAATTTTTGGATTTCTACATTTCTTAAAAAGGTGGTTGCAGAGAAAGTACAAAGAATCTTATGACCTGAGAGTAACTTGTCAAAACTTATTGCAGAGTGGGGGAAAAAAAGAAAAAAGTTCATTTTTTTAAAGTTGCTTTATTTGCCAAATACTCTTGTATATCATACATTCATTCCTTATTGTATCGTCCAATGTGTGGGATCAAGGGCATGGAATTCCTAATTGCAATCCTAAACTTATTTTAGCTACAAATTTCAAGAAATTCTTGACAGCAATTTCATTTTGTCATTCCTTATCCTCCTGGTCATTCATCTTTCTTCTTGATAATGGTCCTTGTCCAGAGACTAATAATGATGATAATGGAAGAGAAAGTAGAAGGTGAAAAGTAGAAACCTGGGGAATCTGGCCTATGAGAAATTATTCCTTTAATACAAACTTAAGCAATGGCTAAGATTTAATTATGAGAAAATGATCATTCTAGTTTTTCTTTTTTCTTTTGAGGAGGACTTAAACTTGGAACAGTGATGCTTTTAAGGCACTCGGGGAAGGAAAGTTGTTTGGGGCTAGTAAGACACTGTCGCATGTGCTACAGTGTCAAGTGTGCGTTTATGTTATTAGAAATAGCTTTTTTCTTTTCTTTTCTGAAACACACACACACACACACACACACAGAGTACTACTACGAAGTGTGTAGTTTATTTTGTCTGTGTATCTTAACAATTTTTTACATTTGTTTCATAGAAAATAAGGCAATTTCTACCTGCATAAATTTTCTTTCAGTGGTATTACCAGAGTATAGGTAAGAAAATTTAAAGATTTCTAAAATCATAGATTTTTTCCAGTTGACTTTTCAGTGATGTTTTATATAATTAGCACCATCAAGATTAGGTTACAACAAGGAATGGTAACAAGGGCATGCTGGTTAAATGTAAGATAAGTCACACCTGGGTTTTGGAGGAAAACAGAATATCTATCCTTGTGCCACAAGTGCTCCTTAAAAAGGATAGTTTATAGACCAACATCAACAGCTTCATAACTTGTTTGAAAATGCAGAATGTCAGGCCCCAGCCAGACCTACCAAATCAGTCTGCATTTTTAACAGGAGCTCCAGGGGATTCCTGTGCACCAAATTGTTTCAGAAATATTTGATCCGGAATATTTTTAAGTAACTTTTCTTTTTTTTTTTTTTTTCCCTTACAAAAATATCTTGGTCTCCAAGACTTTCTCACTGATGCAGAGTTCCTCTGTTTGAAAGTTTGGGGTGTGGCAGCAGGAGGGAACTTGAAATAAAGCCACATTAGCACTGCTGTCCTTTCTGTGCAGCCGTTGACACTTAACCATGTCTCCTCTCAATGTACTATTCATGGCACAACTCGTGTAATTTGTGCTATTGACTGTGACTCCTGCTTTCTGTTTAAAGAAACAGAAACTGTCTGGTTTGGTCTTTCCACCTTTGAAGACTGACAGTTCCCCCTGTTTTCCTCCTTGCCAGATGATCATATTGAGAAGAATGTAACCTCATAATGGGATCTTAACTCTCTAATTATTCATTCATTCAAATACCTATTGAGGAAGAAACAAAAATTCTGGGGCAGAAACAAAGAATATCTCACCATACTTGTATAAGCTGATTGCCAGGGTGGGGGATAAGTGAGAAAAAAAAATTACAGTATTGCCACTATGAAAAATGTACTAGTGGTAGCAATGAAGAAAGTTGAACAATTCTCTTCAGAGGACTTGACGAAGGCTTCAAGAGAGGTAATCTCTACCCGAGCCTTGATATAGAAGTGTGGAAAGGGTTTCCTAGATGGGAGATTGATCTGTGAAAGACCTGGGACCTGAAAGAACATGGCACGTTCAGTGGATATTTCAAAATTCAGAATCCCAAATTTCATTTAGTCCTACTTATGTGAAAAATACAACGGACCCTTCTATAAACAGAACCGTTTGGTGAAGTATATATAATAAACACATCTACTGAACTGAATGAGTAAATCATTACTTGAAGGTAAATGCCTTAGTCTTTAAATCTTTCAAATAATCCTTTAAATTATAGCATTATTGATAGCATTTCTGTTAATTGATATTTGATGTTGTGTATTTAAGGTAAAAACTTAAAAATCAAACAGTAAGTAAATCTGAAGAGGAATCGTAGAAACTTCTAATGCTCCATGGTGTTTCAGGAATGGATAAAAATGAGAATAAGTGCATTCAGAATTCTGTATTTGTGCTAGATATAATCCGTCCATTCTGCTTATGTCCTGTCTATGAAAAACATCCTCGTTTGCTACAGAGAGTACTGTAAAATGTCTGCAGATTAATAGGCTCCCCTCAGCTTGGATAACCTTACTGGGACTGGGTGTAGAAATTCATTTGCTATTTGTGCTGTGAGACTTGATGCATGTAGGAGGTAGTGTAGGGGATTACCTTAACTCTGGCTACTGTTACCACATGACTGGTTAAGAGTGCAGGTACAAGCAGCTTTTTTTTACCCAGTTTAATAGTGTCTGACCGAGAGCAGTGACTCTTGGATGGGGACTGCAGAGTGCTAGTCTCCTGAGCCAGCCTAAGAGCAGGTGCTGTTTATCTAGTCTGGTGTGTAGAAGAAGCTAGTTTATCTTGTGCATAGAACAAGCTGGCTGGATAACAGGGTCAGAGTCATGTTTCAGGATGTTGACGTTTGAGCATTTGCATATAAAATCATCCTTGTTTTGATGCTTTTATTCTTAGTACTTGAATCAGACTGGCTCCTTCCAGATGCATGTATCTTTGCCTGATTTTTCAATCTGGGTAGAAGTTGATGGTTAGACAAGTCAACATACCTTTTATGATGATCATCAGGTTAAGTGTCCTTTGGAATCAGAATTTTTCAGATTTTTAGAATGGTAGTGTGGAATTTGATGTTCAGCAAACATTAACCTGATGTGGATGAATATAATACACCCCAGGGGACTGGACAACACCCTATAACCAAGAGGAGTCTTATTTCTGTAGCCTAAGGGATGAATATTCAGCGCCAGTGGGATAACTGAAGCCAGAATAGTCTCAGGTTGGTTGGGTGTTGCCACCACAGGAGTTTAGATACAGTCAGGTCCTGCCCACTAGGAAATTCCACACAAAATGCTTTAGTTATCATAGCGCATTGGATTTTTAAATTGCCAAAAAGAGATTGTGGATTAGCAATTCTATCCATTTTCTTGACCTCACGTTCTTCCATTCTTCCCAGTTTTTTTAGATTTGTTAAAATGACATCCATGTGTTGGAGAGGATGTGGAGAAAGGGGAACCCTCTTACACTGTTGGTGGGAATGCAAGTTGTTGCAGCCTCTTTAGAGAACAGTGTGGAGATTCCTCAAGAAATTAAAAATAGAACTTCCCTATGACCCTGTCATTGCACTCCTGGGTATTTACCCCAAAGATGCAGATGTAGTGAAAAGAAGGGCCATCTGTACCCCAATGTTTATAGCAGCAATGGCCATGGTCACCAAACTGTGGAAAGAACTAAGATGCCCTTCAACGGATGAATGGATAAGGAAGATGTGGTCCATATACACTATGGAGTATTATGCCTCCATCAGAAAGGACGAATGCCCAACTTTTGTAGCAACATGGATGGGACTGGAAGAGATTATGCTGACAAGCAGAGAGAGTCAATTATCATAGGGTTTCACTTATTTGTGGAGCATAACAAAAAGCATGGAGGACATGGGGAGTTAGAGAGAAGGAGGTTGGGGTAAATTGGAAGGGGATGTGAATCATGAGAGACTATGGACTCTGAAAAACAATCTGAGGGGTTTGAAGTGGAGGGGGGGGTGGGAGGTTGGGGTACCAGGTGGTGGGTATTATAGAGGGCATGGACTGCATGGAGCACTGGGTGTGGTGAAAAAATAATGATACTGTTATGCTGAAAATAAATAAATGAAAAAAAAAATAGAATTCTCATCTATAAAAAAAATGGCATCTACATATCATCAGGGTCTTGACCAAGTTTTGCTATGGAAACTAAGAAACTATAAGGAAACAGCAGATTTCAAAGGGAAAGGAATGTGCCTTAAATATTACCATAGCTTCGGTATCTTCTTGACTTCCGTGAAACCTCTTGAGGCTAGGACAGGAAGCTTTTTGCTAGTCAGTTCCAGACATTCTAAGTATCTAATATTCCTTATTTTAGATCTTTTATATTCTAGCTATCTAATAGTTCTGATCTGATCTGAAGAACACTACTGTATAAATTTCTTGATTAAATGTCACTGTGGCTGATAGTGGCCAGGATGCTCTGGAATACTGGGTTAGAAACTTGAAGCTGGGTTGACACACCACTGATTCGGTATGCTTCTTCCCCACACTACAAATAATGTTCCTAAGTATAGAAATCTAAAATAAAAGCAACTGCTATATCCTGCAAGACTTAAAAGTTTTCAGACCTACTGGATAGCCAGGTTTTATACAGACACAGAAGAAGTTAATTTAAAACATCAAGTGGCAGTGTTTGAAGTCAGTTTCTTATCCTGCTGTCTTGTTTTGTCCAGAGCAAGGAGAGAGGTTCTGTTTCTCTCTAAACTCTTTTTAGAGGGAGAATATAGTCTATAAGTTTCTCTGTGCTTAAGGGTTTTAAGCCTGGCTGCTTGCTATATATAAGCCTCTGAATGTGGAAGCCTGTTGGGAGTTGTAGTGTTGTAACGTGAAATGAACACCCTTCATGATTCCAGGCATCTAGACATACAGCTTCAAGTGAGGTTTAGAGAATAAGACGAGGGAAGCGGCCAACAGAACACTCACCAGCCATGATGTCTGCAAACGTGCTACTCAGCTGTTCATAAATTCCCGTGACTAATTATGAATGGGGAGATTTTCTGAAAGTCAATTTTAGGCCAGCACATCCTGGGGGACAAGAATGGGCACTTGAAGTCTTATCTCTGTAATAATGAGAGCTGCCAGCATGTGAAGAGATGATAGGAGCGGCACATCAGTCAACCAAGGCTGTCTGGTGCAGGGGCAGGCTGTGGCCCCCTTCCATGTGCCCATGCCTCATCAGTGCAGATTCAAGTTCTCTGTGTCTGTTTGAAGAGGGTTTACTGCTCGTGAGCCTCTAGGAAGCAGAGGTCCTGTCCCATTCAGGGAACAGTGCTGTGCCTGTAGTGCAATAAATGTTTGCTGGGGGTGAAAGGATTTATTTTGTACCGGAGATGTTTAATATCAAAAATCTTCTAAATAAATAGCCCTTGGTTTTAAACGGTTGGGCTCAAATGGAAAATACACATAGTACCTCATATGGGGTGTTTATAGGAGTCATTTTTAATCTAGTTTGCTCCACCAGGTTCTTAATTATAATATAAAAGCCAGTGGATAATTAAGCTGCAGATTTGTTTATGACTTTTTAAGAGCATCCCTTGCTTTATACCTTGGGCTGCCCATTGGCCTGACAGTGCTTGGGATGTGAACACAGATTCTGAGTAGGCTCTTCTCAAAGTTTCTACAGCTCACTGGGCTCTAACTACTCTTGGAACCCTGAGCCCGACAGCCCTTCTTGGGTCACCCATAGTGAGGACACAGCACAAGCCCGTGTTCCTGAGGGAGCAGGGTCTCCTGTGCACTTTAAAGTAAGGGTCCCTCAGAGAAGCATCACATCCAGGCCGAACTATAGGGTCCCTGCCTTGGTGTCCACCAGGTGGTAGCTGGGCCTAATGCCCCTTTGATCCACTAGGTGTCTTCCCAGGGTCATCTCTGGGGTGCTTTCAAAATCATTGCCTTGCATTTCTTACCCTCCTTCCCACTTTGTCCCTGACCTCTGGAAATCCTCTTACTGGGCTACGTAACAACCCTAGAGCCTCAGCCTCTTGGACCCACCTCCTTGGTTCTTTGAAACCTGGCTTTTCTCTCAGGCTTGTTTCCCCCAGGTTTGTGGGAGTGAGATCATGGTCTGTCTTTTCTCCAAGGCCCATTCCAGACCTCATCTACCACCCTCTCTGTGGAAACCTCTCCCCTGACTAACTCTTGTCTGTCCTCATTACTGCCATGCCTCCTGATCTGCTTACTTGTCTTATTTATTTTATTTTATTTTATTTTATTTTTTTAATGGCTTAGTTGTTTCTGAGTCCTTTCCATTCTTGCCAAGTTACCCATCAGTAACTTGACCCTTCATCCTCCATGGTTTCCTGACTTCATCTTTTGCACCCTTGTCACCATACAGACCTTTATCTGAACACAACCTCTGTCCTCCTGATCTTTCACTTAGTTACTTCCAGACCACCTGCTCTGTGTTTTCCTTTTTAAAAAAGGAAGCTCCTTTTGGGGAGTATAACTGACATACAATAATTGTTATATGTAGATAATGTTCACTGTGAGAAGTTTTGACATAGGTGTCTACCTGTGAAATCATTATGACAATCAAGGTAGTGAACATAACCATCATTCCCAATGGTTTTCTTATGCCCTTTTCCCACCCCCTGCCTAGTCCCTAGGTCACCACCGATCTGCTTTTTGTCATTTAGATTAGTTTGATTTTCTGGAATCTTACAGAAATAGAAGAGTATACACTGCATGATTCTTTGTTTGGCTTCTTCCACGCTATTTAATTATTTTGAGATTCTTCTGTGTTAGCGCACCTATTAATAGTTCATTTCTGAGTAGTATAGCATTCCATTGTATAGGTACACCATAGTTTTGTCTATCCAGTCAGTTGTTGATGGGCATTTGGGTTGCTTCTAGTGTTTGGCTATAAACAAAGCTACTGTAAACATTTGTGTACAAGTCTTCATATGTGAAGGTGCTTTCCTGTCTCTTGAGAATGGGATGGCTGAATCGTGTAAAGTTCTATGTTTAATGTCCAGACTGCTTCCCGTAATGGTTGACATTCTCACCAGCAGTATGACAGTTGTAGTTACTTTACATTCTCACTAACACTTAGTATGATCAGTCCTTTCATTTCAGTAGTAGTGATATCTTACTGTGGTTTTAATTTGCATTTCACTCACGACTAATGATCTTGAACATCTTTCATGCGCTATTTGCCATCCGTACGTCTTTGGCAGTCTGTATGTTTGAATTGATTGACCATATTTTTTTTTTTAGTAATCATAATAGATATTTATTTAAAGCAATACATTTGCAGCTCAGATAGTTCTAAATTGTACATTTCAGCTTTATTCAACTTCTTAAAAATACGTGAGGGCAGATGCAATGACAGTTTTCAACTCCATGATTACTTCTTTGCCCATTCTTCTCTCTCTTTCCTTTCCTGAATAACTTCTTTCAGATACGGTTCAAGGTAGAATTTATCCTCCTTGTATTTCGTCCATTGCTCTTTAGGCAAGATCTGATGCCTCATGGTCAGGTCCAGTGCCCTCTTAATGCGAAACATCCTGTCATTATAAAGGTTCTCAGGTAGCCTTCTTATGGCTTCTTTCACATCATCATTCTCATGTATTGTATCATCTCGCATTAACCCCAGTTAATTGAACCCTGCAGCATTGTAGTACCATTTTCGAATACCTTCCAGCCACTGGCTTGATGCTGCAATGGCAGGCCTGCTTGCCATTTTGACCCGAGACCTCTGATTGACCATATTTTTAATTCAGTTGTTTGTTTCCTTAATATTGAATTTTCAAAGTTCTTTGTATATTCCAGATTTAAATGCTTTATCAGTCATGTGACTTGGAAATATTTTCTCCCCATCTCTGACTTGTCTTTTTCCCTTCTGTTCTTCAAAAAGGAAAAATTTTTAGTTTTTATAGAGCCTAGTGTATAATTTTTTTTATTATGGATTGTGCTTTTGGTGTCCTGTCTAAAGAATCTTTGCTTAAGCCAAAATCACAAAGATTTTCTGTCTTCCTTCTAAAAATTCTATAGTGCATATGCTTCACATTTAGGTCATTGATTCCTTCTGAGATTAATTTAAAATTCCTCCAGTGTACTATTGCTCCTGAGTGCTTAACATAGATACTGCATCCTCCCAGAAAGTTCTGTGCTCCTGATTGACTGGCAACTTTCAGCACACCTTGCAAGCCATGCACCCCAAAGTCTGTTTCTCTGTGTTCTTGTACCTTTCCTGGTAGTATACTACCTTTGCTTACTAATTGGTTTGAGACATGATACAGAGAGAGTTTCTTAAAATGGAAAGCCAGGTAAGAATCCATTTTATAATGTTAAAGTTAGATTAGAACTGTATTTGTGAACTAGTGGCCTTGAAAATATATCTAAAAGATTGTTACTTTGTCAAGAGAAATTGTCAAGCATTGCAGTTCTCACAATTGAAAATGAGATAAGCAAAGAAGATTTTGAAAATGCTGAATTTGTTCCATTAAAGCAGAAAAATAAAATTATAATGCATTCTGTGTTTTAAGCAAAAATATTTAAGCTAATAGTGAGTTTTAAAACTTTTTGATTGTTTGATATTGAGATGCTCTTTTTTCAAAGCTTAAATGTTCTTGAAAAAAATTAACCTTTAAAAATCCATAAAAACATATTTATAGTGGTACACATTTTTCCTTTTACCTTAGGCTCCAATAAGGCTCAGCTGAACACTGGTAATTATTTAAAACTTTAATAATGTTCACCATGGATTTATTTAGCATTAATTTTGCCTTTGAGAAGCCTATCATATTAAAATATTACTTATTTTAATTACTGAGATTTTGGTGCCCTCTTAAATCTTATGCAGACTGCTCACTCTACTTGCCCTAGACCCAGCTCTCCTGCCCCTGTCCTCTAGGGGCTGTTCAAGAAAGTGCTGCCCCACCAGTCCCTGGGCTCTGACTGGTCAAGGAGGAACAAGCCTGGCAATGAGCAACTGACATCCACAGTCCAGGCCACATTTGCCCACTTTAATGATATGGCCAACTGTGTCATACCACCTGCTTTGGCAAACCAAGCATGACGCCTGGGACAAGGCTGTGGTGGTGGAGCACTGAATCAAGGTAGCCAAGTTTTGCTATGAGAGGCCCAGCTGAGTTGCTCTCTTGAGCCTCCAGAATAGCTCTTCTCTCTCTATCATTTCTTAGGGTTGAAATCCCTGGTCTAAGATCTAGGGACCATGCAGTCCCTAGGCTCTTCCTCCTGGGGGCAGGCTGACCTTAACTTGCATGGTGCAATGGGAAAATCCTCCCTCTCCCCAGCAGTATTACTCTTTAGGGCTTACCTGTCCCCTTCTGCAGGTTCCTGGATACCTGCTTCATCTAAGAGGGGAGCTGTAAACTGAGGGGAGACTGAAGCTCTAGAGCAGATGGGGCTCCTGCTCTCCCCCTGACAGCTCCTTCTCTTCCTTCCCTGTCAGATCCTGGGGAACTACTCCTCCCTGCATGCCATCCTCGCAGCTCTGCAGAGTGTCTCCATTCACCACCTGAACAGGACATGGGAGAAAGTTTAAAGGTGAGGAGGCTTCTCTCCATGGAGAGACCAGGATAGGTGAGGGATCTCCCATAAGCCTTCCCTTTACCCCCTCAGTCAGCTTGGACCTCCTGGGAGGCCGCCAACCCTAACCAAAGGACCCAGGCTTGGGGCCAGTTCTCTCAGCCTCCTGGGGAATAGGCCAGGAGGCTCCTGCTTTACTAATCAATTTTCCTCATGTCCCACCCTGTGCTGAGCTGAATTCAACATTCTCACGTGTTCACTTGACAGCCACTGAACTCTCTGCCCATGGGTAACCAAAATCCCCCAAACAGAGTTGCTCAATTAATCCAGGAAGGGATGCCCAGGATGACCCCCAGGAGAACTCCCTCCTCTGTCCTACAGAGATCTTAGTGCTCAGAGGAGCCCAGAGAAAACCCTCATTTATGCATTTTGACATGTAGGGCTTCCCAAGGAAAAGGGCCTTGCACTCTCCCCTGTCCCATTATTCCTACACTGATCCTACCTTCTTTCCCTCTATTCAGGAAGAGCTTTCAAATTGTTAAAAATCTGTGGCTCGGTTGGTTGGGCAACTATCTTCGGCTCCGGTCAGGATCCTGGAGTCCCAGGATCAAGTCTCGAGTTGAGCTCCTGGCTCCATGGGGAGTCTGCTTCTTTCTCTGACCTTCTCACCTCTCATGCTTTCTTTCACTGTCTCTCTCTCAAATAAATAAATAAAATCTTAAAAAAAAAAAAAAGCTGTGTGCTCAAGACAACCCACACTGCAAGAAACTACTCATCAAGGTAGCATGTCTGCCTTATGTCTACCATCAAGGTAGCATGTCCACCTTATGTCTACCACTAAATGTGGTAGCTGATATTGTTGTTCTGGAAGGGCTCGAGGCATGCTTCTGGATAATGGAGCATCAATATCAGTGGGCTTAGGCCAGATGTATAGGGTCTGGAGGGTCTGACGTCAAAGACAGTGGGAGCAAGTGGACGTAGGGTATTCTGGCCTCAAGGAACTTGTCCTTGGCCCTACAGGAGTGGCCCTGGTAAGGAACCTGCAGAGAACCCTGAGGAGGCTGCCAAAGAGTTGAGTGTGCTTGAGGTATAGGGCCTCCAAGGTCAGAGGAGAGGGGCTCTGCCCTGAGAGCTGGAAGCCTCCAAATCAGGAAAGGTGAGAACTGCAACTCCAGCTCCACCTCCTGTTGCCACATTTCCTACATTTCTTATTTCCCAATGACCAGGAGGAGGGTCTAGAAAGCTGCATACAGAATGCATTTGTGGCCGTGGAGGGGCCCAGGGCTCCATACCCTGATTTTCACCAAGGAGGTCCTGGGGGCGATCAGTAGGAGTCTGATGTTCTGGTCTGGCAAGGAGAAAGGAAACTGAAGGCAAACTACTAAAGGTCCTTGCTGCTCCCCATGTGGGAAGCAGGGGTGGGCCAGGAGGCTGAAGCCTTTTCAGGGGAAGGTCCTTGTGGCACCAGAGTGCAGGGACTCATCCAACCCTGCCCCTCATGACACTGGGTGTCATACCTTATCCTGGCACTTTCCTCACTGACCTGGTGACATTGGATACTGCAGTGGAGGACTATCGGAGGTAGGGGAGCCTGAGAATTGTGGAGCAATTGAGGTTTGGGAGCAGAGAGCCCCCATACTGATCCCTGAGCTCTCTGTACTTGGCAAACCTCCTCTCGTTACAGCCTCACAGCTACCCCTGTGAGCTGGGATCTCTTACTCATCTCAGTGTTGAGGGAAAGGAGGCTGCACCTAGACTGGTGTCCAAGATTGGTGAAGCAGCAGAGCTTCCTGAAGGCAAAGCTGCATGAGGTCTGTCTGAATGGTCCGCAGGATCTCCCCCAGAGCTTGCCTGTGGGAGGAGAATGAAGGAAGGATGCTGCACATCAGCAACACTTGAGTAGCCCAGCAGCCCCTGCCTGCCTGAGGCTTCGGCTGCCCCTTCTGTCATCACAAGGGTTGTGCTGCAGTGTCCCTACCTGGAGCTGGTTCATCTTCCCCCACATCCTCCTTTCTCTGGAACCCAGGGCCTTGCCTAGACCCCAGCCCCATTGTCTGCATCTGAGTGGGCCCCTCCTGTGTCCTGGCCTAAGTGCAGCCTAAGAAGGGGTGGCTGTAAGGTGCTAGTACTAACCAGGGGACTCCTTCTGAGGGACATTGCTTGTCCACTTTCCAAGGGAATGAGATCAACTGCCAAAAAAAGAATAAGGTGAGCATATGTGGCACTTCCTGTAGGGAAGGGGAGGCAGTGGAATCAGAGATGTCTCTGGGAAGAACGTTCCTTGGCTCTACCTCCTCCCTCTCACATTTACTGGGATTGGTTGTCAAGCAAGAAGTACAAGACCCATCTAGTTAGTCAGTAGGGATGGAGAAAAGGCATGATGGAGAGTTTCCCAGAGGAGGGCCTATTTCTACTTGCCTCTGAGAAGAGGTTGGGACTGGATGAATTGCAGGCAGGAGGGTGGCCATGTGTGTCAAGACATGGGATGGGCCCTCTGTCCTGCTGCTCAGCCCTCACCAGGCCCTGCAGCTTCCCCACCCATGCTTTGTCTGCATCCTGTGTTTCTATCTTGGCCCACGAATACCGAGACCTCAGGGACATCATGCTGCTCCAGATGGCTGCTGAGAAGTATACCCTAGAGCCCCAGGATCCATTCAGGGCCTAGTTCCAACTGTGGAATGGCTCAGCGAGGATGATAGGCGAGGAGGAGCTGGGTGAGGGTCAGGGTGGACTCTTCCTGCCTCCAGGAATCCTTCTTCTGTGGCTCCCTGGGCAGCCCCCGGCCTTGTTGCTGGTGTGCCAGACTCCAGATGTGGGTAAACCCAGGAAGGGACTCCTGATGTGAAGTTGCTGGTCAGCTCACAGGTGTCCCTTTGTCCTTAGCTACATCCTGTCCTGCCAGCTGGAGCCCCGGTCCTAGCTGGCCAGCAGAACTCCAGCACCAGGAGAACTGGCCTCAGCCACCATCATGGCTAAACCTGTGTCACTAGTGGCTGTGCAAGGATTCTTCCTCAGCAGGTGGGGTACTTGTGGTGTGTGCATCCCATCTACTTAACACCTCTTCCTCCCACCTATTTCCTTATTTGGGGGGACAGTAGTTAATGGCATTGCATAGTTTTTCATAGGTTAAAATAGTATTATATTAAATTCCTTTTTTAAAAAACTTTTCTAGCTCAGGAGTGTGGTTTGGTTCTTTTACTTCCTTCAGTAATGGAAAAGATGCACAGACTGTCCTATTCATCCCTGAGCTAAGAGATCTTAGAGTCATCACCTATTCTATGTGGGAGGAAGCCAGCCCTCCTCACTAGCTACCAGAGGCACCCCCAAGTCCCATTTCCCAGAGGACAGGTTCATTTCACTGTACGCAATTTGGGCAAACAGCAGAGACAGCCCTCAGGACTCCTGAGATGGAGAGGTGGCAGGTACTTTCCCAGGAACAGCAGCAACAAGCACTGAACTGGTGAGGCTTTAACAGTTCCTTACACTCTCCAGAACTATGTCCTGCCCAGGAGAGGGGCTGCCTTTCTTTGCTCTAAAGCAAAGAGGACTATGCCTTGCTTCCTTTGTGACATGGGTTTTTGTTTGTGTGTTGGGGTTTTTGTTTATTTGGACCCAGTATTTAGAACTGACCATTTTCTAGTTCAGTCTCTGGAATTGCATCAAGACTAAGTGGGGAAAAACATGTAAAGAGATCCAATCCTGCCTGTGGAAGGGACAAAGCCAGAAGAAGACAGTGTGTAGGGGCGCCTGGGTGGTTCAGTGGGTTAAAGCCTCTGCCTTCGGCTCAGGTCATGATCTCAGGGTTCTGGGATCGAGCTCTGCATTGGGCTTTCTTGCTCAGCAGGGAGCCTGCTTCCTCCTCCCTCTCTCTCTGCCTGACTCTCTGCCTACTTGTAATTTCTGTCAAATAAATAAATAAAATCTTAAAAAAAAAAAAGAAGAAGAAGACAGTGTGTAAATGGATGAAGGGCAGTCCGGACTTTCCATCCTCAGTCTCCCTCTAGACTCTCCAGGTACACCCTTTACCAAGACTGGAATCCTCCTGGCATCTTTGTCCATGATCTCTGGATTCCTTTCCTTGCTTGTTTTGAGTGTGGGGGATAAAATGGGGAGGTGTCACTTGAAGACCACAGCTGGGCCTGGTTCCATTCACATCTTTGCTGACCTAGGAGCTAGGATTTCCATCACTCCTCCATTTCCTTAAGCAGTCCATTGGCAGAAATGCCCTCCAGGTGCCCATCCTCTTAGTAAGATCCATGGTAGCCACTGTTCCCTGGCTGGGGCATGAGGGAGAAGGGACTGGTTCTCTTTGGCCAGGATAATGGTCCATATCCTTGCTCAGAGAATCCCCACACTCCCCTTGCTGGCCATGAGGACTGTTGTTAGGTCCATGTTATTCTGATGTCTGTGGTCTCACTCACCAGTTTATACACTCAGTCTCAATTGACACAGTTACACTGATTTATCTGAAATGGAGAACTCCCGTGACCCCGTAGACCTAGGCACTGATTGAAAGGGAGCAGATGAGAACTATCAGGCAAATGGATGCCAAAACAATGCAAGGAATACTTCTAGCAGACAAATCAGACTATATATATATATATATATATATATATATATATATATATATATGTAGTCTTACTACATTACATTATGATGTAATGTCCTTCCTTGAGTCTTACTACATATATATATACATATATATATATGTAGTCTTACTACAAGGAAGGACATTACATCATAATAATGGAGACCACGCAATAAGATAGAACCATTTAAAATTTTAAATATTTAGACACCCAACATAGGAGAACCCGAATGCATATAACAGTTAATAACACATTTAAAGGAACTCTTTGACAGTGATACCATATGGTGGGGAATCTAACACCCCACTTCTATTCATGGAGACATGGTCGAAACTGAAAATCAACAAGGAATCAATGGCTTTGAGTGATATACTGGCTTGAACAGATAGAGACAGAGCATTCCACCCTAAAACAGCAGAATACTCCCTCTTTGCAAGGGCACATGGAACATCCTCCAGAACAGATCACAGGTTAGAACACAAAACAAGTCCCAACAAATTCAAAAAGATGGACATCATACTATGCATCTTTTTCTGACCACAATGCTATGGAACTAGAAATCAATCCCAAGAAAAAACCTGGAAAAATCATGAATCCATGGAGGTTAAAGAACATGCTACCGAATAAGAACTGGGTCAACCAAGAAGTCAAAGAGGAAGTCTAAAATTACATGGAAGCATAATGACAAGCCAAGGATGCCACAACTTAGAGATATAGCCACAGTGAATCTAAGAGGGCAGGTTCCAGCAATACAAGAAAAATCCCCAATAACATAAGCTGACACAAAAGGATCTAGCAAGAGAACAACATAGAGCTCCAGAGCAATCTCTCAGCCTTGGTGAGTTGGAGTTTCTGCTGTTGGGCCCATGCTTAGCTTCCATGGCTGCTCTAAGTCCCAGCCTGGAGGGTGTCCCTTTCTTCCATGACAGTTCCCACTGGGGCCACTGGGGAATCAACCCTTCAGGGGATTCTAGAATGACAGCAATGGCCAAAAAGGCCCAGGAATTAACTGCCACTTCCCCATTGATGTATCAAGGTGGCCGATTAGCTTTCCTCTTTGTGGAACATTCCACAGTGGTTTTTTGGGCGGATCCTCTCAGGCTCTGATCCCCTGCATATCTTGGAAAAATGCAGATTCTGACTAAGTAAGTCTGGAATGGACCTGAGAGTCTGCACTTCCAACATGCTCCCAGCTGATGTTGAGGCCCCTTGTCCAAAAACCCCACGGAGAAACAAGATGTCAGCAGACCAGTGGACAAAAGTTCATCTCTTTTGCCACTCAAAAGAGATTTATCAGCAACAATTTGGTAGCAACAAAGAGATGTTTTGATTGTCAGGAAGTGAAACAGCCAGGGCAGGGCTTTGTTCACACCTGGAGGCCTCTCCTCGTGTTCCCTTCTGGATTACATGGGAGTAGTGGGGAAGGAAACTCAGTTTGTTGAGTTTAAGCTAAATTGGGAGCTTGTGTTCCTTTCTGCTATTAGCCTGGTCACTTGCTAGGCTGCTTTCTCTGTGGCCTCTATGTAAGGCAGTTCTAAACACCAGTGCTTGCTTTCCCAGTCTGGGGGATACTTGAGAGAAAGGGAGGGAACACAAGTCAGTAACAGGAAAATGACAATGTTTGGTCATGAATGCTTAAAGGGGTTAAAGAGTATCTCTTGGACTGTATTCTCTTGGTCAGAAATCCATTAGCAACCACTCAGTTTATACACTGGTAGGTATATAGCAGGGGTGGGGATCCCTGGGAGCCACTGTGGACTGAACCTGGTGGTCTATGCACCACAACTCACCCTGACCAAGAAACTGAGGTAAGACTTAAAGCTAGTGTGTGTTACGTTAACATATGATTTGATTCAGGTGTGGCATTGAAGAAACAGAAACAAAGAACAAAGGGGAAAAAGACAATAAAAAAAAAAGCCTCAAATATAGAGAACAAACTGGAGGGATCCAGGTGGGGGGATGTTTGAAATAGGGGATAAAGGTTAAGAGTACACTTACTCTCACAAAACAAACTGAGGGTTGCTGGCGGGAGGGGGGTTGCGAGAAGGGGGGGATTATGGACATTGGGGAGGGTATGTGCTTTGGTGAGTGCTGTGAAGTGTGTAAACCTGGTGATTCACAGACCTGTACCCCTGGGGATAAAAATATATGTTTATAAAAAATAAAAAATTAAAAAAAAAAGAGTACACTTACTGTGATGAGCACTGTGTCACATACAGAACTCCTGAATCACTACTGTTCACCTGCAATGAAGATAACATCATATGTCAATTAGAATGTAATTTCAAAATAAAAAAATGATAGCATATTATGAGATCAAGGATTAGAATATGCTCTCGGAATTTTATAATCAGGTCTTATCAGGCAGCCTGAATGTAAATCTATATTAAAGATTAATGAAAATATCCAAAGACAAAAGTGAAGTTTGTGGATATGAAAAGGCCAGCCCTCACCTCTGTGTTCATAGAAAAGAGAACTTCCTATGATATTTGCCATTATAAAGCATTTCACTCAAGTCCTACTGGAGCTCCAGTCCTCTGCTTTTTCCATTCTATTTGGTTATGTGTCTTCATGAAGTAGTTGAAGTAAATATTTTTACCCCTTCTTTCATAGATTAAACCACATTTAGCTTTCTGTAGCCATTGAAGTGTGGAGCTGGAAAACCTTCTGGAAAAATAGTTAACATTTGTATCACTCATCATTTTACAGATAAAGAAACTGAGGCCAAGCAAGGGCACCTATGGAACAATAACCATGCTGAGGTTCTCCTGACACCTGCTTCAGGATCCTAACTCACTGAACAAGAGTGAAGAATCCCGTCCCGGGCGCCTGGGTGGCTCAGTGGGTTAAGCCGCTGCCTTCAGCTCAGGTCATGATCTCAGGGTCCTGGGATCGAGTCCCACATTGGGCTCTCTACTCAGCAGGGAGCCTGCTTCCCTCTCTCTCTCTCTCTCTGCCTGCCTCTCCATCTGCTTTTGATTTCTCTCTGTCAAATAAATAAATAAAAAATCTTAAAAAAAAAAAAAAAAGAATCCCGTCCCTTCAGGGCAAATGGACACCTCACTGGAATGGGTCATTTTTCGGGAAAAGTGAAATTCAGTCAAACATGGAATGGTATCAAAATAACATCATTTAAAGAAAATCCACTATGATACACTACACTGTTTCTTAGGTTCCATATAGGAATGAAGCCATATGATAATCGTAGAGGAAGGGAGGAAAAACTAAATGGGAAGCCACCAGAGAGGGAGAAAAAATGATGAGAGGCTCTTAACTAGAAAACAAACTGAGGGCTGCTGGAGGGGTGGTGAGTGGGGTATGGGGTAATTGGGTGAAGAGTATTAAGGAAGGCAGGCCGTGTCATGAGCACTGGGGTACTAGGCACTACATCTGAAGTGCGTGATGTACTGCCTGTTGGCTAACTGACATTAAATTTAAAAAATACAATCCAAGGTTCTGTTTTCTTGTTTTCAACGTGAAAAATACAGGATGATTTCTTTTCTGCCCTCAAGCAATGAAATGAGATAGCCTATTCATGATGAAGCAATTCTCAGGGCATGCTACCTTTTTTATTTCAGCCCTGAAAAGGTTTTCAAACATGCTTTCTTCAGTTCTTGTCCTCTTGCTCTTGAAGTCAATTCTGAGCATTCTTGACAGGGTGGCAAAATCTTTTTTCTCTTTAAGGTGAGTCACCTCAAGCACCTAACATCCGTACTTGCCACAGGAGGCCTCACCACAAGTTTTCGTACAGCTGGCATGAATACTGGTAGCTGATGGTTCTTTATCTTTGATGACATCAATCCCTTTTGTTCATTTGTGCTATGACTAGAGGTAGGGCCTTCCTCTCACTCATGAAGGTGACAATAGCTCTCTAGCTCACCTTCAAACATGTCCCTCTGCTCTGTCCCATAGAATGTAGTGACCATGCACTGGGAACACAGAGCAAATGTATAAAAGTCTTACATGAATTCAGCTCAGCATGGGAATTAGAGATGGGTGCCTCTTGGGATTTGATCCCAGTGTTCTTGAGTCATTGTAACCTTCTTTGCAATTGACTTGAGATAGTAACTCCCCAAGATAGGGGAATAAAAAGTGCCTTGAAAGCAGGTGACCCACAACCCATTCATCACCCTTTGTCCTGTGAGATTATGTTCCTCATCTCATTAAGAAATTCTTCAAACATTGAGACAACTGGCTGGCTCAGTTGTTTATGCGGCTGCCTTCATTTCAGGTCATGATCTCACGGTCCAGGGATCGAGTCCCAAATCTGCCTCCTTGCTCAGTGGGAGGCCGGCTTCTTTCTCTGCCTGCTCTGTCTGCTTCTCCTCCTGCTTGTGCTCTCTCTCTCTCTGGAGAATAAATGAAACAAGATGGGATTGGGAGGGAGACAAACCATAAGTGACTCTTAATCTCACAAAACAAACTGAGGGTTGCTGGGGGGAGGGGGTTTGGGAGAAGGGGTTGGGATTATGGACATTGGGGAGGGTATGTGATTTGGTGAGTGCTGTGAAGTGTGTAAACCTGGTGATTCACAGACCTGTACCCCTGGGGATAAAAATATATGTTTATAAAAAATAAAAAAGGAAAAAAAAATAAAAAATAAAAAAAAAAAAAAAGAAGAAGCTCTTCAAACATCGATGGAGTGGAGTGCAATAAAAGGCTCACTTTGAAGAAGGACTGAGCTTGGGGAATGTCCAGTCATATGTCTCACTGCTCCCATCATCCACACATGTGGTGCCTCTGCTGGCCCACCATATGTATTCCAATCATCATGCCATCACATATTGTCAGGACCCCAACTTCAGGCCTGTGCTTTTCTAGTTCATGATGCTGCCTGCCTCCACCAATGAACCTTTTTCATCTCTCAAGTTGGAAGTCAGTAGCCATCATTTTCATCAGCTTCATAAAACAGGATCTGGCAGTAAGTTAATGGATAGGATCTGCAAGGCATAGGATGGAAAAGAAAAATAAATTCACATACTGGACATTCAGAATACTTAAAATCTTTGTGACTTTAAAAGTCCTGATCAATGAAGGAAAAGCATAGTCCACAGGATGGGAGAACATATTTTCAAGCCATGTATCTAACACCTCAATATCTACAATACATAGAGATCACATAAACTCAACAACAATGAACAAATTAAATGTTATGTGTGACTGTACAAGTGGGGAACAGACCTATTATCCTCAGGGATAGGCACATGGAAAGAAATTTGAAAAGATACCTCCCATCACTAATTTTTCAGGAAATCCAAATTATGGAAATCAATGAGATACCATTTCACATCCATTAAGATGACTCACCCCAGAAAAAGAAAGAAAGACTTAAAAGAAAAGAGAAGATCAAGTGTTCGCAAAGATGCAGAGAGGTTGGAACCTTGTACACTGTGTGTGGTAGGAATGTTAATGGCATTGCTGTGAAATCAGTATGGCAGTTCTTCAAAACAATCAACATTAGAATTACCATGTATTCTAGTAGTTCCTCTTCTGGGGTAGATACCCAACTTAATTGACAGCATGGTCTTGAAGATGTATCTGAAGATGTATCTGAACACACCTTTTCATGGCACCATTTTCATAAGAGCCATGAATGATGAACACAATCCAAGACTCTGTCCAAGAAGGAGCAGTAGTTGCATACACAGAGACTGGAATAGTATTCTTTCTTAAAAGAAAAGGAAAACATTGACATGTGCCACAACATGGATGAACGTTGAGGATATTATGCTAAGTGATATGAGCATTCATAAAAATACACACTTTAACTTCACTCTTGGGACCTAACTAAAGTAGATTCCTAAAGACAGAAAGTAGAATGCTATTTGTCAAGGGCTGGAAGGAGGTGGTCATAGGAAGATTCTGATTCATGGTATAGAGGTTTAGTTTCACTAGATGCAATGAGATGTGAAGACAGGGTACAGGGAGGTGGTACAAAGATATTAGGGCCTTTAAAAGATTTAGAACATATCCATGAACTTCATGTACTTAATGACATAAAAATAAATTATATTGAAACACTGCAAAGAGAGAGAAATGAATTTTATTGGGCCATTTATATCTTTCCATGTAGGTCCAGTCTCAGGCATTTTACTTCATCCATTTTCCCTGAGACAACTTGGATCAAACCAAATGTCATTCTGTGCCCATTTCAAAGCTTAAAATCAGAGTTTCCAAAACATGAAAACTTTATTTAGGAAGGTAATTTTCAGAGTTAATTTATGAAGATATTTTTTTCCTTGACCAACTCTTTAAAATAGAACACAAATTTAAAATTTGCTTCATCTCCTTTCATTATAATTCACTGATTTTTGAACTCAGAATCCATTGTTTATGCAAGTGGCTTGGATGTTTTTATCCCTATCATAATATACTGATTTTAGGTTCTGCTGATTTCAGTTTTGTTTACCTGCCATTCTTTTTACCAAGTCAACTTTCTTGGGGGTCATTATGAATAGTAAAATTTTTTTGCCCCAGTTTTATTGATATCATTGACATAGAGCACTGTGCATATTTCAGGCACACAACATCATGATTTCACTTTCATAGACCCTAAGAAGATTACCAGAATAAGTTGAGTTCACCACCATCATCTCTTAGAGATACAAAAAGAAAGGAAAGAGAAAAGAAAGGACATCTTTTTCTTTGTGGGATGAGACTTTCCGAATTGGCTTTCCTTTAACTCCTCTCAAATACACTATAGAGCAGTATGAACTGTAGTCATCAGGTTGTACACTACAACTCTATTACTTATTTCTCATAAAACTGGAAATTTGTACCTTTTCACCATTCACTCCATCCCTGCCTCACCCTCTGCCCTCTGCTTCTGGTTCCTTCAGTGTGACCTGTTTTTCTGAATTCGTTTGACTCCTTTTCTCTCCCTTGTTTCTGATTCCATGTAGAAGGGAAAAATATATTTCTATTATCTATCTATCTATATATCTATCATCTATCATCTCTGTATGCACATGTTTATACCTGTATGTGTGTATATATATCTCTATATATAGATATATAGATATATATATGGGCCTTCCTCTGTCTCACTTATCTGACTCAGCATAATGCTTTAAAAGTCCATTACTGTTGTCACACCTAGCAGAATTTCATTTCCTTATGGTTGATTAATATCCTATTATATAGGTAAACACTTTTTTTTTCCCAGTCACCATGAATGGGCACTGATGTTTTTGGGGTCTTGGCTGTTGAAAATTCTTCTTCTTGATTTGGTGGTGGGTGCAGGGATTTCTTGGACACATTCCTTTGTTTTCTATGGCTATGGTACAAAACATGGAACTGTGGGATCCTATGATAGATCTATTTGTATTTTGTCAAGGAGCATCTATACTGTTTTGCATAGTGACTGTCCCAATGTGCATTCCCATCAATGGTGCCCAGGGGTCCCTTTTCTCCATATCCTCAGCAGCATTAGTTAGCTCTTGTCTTCTTAATGACAGCTAAATTCCAACTGATATGATATGATACCTCATTATGCTCTCCATTGCATTTTTCTGATGGTTAGTCATGTTCAGGACATTTTTTCCTACATGTTTCTCATGTGTTTATGTTGTTCTGGAAATGCCAGATACCAGACACTGTGTCTGTGGCCCAGTGACAAGACTTGTCTCCATGAGATCTTCAGGGTCGTACTTTGGACATACAGGGATGGGTGCAGAAGCACTCTTCTGGCTGAGGTGAGGGTGTGGAATAGTGAAGAGGACACCCTACAAGTAGACAGGAAAGGAGGAAAAGGAAGGTTCAGAGACCCTTTCCTCTGCCGTTGGGCCCTGGAGATCCTGCTCCTTTGGCTCTATGACTCTAGAAAGCCAGTGCCTTGAGGACACCCCCCAAAAAGGCATCTCTTTTTTGGCTGGTCTGCCTGCCTGGGGCTGTCGCAGGAGAGCTGGAGAACAGGATATAGGGTGCTTCCCTGTCCATGGTACCTAGGGAGATCTGTTGGAGGGACTGAAGCTGGAAGAGCCTGGCCCAGCCCATAATGGTTGTCGCCCTGCCCAGAAACAGCTTGAAACTTGGAGTGCCACTTCTCCCTGAAGTCTAGGTGTTTAAAAGGGGAGGTGGGCTCCAAGACCTTCTCAATTATTCATTCACGAACTCTACGCTTAAGCACTCCCCTATGCCAGGTGGGTCCAGGCACACCGCTGAACATATCTAGGGCTCCTTGCCTTTAGGAGCCTACAGTCTAGACATGGGCCACAGCACAAAACAAAGACATGTGAAAGAAAAGACCAAGGGCTCTATAGGACAAATGAAGTGTGCTCTGAAGGAAGGCTGCAGAGGCATTGGACAGGAGGCCTGAAAGGCCTCACTGAGGGTGACGTTGCTGAGAAAAGAATAAAAAAAAGGGAGCTAGCCCTCCAGTATGTCAGGAAGAAGGGACTTCTGCTGCAGATCCTCATGACTAGAAGCTGGATGGGCCAGAGGAGATGGAAAAGGCTTCCAGCATAGCTGGAGAGAAACTGGGAGCAGAGCAGAGGGGAGGGAGAAAGGCAGGGAGAGAGGCTGAGGCCTGGGAAACAGTTATATATTGTTCCTCTGTGACTACATCGCGCCAGTATCCTGCATCTCCAAACACAGGAATTGAATTTCCCATAGCTTTTGTGGAAGAGGAATGCAGGTATAATGTGTCGTGTTTACCCAACCTCCAGATACCTCAGAGCCTGGGGCTGTGACAGAGGCTAGACTTGGCAGAGGATTTTTCCCAAGTTAGCTCACAGAATTCGGGAAGCCTTTTGGACTCAGAATCTGAGTTCCTGTGTGTCTTTGGGCCTTGGCACTGCCTCAGTTCTCTTGCCCTGTGAACCTCTATGGATGGCAGCTCAAAACATCTGTGCTTATTTTTGGTTCAGAGCTAGAGAATAAAAAAGGAAAAGAGGGAAACACAGAACAGGAGCAAAGTAACTAGAAAGTGAGAAACTCTTTTCATGACTTCTAGAGAAACTCTAGACATGATATTTCATCATGTTGACTGTATCCTATGGCTCAGAAGCTAGTCCCTTACCACCTTACAGAGTGATGCCTATACCATAGGTCTGGATCCCTGGGAGCCATTGTGAAGACTGCTCCCCTCATAGACCAAAAAGGCAAAGGGGTCTTATTCTAAGTCAGGATGGGAAACAACTGAAGAGTTTCACTAGAGAGGATGACAAAGTACGCATCTTTGTGCCTTTCCAACCCTTCATGGTGCCACATTATAATGACATCAAGAAGGAAACTGACGGTTCCAACCTTACATGGCTGGAACCTGTCTCCTTTGAGGGGCCCTCCAGGCCACGTCCCACCCCTTCTTGTAACTGTGCCATCCTTCAACTTGTGCCTCAGATACACATGATACCATCCCACACACATTATAAATAGGATCCACATACACCCAAAGATATCCCAAGGAAGTCAATTCTAGCCTGGTCCCCACTATTCAGGTTGGGAAAGTGGGTACTGTGGGAGACCACAATGACTTAGGACACAGAACTGGGAAAGGAAACAGAACAAAGCTCCGACTTCTCTGTCTCCTAAAAGGTTGGAACCTAGTTACATTTCCAGAGAGTTGTGCCTATGGCATTGTTGGCTTGTGTGTACAGTCATGGAGATGACATGAGGAAGAAAGGTAGTCAACTGACAAGAAGGGGCTCGAAGAGGTGTGACTGAATGAAGGGGCCCATGTATTAGAATCCTGAAAGATTGACCTCACATCCTTTGTGTTAGGCCCCAACTGAACTTAGAACTCTGGTAACTAGGCAGCCACTATCAAAAACCAACCTGCTCTCCAGCTCACTTGATTGGAAACATTCCAGAGAACAAGACGTTCTGTGGTTGTATTCATAGGTTTAGGGACACCAGGCACAAGAAAGCCCAGAGGGAAGAGACGTTATTGTAATTGTAGACTTTGGCTCAGCCCTCTATTCCAAAGCTTCTGGTCATGCGTCAGAGTGCAATAAAAGGCTCAATTTGAAGAAGGGCTGAGCTTGGGGACATGTAAATTTATATGTTTCACTGATCCCATCATCCACACAAGTGGTGCCCAATATGGACAGGGTACCATTTCCAGTACACGCCTCCTGCTGGCCCACTGTCCATATTCCTACCATCATCCCATTGCACATTGTCAGGGCCCCTTCATGGGGCCTGTGCTTCTCCAGTTCATGCTGCTGCCTGCCTCCACCAATGACCCCTTTTCATCTCTCAAGTTGGAGCTTAATAGACATCATCTTCATCAGCCTCACAAAACAGGATTTGGTAATGATTTAATATTTGATGAAGTAGTTCTTCAGATCTTTTGCCCTTAAAAAAAAGTGGATTGTGTTAATATAGAGTTGAAAGAATTGCTTATATATTCTAGATACAATCTTATTCAGATACATGTTTTCTAAATATGTTTTCCCACTTTATGCCTCATGGAGGACTTTTGAGATTCAAGAAGTTACAGCTGGGGAGGTAGAGAGTACTCCCAGGCTGGTGTGTTTCATTCTAGATTTCTGGTACTTTAGTACCTGCTTCTGCTTCCAGACCTTTCTCCAATCCTCTCTCATCACAGTGACATGGAAACATCAGGTCACTGCCACTTAAAAACTGCAGGTCAGCTCTGGCCTCCACTGCCGACCCTCCACCTCATTGAAGCAATGGTGCCATACTTCCACACTTTTCATCCTTGTGTGGTAACACATAGGAGCAATTTTTAACCCATATATCAGATTAGTACATTATATGCTTTAGATACATACAATTTTGTCAGTAATAGCTCTATTCAAAAAATGAACCATCCTGTAGCAGTTCGTATAGCTGCATAACAAATGACTCAAATTTTGTCTAAATAAACACCCTTCATTTTTTCTCAGAAGACTATAGTTCTGCTGATAGGAGACAAGCCCAACTGATCTCAGGTGGGCTCGTGGACATATCTGCAGTCCTATGTCATCTCAGTCTCTCTATTTGTAAGTGGTTCAACAGAATTCAGGTCCCATATTACCATTAAGCTGCTGTTTCTGTCCCTATGGTTTCAGTTCACTGCATTGTGGTAGTGACATGGCTTCCAGCAGGCTCCAGGATCCCTCTCATGTACTGCTGGGCATGTGCTCCAGGACTGAATTCATTCCGTTTTCTGAGAGGCAGACCCTGAGAAAAACATTTGAGTCTAAGTAGCTCATTCCAGGAAGTGGAGAAGTGGAGATGGAAAGGAAGGTAGAGGAGCAGCCAATTGCAGTGTCTGTGTTAATGAAGAAGCTACCACTGTGGGAAACTGGGACACAAGGCTACTGGGGTTGTGCCTCCAGATGGTCCCATCCATGGGACAAAAAATGGAACCTTTTCTGAGGCTGAGAAGCATCTGGTAAGAGTTATGTGAGGCTCTTCCCTCCTTAATCAGGGCTTTGACTGCAGGGTTTTGCTGCAAAGGAATTGCTGGCCCTGAAGATTGGGTCTAGTCTTGTGGGCTAAGTTCCCATTGACCTATTTTAAGTCCACTACAAGTAGGGAATATCTGACATGTTAAGAGCTTTGATGGGTAATCACAAAATGCAAATGGAGCCAAACAATACCAGAAATAAGTCTCACCTGTTTTCCTTCACAGCATAATCATCTAAAGCCACTTTTGAGAGACCAAGAGGGCTAGATTTCTGCATTTAAGGGTTCTGGTGTGCCAGTAGTGCATTGGCTGCACCTGTTGCAGCTTTGCTGTGGATCAGCAGGATTGAATGACCTTCAGAAGCCGCCACTCCATCATCTTGTGCATGCATCACCGAACAGAAATCTGCTTTTAATGAAGCAGCAGATATTCATGATTTATCATGAAATGCTTTGTTACATGAGATGATAGGTTACTGCAGAACATTAGAGGAATTCCTGAGGCCTCATGACTTGAAAGTCCAAGAAAGAATTAAAGCAGTCAGATACAAGCAAGCTTAACAGTAGGAAGAGTCTAAAACAGCCTAATTTCTCAGAAGACATTGTGTTAAAACTTGCATAAAGTCTCTGATGAGAGACTATGGACTCTGAAAAACAATCTGAGGGGTTTGAAGTGGCGGGGGTGTGGGAGGTTGGGGTACCAGGTGGCAGGTATTATAGAGGGCATGGATTGAATGGAGCACTGGGTGTGGTGAAAAAATAATGAATACTGTTTTTCTGAAAATAAACTGATAAAATTAAAAAAAAAACTTGCATAAAGTCGCTTCTGAGCTTGCTGTGCTCAAAAAATGAACAAATGTTGTGACAAGTCTCTGCTTCTGATCCATAGATTCTCTCCCAGACTCTGATTAAATGTTTCTGGACCCACATTTTCTGCCTTTCAGATTTTCACTATCTCAAAAGATTGTGTTAATTATCACCAGTCACACATTCAATCTGTTGTATAGATGGATACCAATCTGAGTAACTTCTTGCTTTCCAGGCTGAAGAGCCCCAAAAGTATCAACATTCACACATAGGATGCTTGATCAACACATTCATTTATTTGGGGAAGTAGTGTTGAAAGTATCTGGGTGACCAATATTAGGGGGCTCAGCAAACACAAAGCCCCAATATTTACTTACACTGTCTCAATGTGAAACATTCCAGTTCAAAGGCAGGGGAAAAGAGCAATGCTCTAGTTCAAAGGCCATGAGGCAGGAGGGATTCTCTCTAAGTCAGAAATCTTTTTGCTCTGTTCTGGTCTTCAACTGATTGGAGATGGCCCACCCACATTGGAGAGGGTAATCTGCTTCACTGTTTAACAACTTCAATGTTACTCTCACTCAGAGACACCCTCCACAGACACAGCCAGAACAATATTTGACCAAAATATTAGGGTACCCCATGACCCAATCAAGTTGACACATAAAATTAGCCATCCTAATAGTCTTCATTTCTTTCAGCAGCCCCAATTATGGATGTGACTTAGTTAATTAAATCAGTCTCTGTTCATGGATGTTTGATGATTTTTAATCCTTTGTTATTGTGAATAGCCCTGTGCACACATATTCTATATGTTTCCCATTGCATCGGTGGTTGAGCTTCTCAGAGATGGGCTTTCTGGGTCAAAGGGTAAATGCACATGTCATTCCATATTCCTGAGGACTGTACCATTTGGCATGCTACCAACAATGCCTGAAAGTACTTGTTCCCTGGGGAAACAGCCTGGTCAAGAATGATACTGACAAAGAAGTAGTGGCCAGAGAGGAAAAAAAGTACTGTTAAGATAGAACCCTGATGGACTAATAGAGCGCCTGCATCCAGCTGGACCTGAATCCATGAGACACTGGAACTCTGCTTGAAAAAAATTTTAGGAGACACACTCCATTTCTCTGCTTGAGCTTCTTTTCCATAAAGTGGAGACTGATGATTTATTAAGATCTGGAAATGATAGGAGAAAAAAAGCGAGCCCTTTAATTTTTAAATGTTTGTTTCAGCCCAACAGCATACATGGTTATAAATGCCTTAAAAATCTTCCAGGAACTGGTATGAGAACCCAAACTCAAATGCTTTCATAGATGCAGGCCTATAATTTTCTTGTCAGCATGGGTAGTTTATCCACTCTGGTCTTGCTGAAGTAGTCATCCAACTTCCTACACTTTTTTTTTTTTTTGAGATTTTATTTATTTGACAGAGAGATCACAAGTAGGCAAAGAGGCAGGCAGAGAGAGAGGGGGAAGCCGACTTCCCACTGAGCAGAGAGCCCAACACGGGGCTTGATCCAGGACCCTGATATCATGACCCGAGCTGAAGGCAGAGGCTTAACCCACTGAGCCACCTAGGTGCCCCTTATTGCATTTTTGAATATTCAGACTCATTTTCTTAATTTGCCCTAACATAAGAACAGATAAACAAGGGCCACTGGTCTATTTTTCATTTGGTGGATTTTAAAAAGCTTTTTAATGATCTTCAGAGTATATATATCAGGAATCAGGAGAGGTAGGCGGGCCCTGTTCAGGGGCATGAAGTGGGTTCTGGCCTTAGCTGCTTCTGGGCACTCGGCAGGTCATGCCCTTACTCCATTAGTGGGCACAGTCACCAGGAGCCCTTGGATGCAGTGGACTTGTCGGTTTCCTTCCAGGTATATGGACCTTTATTTTAAAGATCTTTCACAATGTCATGATTGGAGCGACTCCTCCCAGAGCCCCTGGTCACAGAAGTCAGGATGTCCCTGCTGACCTTAATCTATCTGAGCTTCCACCTGCTATGAAAAACCCTTATGAAATAGACAAAAGCTCCTTTAAAGAAAAGTGGGTCTGTGGGTGACTCAGCACTCTAGGTGAATGTCTGCAGTGCTCTATTGTCTAAGAAAAGTGAAATGCAAGAAGGTATTCAGTTGGATAATTAATAGGTGAAAGAGGATTAAGACTACACTTATAATGAGTGTGGAATAATGTACAGAACTATTGAATCACTATATTGTACACCTGAAACTACTATAACACTACATGGTAGTTACACTTGAATAGGATTGCTTTAAAGATTTTATTTGTCAGAGACAGAGAAAACAGAGAGCAAGCATAAGCAGAGGGGGTGGCAGGCAGTTGGAGAAGCAGGTTCCACTCTGAGCAAGGACCCGGATGCAGGACTCAATGAGCCAAAGGCAGACACTTAACCAGTTCAGTCACTCAGGTATCCTGAGTTTTTTTTTTTTTTCTTTTTTCCTTTAAGTGCTTCACTAACACAATGATGAGGTTAGATTTTAAAATAGGATGAAAACATGAGGCAAACTTTTAGTGATGTTATATTGACATTTGGCTGATTTTTCATTTCACTATTATTATTCTTCACAATTTTTATCAGCCAACTGATGTAACCTATCTTTATTCAAACTAGGCATATTTGACATTAGTGATAGGATTCAGTCTCTACCAATCTCTCTTTGCTTGTATCCCTCTTTTTAATTTGTTAGGTCCTAAGTTAGGGCTTTACATATAATAACTATTCAATAATTCTTTGGAAACAATCTCTGTAATAAATTCATATCACATTCAGAAGTACCATTAACCTAATTAACAGGTGGGAAGCATAACCATCAGGTTTAATGAGTTGCTGTAGCTCAGAAATCAAATCCATGTTTGAGATTTCAAGTGCATTAAAATATTTTCATCGAGCTAAGTTTTTAATAGTGCTATCTGCTAGGAAATAGGTGATCATTTGCAAATTCAAAGGTGTTTATTAATTTGTCTGCTTGCTTTCCTCTCCCTCATAAGTAATGATATAAGTAAGTAGTCATATTCATGAACATTCACTCATGTCCTTTACTTAATCACTTGGTAGCCCTTTCTCAATTAAAAACAAATGACCTACCATCTCTGTCTTTTAGTGGGGGCCAGACTGGTTGCCAGGACTCCAGAGGCTTTGGCCTTGGAATGGCCAAGTCTGGTGGAGGTGGGGAGTGAGACATGGAGCTGGACACAGTGGAAGGGAAGAATGTTTACACAACTGCCCCTGAGAGTCTCTATCTCCCATATGCAATATTCCCATTGAAATCTGGGGAACCTTCTCTGAAAAATCTGCATGTTCTGTGAAGGGTGTGTTCTCATGAGTGAACGTTGGTGCTTCTCAAGTAACGCCTACCTAACTCTGGCCTCTGCAGAGTGTGAAGATTGCTAGTCGACCCAAACCCACTTAACTGTATTATCAGGCCCTGACACCCCAATTAGAATAATGTACAATGGGTTTCTCCATAAGGGACAGTATCAGACTCTAACACTGCTTTAGGTCCTCCGGGCTTACCTGTTTCTTGGTCCAGCCACTGCAGACTCCAACTTCCTTTTCACAGGTACAATTCAGTAATGTTCAGACTGGCCTTATTAAATGGTACTTGATCCCAGTACAGCAATAAGCACTACCAAGAAACAAACCTATGAAAACAATGGGATTATCCTTCCACTTCCCTTCGCATATAATCCCTTTCAATACCATGTCTACTCTCTCTCTTTTTAAAAAAGATTTATTTATTTGACAGAGACACAGCAAGAGAGGGAACACAAGCAGGGGAGTTGGGAGAGGGAGAAGCAGGCTTTCCACCCAGCAGGGAGCCTGATGTGGGGCTGAATCCCAGGACCCTGGAATCAGGACCTGAGCTGAAGGCAGATACTTAATGACTGAACCGGCCAGGTGCCCCTCTACTCCTTTTCAATTGAGAGGATCATAACAGAGCTTCATGAAACCTGCTTCATGAGTCTCCAGGAAGCACCAAAGGAAGGGGAAGGATCCTTACCCCAGTGGAAACCCTCAAAAGGAATAAGGAGCTCAATTCAGTTCTTCTCTAGTGGGAAAGGATACCCAGTACTTTATTTAGCTCCATCCCTCCTGCTGCCCCTTCCCAGAGAACTAAGAGCCTTCCCAGCCCTGCCTATACAACCATGTGTAAATGAAGATGGTATCCTTTACTAGTTGACTCAAATTCCCTAGACAATGACATGAAATCATGAAACCATGATGCTCAAGATTACAGACTGTTATACAGAAAAAGGGGAAATAAACATACAAGGTGAATTTGACAACTTAAATAAAGCACAATTTAGAACAGTGAGAACAAGGAAAATAAACTAGTCAGACATAAGACAGAAACACTGACAAGCATAAATGTCATTAGTGATGCACTGTTACTTAAAAGCTAATATGACTCTGGTGATTTCACCTTTTAATAACTGCCTTGGTCCCTGTCCTCTTTCCCTCTTGTGGTAGTCTGTAAAAATGCCACAAATTCTTCTTTAGCTGAAGCCACACCTTTGGTTGATGCACACCTACAAATGATTTGGGGCAACCAGTCCTTAGAAATATGACCCAGTGGTGGCTGGAGAACCTCAGGCAGTCTCTGCTCTAATGGATACAAGGACACTCCTGGAGCAGAACTGGACCCAGCCCACAGTGGAGACAGCACCAAGCAACTGGCAGCCAGAGGCAGAACCACACCAACCAATGCAGACTGGTGAGGAAGAAAAGTAGACACTTGTTGCCGTAAGATCTACATAAGCCATGAGGTTTAGGAGGGGCTTTTTTTTTTTTTCAACATTATTGTGGAAATGTTGATAGGGAAGAAGAAACTCATCACCAAGCACCTTCAATGGCCATGAAGGTCAGCAAGCCCTTGAAGAGATGCCCCCAAGGATAACATTATAAGGAAAAGCAGAAAAAATGGATCTGAGTAAGATGCTGCCAACTGATACAAACTTTCTGTCAACGGTAATCCATGCTAACCAGGGTGCAAGCAAGACTCCTTTTCCTGAAATTGGCCAGTAGATCTTAGAACCTCCTGTGTGTGCAGTATACTGTGCCAAGGGCAGATGAACAACCTGGAGCTTTGTACCTGGTAAGGAGGTAAAATCCACACAATGGAGCCCGTCGAGGAGCCCTGTCGAGACTCAGCAAGTAATCAGATCACAAGACCCCACAAGACAGCATGATTGTGCTTCAATCATATATCAACACTTTTATCATCATCATTATTATGAAAGAGAAATACTCATCTGAAAAATGCATCTATTTTCAAACCTAAAAATGTCACTTGTACCGATTATATGCAAATGCAACATCCTGGTGTGGATGAAATACTAACTACCTGGTAGATGAAAGGCTCAGCCCCACTCCATCAGGGCTTTGAAAGGAGATGTGCTCAAGGACATGGTGTGAGAAGTCTGGTGGAAAAGGATGAATCAGCCTAGTAATCCCCCAAAGTCAGGCGGCAGGTAAGGACACCTGGTGTGACACCACACCCATCCAATACCCCACCATTGCAAAATTATTTCTAGAAATTCTGGAAAGCTATAAGATCTTAAAGAGAAAAGTCCATTCTGAAAGCACACTTTTTCTGATGCCTTGGAGATTTCAAATTTCAGAGAAACTCTCTCAAGTGCCATGTTTTCAATCCACATCTGCCTTTAGTTATATACATCATTGGACATATCTGACATGGAATTACTCCTGGAGTCATCCAGAAGTTAAGCAATAAGGTACTGAAGAGAACTCTTACTCCACTCCACGCCAACATAAGGAAATGCTCCCCTTCCTGCTGCCCAATACCCAGCCCCTATTCCTCACCTCCCCACAAGATGCCTGACACCAGACTCAATAAATAAACAACCATTAGATGAGGCACATGCCAGGGATGTCCCTTCTGGTCTTCCACCCTGGTTTTCACCCATGTCCCTAGAAATCCAAGCTTCCCACATGATCCTTATCTCTGACTGTCACTTCCATATGGCTCTGGGCATCACCTAATATCACCCCAGCTTCCTAACCACAATACTTCCATGGTCTAGATCCAAAAAATCTTCCCAAATCCCCTCTCCTGCACCACATCTCTTCTGGCTCCACCTACAACCTGGAGTCCCTAGGGGGGACTGTTTCCCTATAGACTGCCAGGTAAGCCTTTCATTATTCCTACAGCACATACTGTTGTGCCTAAGATGAGGTCGGCATCCCCCCTGCTCCTCACTGCAATATCCAGACCATGGCAGTGCTCCCCTCATGCACACCAACACTTATTTGCTATTCACACAACCAGTCTGCATGCCAGCTAGCCCATCCACCTGAGCTGCATAGGGTTTTTCACTCACCCTAGCACGCTCTCAGAAGATTTCAGTGTCTGGCTCACTCTTTCTCTTGTGACTAGCACTGATTTCAGTATCTACAAAGGTCATGCCTGACTTCCACACCCCAACAATGCTGACCTCCACCCCTCTCCCACCGTGCATGCCCACAGCATAGTCTATATCCAGGCACTGCTTGTCACCTCTCCACATCCCAGTTTCGTTCCTCTCCCCTGTCACCTACCATGTATCCTTGTCTCTGCTCGCCTTACTAGAAAGCTAATTCTAGCAACTCTTCAATCCTACCAGGTCCTTAAACCCAAAGACCCCACCATCTGGTTATTATCTAGAAATGCTCCTTAAGTCTTCACTTCTTTTTTCATCCCTTTGGTTTCCACAGCCCATCTTTTTAATCAGCCCTTGTATATTGACCCCCAATGCCCTCCCTTTCCCCTTTCCATATTTCCTCAAGAGAATCCCAGTCTCAGTTTAGACCTTCAATCAATTTAATGTATTTATGTGCATACAGGCCATATGCTAGACATAATAAAGGATTTTTTAAACTGTTTTAAATTTGGAATACATGTGTTAGAATAAGTTTCATAAATATGTAACTTGTAATAGATAATAAAACTAAAATCACTTTAAACCCATCCACCCAACCAAGCATCAAAGTGAATCAGGCCTTTGCCCAATCATTCAAGTGAGCCTCATCCACACTGTTCATCCAATTTTCAGTCCTCTCCAGGGCCAACAGTAGATACACGTGTGCCTGTATGCCCAAACACCACCAGGCCAGCCCAAGAGAAGGAAAAGGCCCCTAGAGCCCTGGCTTAATGATTTTGGAAGCATACTGGGTCCTAAACTATATATATTCCTACTTGCAAAACTGAACGAAACTCATATTTTAGCTTTGCTCATAGTTTTGTTTCTTGTGTACATTATAGCCATGTTAGAGGGAAAAATTTTAAATTCTTCCCTAAAAATATACACATACCCAAAATTTTACCATGATTGATGATTTACTTCCATAGATACTCTCCACAGCATTTAAACAAAAAAGTAAGAGTGTCCTAGAGAGAAACTGTTGGTTTCCCTCCAGTCCCCCACCCCACAGTCAGACCTTTCCTCTTCCTATCATACTCCCTATCTGTTTAGGGCTCATTCTCCCCCCACAAAGTCATGTACTTCAGAGAGGCTGGCCTATCCCTGGCCCTAGGAGGGGAAGACCTGATGCTGCTGAGCCAGTTACACTGCAACACGCCCCTTGCCGGTGACAGGTTTAGGCTCAAACCTGTGAACCAACACTGTTCCATAAGAAATGGGAGGAATTCTGATGGAGATATCTGGAAAAGATTCATTGTTTTTAAGAGACACAAAGCATTTCCTCTTTTCCTGCCTCTGGATGTTGTTCTATCTGGGTACAATGCTTGTAAGGGCTGCAGGCATTTTGCCACCTTGAAGACAAGACTGCCACACTGAGGACACTAAGGATGGCAGGGCAGGGAGGCAGAGAGGGTCTGGACTGTCAACATCACAGAACTGCTGAATGAATTAACTGGTTTCAGGCTCATCCTGCCTTGGGGCTGCTTTATAGGAGGAAAAAAAAAATCCTTATTATTTGTATTTGGGTTTTCTGTTATCTGCATCCAGAAACACCCTTGTAAATACCAAAATAAAATCTGACAGTTGAACAGGAAACAATTATCAGTATGAATGAAGAGGGTGTAAAAGATATCCATCCTACTCAAATGGATTATTTTCATTTCTTTATATTTAGAAGGTAAACTAGATGTAGAAAGTAAAATTCTTACAAATCAGAAGATATTAACATTTTGTTATTGACTGATAATCCCCATGTAAAAGTAATTCTACATAAAGATATAACCCAATTATCTAGCACTAACATTTTAAAAAGTATAGTTATTTAAATATTTTGAAATACAATCCTCAAGTATAGGATCCTAAGACTTTCTTTTTATCCAATATGAAGTACCTATATAACAAAACATAAATGTACACCAATGATATACAATGTTTAAATCAAATGTGCTTCATATACATTATTCTATAATAACATGTATGTTGTAGATAATGCCTTATAATGACCTCATTACTGAGGACTTTTGCTGCCTTTAGGGAAAGCTGTGTTTCTCTAATTGTCATTCACCAGAAAGTGTAGAATAGAGTCAGGCAGAAGGAAATGATCTCTGCCCAGCCACTCAATAACTGGCACTGACTTAGGAACAAGCACATGTGTGACACCCCTGCATGGAAAAGGTGATGACATCACCAATAATGATAAGGTTTATTTATAAGACCTGGTGGACTTCACATACATTCAGTCACATTTCTTCATTCTGTGTAAACCTGGCACCAACAAGCAGCCACCAGAACAGAATCTGAATTGGCACACTCTCAGCTAGCAACAACAGTTTAAAAAAATCAGATCTTTCAGGTTACTGAGCCAGAGATCAAGACTCCCTCAGGTCTTTCCATTAAGAAACACAATATAAAGCACAAATGGGCCCTAATGTAGTGGGTTCCTGAAATGAAGCCAACCATTGGCTTCTCTTTGCAATCATTTATATAATTGAATTAATACTAACCTGATGATTCAATGCTTTCCTGTGCTCATTCTTTTTTAGCAGCTAGCAGATCTATCTCCATTTTTGGTCAACACCCGGGGGAACTTTTTTTTTTTTTTTTTTTTAAGAGGGAGAGAGAAAGAGTGCTGCCCAAGGAGAGGAGAGTGGGAGGAGGAGTAGAGGGAGTGAAAGAAACTTATGCTGGTTCCATGTCCAGCACAGAGTCTGACACAGGACTCAGTCCCATGACCCTAAGATCATGACCTAAGCCAAAAGTCAGATGCTTAACCGACTGAGTCACCCAGGCATGCCAAGGGTATTGTCTAATATATCTGCTTCTTGCCTCTTATTGATATTTGGGGTAACATAGCAAGCCCGCCTCCATACTGTTACAAGCCTGGGCTGCTGTGTGGGCCCCTTTACATGGCCCATGGCAGTCTAGCTTTCCTGTCCCATGGGCTGCAGTGTTCCGAACCTGTCTTCTCATCACTCCTCACTGTCACAATAAGGACAGACACAGGCCATGTGTGCCCACCCTCCGCAAAACCTGCTCCTGCCATGGTTTTCACAGCCACTCCTTCTCTTACCTCTTTTTTTTTTTTTTTCTGTCTCCAGTCACTGCTCAATATTGGAGTCAAGAATCAGACTTTTTATAAAGCAAGCCAAAAGATAAGAGAGGCTTTCTTTACAAAGAAAGGTCCTGAAAAACTCGGTTCACACCCCTGCTCATCCTGCCTCCGGGGCTCCCCATCTCACCTTAGGAAAAAAAAAATCCCAAGTCCTCAGTGAGACCTAAAAGCCCCACCTGGTCCTACCCTTTCCTCCCCCATCCCCAACTTCTCCAACTCTATTAACCTCCATTAGATTCTCAGGCCTATTGATGATTCAAAGTCTTTGACTTATTGTTCCCTCTGTTTGGAACAGTACTTCCATAAATAATCACCAAACTGTTCCCTGTTTAACCTAGATCTTGACTCTAAATCCCTTTTCAGAGAGGCCTTCCCTGACCCTGCTGTCTAGACTAGCATATACACCCCCAATCAAGCTTCATTTTTCTATAATCATTATCTGAAACTATACATTTACTTGTCATTTGTTTATTGTCCATTTGCCCTAATAGAATGAAAATCTCATGAAACTGAAGCTTCATTTGGCCCACAGCAAGCCCTCAGTATCTACTTGTGGAATGACCTCCCAAAAATGTATACTGTTTAACATAAACTCAAAGAGTGGGAAATCCATTTATTAAAAGGGAAACCCTTACTTCCCTCAAATTAGATAAATCCTCCACTATAACTCCCACAGTCTTGAATAAAACTTATGAAATGTCATGTAAGGTTTTCTCAATGACCTAGGATTATCAACACAAAAGTCAATGCTCTCGTGATACACATGGGCATGAACAGAGATATGAGCAGTACTGTTTTGTGTGGGAAGGTATCAGAATGGCTTTCTAGAACTACTTTCTCAGAAATATATGAGCTGGAATGAGATCAGTCTCTAGGAACAGGACAAATGATAACCAGGCCAGTTAATCAGAGTACCCCATCTCCTACAGGAATGGGTCCATGACCCATGGAAAGCCAATCAGCAAGGTCTCAAGACCTGGGGCCCTAGTAGGGGCCACACTCTTCTCAAGGGTCACTAGCATTCAGGGACCATCTCTCCTGCACCTGGAAGAGTCAGCCTGACAATGAAGCAGAAGCACAGAAAAGATACAAACACAGAACCAAGAGTGGAAAGGAGTATTTTTTCACCAAGATGGAGGTCAAAAAAGAGAGTGGACATGAGAATGGGTGGGTGTCCTAGACTCCACTTACATCTCTGTCAACAGTCATACATACTTAAAGCCAAATGTACCCCTAGAATAGTTGTGTGCATCATTAACCCTCTCCCCTTTTGAAGTTAGACTTTCTGCCATTGGCAACCAAGAGTCTTGACTCGTACAAATATGCTCAAGCTAACCCTTGAACAATGCAGGGACTAAGGGTGTCTACTCCCTGCATGTAAAATTTTTTTAAAAGATTTTATTCATTTATTTGACAGAGAGAAATCACAAGTAGTTGGAGAGGCAGGCAGAGAGAGAGAGAGGAGGAAGCAGTCTCCCTGCCGAGCAGAGAGCCCCACGCGGGACTCGATCCCAGGACCCTGAGATCATGACCTGAGCCGAAGGCAGCGGCTTAACCCACTGAGCCACCCAGGCGCCCCCCTGCATGTAAATTTTGACTCCCCAAAATCTTAACTCTTAACAGCCTATTGACCAGAAGCCTCACCAATAACATAAACAACACATATGTTGTATATATATATAATATGCACATGATAGCTGTATTCTTACAATAAAGTAAGCTAGAGAAAAGAACATGCTATTAAGAAAATCATAAGGAAGAGAAAATATATTTACAATCCTATACTGTTATTATGAAAGAAAAAAAAAGTACACATGTAAGTGAACCCATGTAGTTCAAACCCATTTTTTCAAGGGTCAACTGTACTATCACTCTGGTGGAGCAGAATGATTCTAAAAAGCAAAGCAAAAAAAGAAATTAAATTAAATTTTAAAAAGCCCCCAGCTTGAAACATGAGAGACTATGGACTCTGAAAAACAATCTGAGGGGTTTGAAGTGGCAGGGGGTGGGTGGGAGGTTGGGGTACGAGGTGGTGGGTATTATAGAGGGCACGGATTGCATGGAGCACTGGGTGTGGTGAAAAAATAATTAATACTGTTTTTTCTGAAAATAAATAAATTAATTTAAAAAAAAATAAAGAGGTTTTATTTACAAAGGAAAAAAAAAAAAAAAGCCCCCAGCTGGTTAAACAGACACACACAGGGAGTTTCCAGGGCAGGAGGGAGGAGAGAACTAGAGACTGCTTCATGGGCAGGGTTTTCTGCTGGGAGTGATGAAAATGTTCTGGAACTAGATAAAAGTGTGATGATTGCACAGCACTGTAAATGTTCTAGACGCCACTGAATTGTTCACTTTAAAATAATTAATTTTATATTATGTGAAATTTACCTCAATAAACAACATTTCAAATGTGAAAACAATGCTGCAATGCCTTTCTTAATTGGCTTTCAGTATACCTATCATCATTTCTGAGAAAAGGAAATTGAGTCAAGTGATATATACATTTTTAAGACCATTAGCACACACCAACAAATTACTTTCCAGAGAGATCATACTAAATTAGAATCCTATCAGAGGTGTATTGGAAAGCAAACACAGATAACCAGGAGGAATCATTCAGGGAAAAAAAAATCAAACACAACAGCAACTTTGCTAAAATAAGAGGTAAACACATTTTTATTTGTAAGTTTATATATCCTAGATAACTGAAGTGACATTTAAGACACTGGTTCTTGTCATTTTTTCATTTGTGATATGTATATGTATAGTTTAAACATGTGTTCTGATTTTTCCTGTTAAAATATAGGGGCCCTTTATGTACTGAGAATATGACTTTATCTTGTCCTATAAATTTCAAATATTTTTCCAGTCCACTATTTACATTTTACTTCAGTCAAAATGATGTGTCTGCTTGTGTACATATTTATATGAGGGGCAGGAAGAGAGGAATGGAACAATTCTCTCCAAAATAAAGAGCTGTAATATGACACATGCGTGCACACACATACAAACACACACACACACACACAAGGTGATATTTTACGTCTACCCCAAAATTCAGCATAAGTTCTACTACATCAAGCCTAATCAACCCAAACAGATCCTTCTTCTCTTACCAGACATAAAGTCCATGAAAATATAGGTCTACACTGTTTGTCCCAGAAATATGACCGTACAGAAATAAAACACGTTAATCCCCTTCAAAACTGCCCTATGACCCAGCAATTGCACTATTGGGTATTTACCCTAAA
>NC_081563.1:95330293-95341138 GCF_022355385.1 Mustela nigripes | reverse complement strand
TGTCGCTTTGGATTCACTTCTCCGCCGGTCCTACCTTTCAGAAAGTGGTTGTTTTTCTGTTTCCAGAATTGCTGTTTTTCTTCTCTTCGATCTGCCGATGGATTTTCAGGTGTTTGCAATCTTTAGATAAGGTATCTAGCTGATCTCCGGCTAGCTGAAGCAGTCTCAGCTTGCTACTTCTCCGCCATCTTCTGCAAATTCTTTTAATTTGTTTTTGACCTGGAAGTTTTTTATTTCTCCTATTTTCAGTGACAGCCTAGCTGGATATAGTATTCTTGGCTGCATATTTTTCTTATTTAGTGCTCTGAATATATTATGCCAGTCCTTTCTGGCCTGCCCAGTCTCTGTGGATAGGTCTGCTGCTAATATAATATTACAGACCTCTTGTCCTGAGCTGCTTTCAGTATTTCTCTCTTTGTTAGTAAGACTTGTAAGTTTTCTATTAGATGATGGGGTGTGGACTTACTTCTATTGATTTTGAGAGGGCATTCTCTGTGCCTCCTGGATTTTGATGCTTGTTCCTTTTGCCATATCAGGGAAATTCCCTACTCTAATTTGCTCCAATATACTTTCTTCCCCCCTCTTTCTTCTTCTTCTAGGGTCCCAATTATTCTAATATTGTTTTGTCTTACGTGGTCATATGTGGTCTTACATGGTCCAGTAGTTGTTTCTCTCTCTTTTGCTCAGTTTCTTTAGTCTCCATCATTTGTTCTTCTATATCACTAATTCTCTCTTCTGCCTCATTTATCCTAGGAGTAAGAGCCTCCATTTTTATTGTACCTCATTAATAGCTTTTTTTTAAATTTCCACTTGGTTAGATTTAAGTTTTTTTTTTATTTCTCCAGAAACAGATTCTATTTCTCCAGAAAGGGATTCTCTAATATCTTCCATGCTTTTTTCCAGCCCAGTTAGCACCCTGACAATTATGCTGAACTCTAGTTCTGACATATTACTAATGTCTGTATTGATTGGATCCCTAGCCATCTGTATTGTCTCTTGTTCTTTTTTTTTGTGGTGAGTTTTTCAAGTCTTGTCATTTTATCCACATAAGAAAAGATGAATAAAAGAACAAAATACTAAAAGGGTGGCAAAGACCCCAGAAGAACATATGCTAACCAAATCAGAAGAGACCTGAAACTGAGGGAGAAGGGGGGGGGATGAAAAATAAATAATATATATATTAGACTGGTGAGTAGAACAGAGCCATCCACTTGATTTTTCGTGTGTTCTGATCTCTTAGAAGAAACTACCTCCTAAAATTTTAAAGAATGAACTATATATATATGTATATGTATACATATATATATATATATATATCTCACACACACACAATACACACACACACACACACACACAAAATAAGGGTAAAAAAGATAAAGGGATAGAATAGGACTGTAAAGATGAAAACTTAAAAAGATTCTAAAAAAGGAATTGATAAGATAAGAAGTTAGTTGAAAAAAAAAAGAGGAGAGAATGTGATCAGGCTAGGGACTAGAACAAAGACATGCACTAGATTTAGGGTATATTTTATTTACTAAAATAATTATATCCTGAGATTTTAAAGAAAAAAACCTATAAGTATAAAAAAATAAGGTTAAATACAATGAAGGAGTAAAATATGAGTATAACATTAAAAATTAATATATTTTTAAAAGGTATCGATAAACTAGTTTAAAAATGTTAAAATAGGAAAGAGAAAAGTTAAAGAACTAGAATAAGAAAAAATTAAAATAGTTTAACTTTGAAAGACTGATGGATCATGGGAAAAAAGCCATGAATTCTATGTGTCATTTTCCCCTCATTCTGGAGTTCCACAATTCTCATTGATTGGTGAACTTGGTCTTACCTGGATGTTCTTGCTGATCTTCTGGGAAAGGGGCCTGTTGCCATGATTCACAAATGTCTTTGCTCAAGGTGGAATTGCACTGCTCTTTCCAGGGGCCAGACTAAGTCATCTGCTCAGGTTTGCTCTTGAAACTTTTGATCCCTGAACACTTTCCATACAGTTTTGGAGGACGGGAATAAGGTTGGCAGCCTCCCAATATCTATCCTCCGAGGAGCCAAGAACTCAGGCCCCACTACTTAGTGCACCCTCAGATAAAAGCAGTCAATCTGTCCTATCTCCCTGGTCTCTGGCCGCACTCCAAGCTCACCCAGCCTGTGACCAAGCTTTTCTATCTCTGAGGTACATCCCCATTTGGAGTCTCCAAACCTAGCAGATTCCTGTCATGTGCTCTGCCATTCTTCCTGGAGGAGGAAGGTGAGTCTCTACATATCTGTCACTTGTGGGGTCCCTTCTCAAAGAGCAGTTGCCCAACTGCCCCTTGGATCATGGTTTATGGTAACCCCGAGCTGAGAGCCTGCTGCCTGGCTCTGTCTCTACAGCTGGCTTCCCTGCTCTGATACCTGGCATCTCTGCCACACTGACACACCCCTGGTCTTTCTGTCACCCTGTGGGTCCTGAGACCACACTGTCCCTGCAAGGGCTCCACCCCTTGCTTAGCCTCTGAAGCCTCTGTCCTTGAGTGGAGCAGACTTTTAAAGTTCTGATTTTGTGCTCACTGCTCTATCACTTGCCAGGAGCTGAGCCCTCCCCCCCTCCATCTATCTTCCCATCACTTGGGATTCACTTCTCCAGCACATCCTACCTTCCAGAAAATGTTCAATTTTCTGTTCTTAGAATTGCCGTTCTTCTTTTTTATTTCCTGTAGAGTTTGTAAGTGTTCTGAACGGTTTGATAACTATCAAGCTGAACTCCTGGGACCTGATGATATTTCAGTCTCCTACTCCTCTGCCAGCTTGCTTCCTCTCTCCATGTTCTTTTTATTTAAAAAATTTAATATAAAACCACGAGAGACTATGGACTCTGGGAAACAAACTGAAGGTTACAGAAGAGAGGGGGTGGGGGAATGGAGGAACCAGGTGATGGATATTAAGGAGGGTACAATGTTTTGATGAGCACTGGATGTTATATGCAAGTAATAAATCTTTGAACACTACACCAAAAACTAATGATGTCCTGTATGGTGGCTAACTGAACATATTAAAAAAAAAAAAAACTTGACTATAGTTGACATACAAAGTTACATTAGTTTCAGGTGTACAATCTAGTGATTTAATAAGTTTATACATGTTGCTAAGTTCACCTCAAGTGTGTCACCATATATAATTATGACAATACCTTTGGTTATATTTTTTATGCTGTGTCTTTTATTCCTATGACCTATTCATGCCATGACTGGAGGCCTGTATCTCCCACTGCCTTTCACCCATTTTGCCCAACCTCTCAACCCCTTCCCTTATGGCAATTATCAAGTTTGTTCTCTGTATTTGTAGGTCTGATTTAGTTTTTTGTTGGTCTATTCATTTGTTATTGTTTTAGAGTCCCCATATGAGTGAAATCATATGGTATTTGTCTTTCTCAGTTTAGCTTATACATGTAGCATGATACCCTTAGGTCCATCCATGTTGTCTCAAATGTTACAACCTCATCTTTTTTATGACATTGTAGTATGTGTGTGTGTGTGTGTGTGTGTGTGTGTGTAGCACATCTCCTTTATCCATTATTCTATTGATGGGCACTTAGGCTTCTTTCATACCTAGGCTATTGTAAATAGTGTGGCAATAAACAAATTGCAAATAAACAAACATCAAATTAGTGGGGTTTTTTCTTTGGGTGAATACCTAATACTGGAATTACTGGATCCTTTGGTAATTCTATTTTTAATATTTGAGGAACTTCCATACTGTTTTCCACAGTGGCTACACAAATTTACAATCCCACCATGCACGAGGATTCTGTTTACTCCATATCTTCACCGGCACTTGTTACTTCTTGTCTTTTTTATTGCAGACATTCTAACAGGACTATGATGATATCTCACTGTGATTTTGATTTGCATTTCCCTGATTATTAGTGATGTTGAGCATCTTCTCATATGTCTTGGTCATCTGGATGTATGTCTTCTTTGGAAAAACATCTATTTAGGTTGTTTGCCTGTTTTTTTTTTTTCACTGCATTACTTGAGTTGTATATGTTCTTTACCTATGTTGGCCATATTAACCTTTTATCAGATATATCATTTGAAAGTATTTCTCCCTTTCAGTAGGTTGTCTGTTTTTTTTTTTAATTTTTTTAATTTTTTTATTTTTTAATTTATTTATTTATTTATTTTTTAAATTTTTTATTTTTTCTAAACATATATTTTTATCCCCAGGGGTACAGGTCTGTGAATCACCAGGTTTACACACTTCACAGCACTCACCAAATCACATACCCTCCCCAATGTCCATAATCCCACCCCCTTCTCCCAAACCCCCTCCCCCCGGCAACCCTCAGTTTGTTTTGTGAGATTAAGAGTCACTTATGGTTTGTCTCCCTCCCAATCCCATCTTGTTTCATTTATTCTTCTTCTACCCACTTAAGCCTCCATGTTGCATCACCACTTCCTCATATCAGAGCGTATCATGCTTAGTGAAATAAGTCAAGCAGAGAAAGACAACTATCATATGATCTCCCTGATATGTCTCTTTGTTTTGTTGATGGTTTCCTTCAATGAGCAAAAGCTTTTTATTTTGATGTAGTCCCAGCAGTTCATTTTTGCTTTTGTTTTTCTCACCTTAGAAGACATATCTAGAAAGAAATGTTGCTAGCCCTAATATATTCTTCACATTTTTTTTCTCTCTTCATGGGTTACTATTTTAGATTCAACTTTTATGACTCTTAGCTACAGACTCATTGTTTCTGAAGTTTTGCCTTAGGATCTGGAAAGCTTGTTTCCGTTTCCATTTATCTTCTAGTTCATCTATTGGAATTACTTCCTTAATAATTTTTTAATTTCTAAAAATTCTTATCTGTTTGTTCTTTTTACTCATCCTGTTCTCATTGTATAAATAAATATGTGATAAAATTGTTTTCAAGTTCCTGTCCTTGTTTCTTCCAGAATCAGTTTTGTCCTTGTTTTGTTTTTTTCTTACACACACACATACAGCTGATTAGCTGTCTGCTTGCTGCTCTGAGACAGCTAGTCAATATTATGACCAGACTCTCTCTTGGGTGGAAAGGGCACTTGAGTCTTGTGAATGCTAATGGACAGATTTTGCTCTAGGATATGATGAGGAACATTTTCCATTTGCCCTTCCTTCCACCCAATCCCATCCTGATCTCTGCCCTCGCAGTTGTGTTTGGTCATCAAGGCATGCTAGGAAGACATAAGACAGAGAGAATGGAGTGTGGCCTGGGTGTTTACTTTCCTGTCTTCTTCCCATGTGTTGTTTCAGGTTGTCTGTGCTTATTGGCAGATAAGCAAAATACTCACCCTCCAGCTTCTGCTGTCTGTCGCTGCATAAACTGGGGGTAATGACAGTCCCACTGCTTCTGGCCTTGGGTCTAGCACCATTCCTTGTCTTCCCAGCATGGCCCCCTCCACACTACCTTTCTTTTTTAGGATAAATCTTATCTTGACCTCCCTAGAAGGCAGAGCCAGAGGCAACATGATATTTTTATTAGAGAGTTCAATCCCAGAGCAGAGGAATGAGGAAGTGGGGCTAAGGAGGGGGGGCTAATACTAGAAGATTAGGTGATGCCAGCTGCCACTGAATGGAGCTGTTTGCTCAGTTCTAAGAACAAAGTTATGTTCTTAGATGGGTTTAAGTAAGACAGGCTGTCCAGGAAAGACAGGGACAAAAATTTAGTCACTGGCTCCCATCTCCCATTTGTTAAAGAGTAGTAACTCCACAAGGTGTTCATGCCCCAGCACCTTCAGATGGCACATGGCAGGCTCCAAGCATGATCTTTGGTGTCCCAACTCAGATTGCTGATTAAGACCCAGGGCAGGAAGTAAAAGGTTTGCTAGGCATTATGAGGACATGTGCTGACAGATTGCACCAGTGTGGTGGTACTAAATGTTTGACAACTTGTTCTCCTATTTCCATGCTGTGAATTCTCACCATGGCTGATTTCAGTAAAGACATGGAAAAATGGTGCCTTATATAGTATGTTCATCATACAAGTATAATAGGCATCATACAGATCCAATAGAATTTGCTCTAGAGAACAAATAATATTAAAATACAGTAAAATGGGTAAAAAGTAATGAGTTTTTGAGTGGCCAAAATTAACAAGACAAGAAACAACATGTGTTGGAGGGGATGTGGAGAAAGGGGAACCCTCTTACACTGTTGGTGGGAATGCAGGTTGGTGCAGCCTCTTTGGAGAACAGTGTGGAGATTCCTCAAGAAATTAAAAATGGAACTTTCCTATGACCCTGCAATTGCACTCCTGGGTATTTACCCCAAAGATACAGATGTTGTGAAAAGAAGGGCCATCTGTACCCCAATGTTTATAGCAGCAATGGCCACGGTCACCAAACTATGGAAAGAACCAAGATGCCCATCAATGGACGAATGGATAAGGAAAATGTGGTCCATGTACACTATGGAGTATTATGCCTCCATCAGAAAGGATGAATACCCAACTTTTGTAGCAACATGGATGGGACTGGAAGAGATTATGCTGAGTGAAATAAGTGAAGCAGAGAGGGTCAATTATCATATGGTTTCACTTATTTGTGGAGCATAACAAAAAGCATGGAGGACATGGGGAGTTAGAGAGGAGAAGGGAGTTGGGGGAAATTGGAAGGGGAGGTGAATCATGAGAGACTATGGACTCTGAAAAACAATCTGAGGGGTTTGAAGTGGCGGGGGGGAGGGTGGGGTATCAGGTGGTGGGTATTATAGAGGGCATGGATTGCATGGAGCACTGGGTGTGGTGAAAAAATAATGAATACTGTTATGCTGAAAATAAATTTTAATTTTAAAAAAAGTAATGAGTTTTGAATATTCTTTGCCATTTTTCTTCTATAATTTATTTAGTTTTAAGTTTATATGTTAATTTTTTTTTTTAATAATAGCTATTTTAGTACTCCCAAGCCAGTAAGGACAAATCAGTAAATTGCACCTGCAAAAAGGAACTTGGTTGGGGGGTGCCTGGGTGGCTCAGTGGGTTAGGCCTCTGCCTTCAGCTCGGGTCATGATCCTGGGGTCCTGGGATCGAGCCCCGAGTCAGGGTCTCTGCTCAGCAGGGAGCCTGCTTCCCCCTCTCTCTCTGCCTGCCTCTCTGTCTACTTGTGATCTCTCTCTGTCAAATAAATAAATAAAATCTTAAAAAAAAAAAAAAAAGAACTTGGAGTCTGCAGTGGCAGGTCCAAGAAATAGGTGAAGCCCAGAGGACCTGAGGCAGTGTTAGAGGTGTCTGATACAGTCCTTATGGAGAAACCTATTGTGCATTATTCTAATTGGGGTGTCAGGACCTGATAATACAGTTGAGTATGTATGGGTCAACTGGCAGCTTCAAACACTGCAGTAGCCAGAATTAGGTAGGCTTTACTTGAGAAGCAGAAACATCCAATCATGAGAACACACCCCTCACAGCACATGCAGAATTTTCAGAGAAGGTTCCCCAGATTTTGATGGGAATTCTGCACATGGGAGATAGGGACTCTCAGGGGCAGTTGTGTAAATATTCTTCCCTTCCACTGTGGCCAGCTCCATTCCTTACTCCCCACCTCCACCAGACCTGGTGGTTCCAAGACTGAAGCCCCTGGAATCCTGGCAACCAGTCTGACCCCCACTACAAGACAAACAGAGATAGTAGATCATTTACTTTTAACTGAGAAAGGGCTTCCATGCAATTAAGTAAAGGACCCGAGTGAATGTTCATGAATGTGACTACTTATTTATATCATTACTTATGATGTAGAGGAAAGCAAGCAGACAAATTAATAAACACCTTTGAATTTGCAAACGATGGCCTGCTTTTTAGCAGATAGCCCTATTAAAAACTTTAATGCACTTGAAATCTGAAGCATGGACTTGATTTCTGACCTACAGCAACTCATTAACCCTGATGTGCTTCCCACCTGTTAATTAGGTTAATGGTACTACTGAACATGGTATGAATTTCAATTACAGAGATTGTTTCCAATGTATTATTGAATAGTTTTTATATACAGAGCCCTAAATTAGGACCTAACAAATTTAAAAAAGGGATAAAAGCAAAGAGAAAGAGAAGTAGAGAGTGAATACTGTCATTAATGTAAAATAAAATATGCCTATTTTGAATAAATTGAGTTTATATCAATTGGTTGGTAAAGATTATGACAAATAATAGTGAAAGGAAAAATCAGCCAAACCTTAATGCAACATCACTAGAAGTTTGCCTCATATTTTCATCCTATTTTAAAGTCTAACCTCATCATTGAATTAGCGGGACACTTTAGGGGGAAAAAATTCAGGATGCCTGGGTGACTCAACTGGTTAAGTGTTTGCTTTCAGCTCTGCTCATGACCCCAGAGTACTGGGATTGAGTCCTGGATTGTGGTCCTTCCTCAGAGTGGAGAACGCTTTTCTCTCTGCCTGCAACTCCCCCTCCTTATGCTTGGTCTCTATTTCTCTCTGACAAACACACAAATAAAATCTTGTAAAAAAAATTCTTATTCAAGTATAATTAGTGTTATATTAATTATATATATACATATAATATAAAACATATAATGTTATATTAGTTTCAGATGTATGATATAGTGATTCAATAGTTCTATATATTATTCAATGCTCATCATAAGTGTATTCTTAATCCCCTTCACCTATTAATTAGCCAGGTGAATTCTTTCTTTCCTTTCACTTTTCTTATACAATAGAGCACTGTAGCCATTCACCTAGAGTGCTTATTCACACACAAACACAGTTTTTCTTTAAAACAGCTTTTGTCTATTTCATAAGGGGTTTTCATAGCAGGCAGAAGCTCAGACACAATAAGGTCAGCAGGTACAGCCTGACTTCTGTGACCAGGGGCTCTGGGAGGAGTCGCTCCAGTCATTACATTGTTTGTGAAAGATCTTTCTTTTCCTGGAAACTGAGAGAATATCTTCCAATGACTACATCATTAAATAAAGGTTCATGTGCATGGAAGGAAGCTGACAAGTCCACCACATCCAAGCACTCCATCACTGTGATGAGTAATGGAACAAGGACATGACCTGCCAGGTGCCCAGAAGCAGCTAAGTCCAGACCCCACCTCCCATCCCTGAACAGGACCTGTCCTCCTGTCTTGATTCCTGGTACATATACACTTAAGATCATTTAAAAGCTTTTTAAAATCCAGCAAATGAAAAACAGATTACTGCCCCCTTGTTTATCTGTTCTTGTGTAAGGGCAAATTGAGAAAATGAGTCTGAATCTTCAAAAGTGCAATAAGTTGGATGCTGGCAACATATACAAAAGTAGGAGTGACGATTTCACCACTAACCAGAGTGAATACACTATTCATGTTAACAGGAAAATTATAGGCCAACATCTATGAAAGCATTCGTGATTAGGTTCTCTTACCAGTTCCTGGATGGTTTTTAAGACATTCATAACCATGTATGCTGTTGAGCTGAAACAAACATTGTTAAAAATTAAAATGGTCCTTTTTTTCCCTTCTATAATTTCCAAATCTTAATAAACCATCAGTTTACAATTTGTGGAAAGGAAACTCAAGCAGAGACATGGAGTGTGTCTCCTAATTTTTTTTTCAAGCATTGTTTGTGTCTCATGGAAGGTTTATTAAGAGCCTTATCTGGGTTTCTGAGTTAAAACTACTCTCTACTCTCTTAATTAGTATTATTTCTTTCCTTGCAATGAGTTTGACACTTCCATTGCCTTATAAGTTGCTCAAGAAGACCTCACGTGTACTAGTAAGAGATAGAACCAGAGAGTCTGATGTCAGAAATCCATGTCCTGATTAACATGATGACATGTTAAAAGGCTAGGTGGAAGAAGCAACCAGGCTTGATGGTAGACTTTCTCTAGGAGGAAGAACATACAGATCACTGGAAATGGCATGCTGGAAAACCTGGATAGGAATCCATGATGAGGTTCTATTTGGTGTTCTCTTGAGTTAGGACTGAGAAATCAGTGATACAAAAGCTGAAAGGGAAGCTTGGAGCCAAGTATGGAGACCCTTCCATGCCAACCCTATCCATTAGCAATTTGGTCAGCAGCTACAGCAGAGACCCAAATTCCGTAGCTTCAGTATATTGGGTGGTAACTCTCTCATGGATAAGAAAGCAGAAGTTCATTACTCTAGAGCTGGTATGACAGCTTCAGGGACCCATGCTTTATCTTTCTGATTCTCCACCCTTGAGGCTATCTGTTAGCAGTTGGAGATCCTGCCATCTTGTCCATGTTATAGGTCTGATCCTGAGGAGGAGAAGAAAAAGGATGCCAGGACATGCCCCTCCAGGTGACGTACTTCCCCTGAAAGTGTTTTCTTAAGGAAGTCTCAGGGATTCCAATACAGCTCATAGATCCCCTATGACTGTAAGGGAGACTGGTACATGCTATTTTCTAAAAGAACATTGCTCCCTGGAATAAAATCAGTGTTGTAAGACATGAATGAAGAATGGATATTAGGTAGCAGTGTCAAGCTCACCATCCCAAGGAGTGGAGACCATTTTCTCTGGCCATGGGAAGTTGTTGGAGGATTCTGAGGAGAGAGGAGAGGGGATTATGTAAAGGAGATGAAATGGCAGGAGGTGGGAGAGCAAGTGGAGGGGAGACCAAAGGCAATGCTGTGTGGATGTGCATGACCTGGAATATGAACAAATACACTCCAACCACTCATAGTCACCTGGAAAACTGAGGCAGTTGGGTGGCACTGCTTTAAGAAATGCCTTTCCTGCAGCAGGACTCAGATTCTGAGTCCAAACGGTTTCCCGAATTATGGGATCTAACTCGTGGGAAAACCCCCTGCCAGTCTAGCCTCAGTCACAGCCCCAGATTCTGATGTATCTGGAGGTTGGG
>NC_081563.1:95304274-95330283 GCF_022355385.1 Mustela nigripes | reverse complement strand
AAAACAAGCCACATTATGCCTGCATTCCTCTTCCATAAAAGCTGTGGGAAATTCAAAATCTGCGTTTGGAGATGCAGGGTATTGGCACAAGACAGTTGCAGAGGAACAATAGATAACTAACTGTCTCCCAGGCCTCAGCCCCTATCCCTGCCTTCCTCCCTCCCCTCTGCTCTGCTCCTAGTTTCTCTCCAGCCATGCTGGATGACACGCAGTGAGGGGCAATAGGTGTGTACCTGCTGAGGTGGGTTCACAGTTGTCGTTGGTCTTCCAGTGTGCTGACCAGAGCTGCCTTGTGTTACCTGATGGTGTCTCTCCTGCCACATGACCAGAAGCTTTGGAAAAGCGGCTGAGCCGATGTCTACATTTAAAATAATGTCTCTCGCTCTGGGCTTTCTTGGGCCCAGTGCCTCAAACCTATGAATGAAACAACAGAAAGAACATCTTGTTCTCTTGAATGTCTCCACTCAAGTGAGCTGGAGAGCAAGTTGTCTTTTGAATGTGGCTGCCTGGTTACCAGAGTTCTAAGTTCAGTTGGGGCCTATCACAAAGGATATGAGATCACTCTTCCAAGATTCTAATACATGGACCCCTTCATTCAGTCACACCTCTTCAGAGCCCTTTCTTGTCAGTTGACTACTTACCTTTCATCCCCATGTCATTTCCATGACTGTACACATGAGTCAACAATGCCATAGTCACAACTCTTTGGAAATGTAACTAGGTTCTGACCTTTTAGGAGACAGAGCAGAACTCAAAGCATTTCTGTTTCCTTTCCCACTTCTGTGTCCAAGTCAGTGTGTGTCTCCCATAGTCCCCACTTTCCCAACATGCATAGTGGGAACCAGGCTAGAATCGACTTCCTCAGGACATCTTCAGGTGTATGTGGATCCTATTTGACTATTTATTTTTTTGGTTGGATCCTATTTTTAATGTGTGTGGGATGGTATCATGTGTATATGAGGCACCAACTGAAGGACGGAAGAATTAGAGAAAGGAGTGGGATTTGGCCTGGAGGACTCCCCAAAGAACCCCAAAGTTTCCAGCCATGTAATGCTGGAACCCTCAGTTTCCTTCTTGACCTCATTATATATCATGTGGCACCATGATGGGTTGAAAAGGCACAAAGATGTGGACTTTGTCATCCTCTCTAGTGAAACAGTTTGGTTGTTTCCCATCCTGACTTAGAATGAGACCCTTTTGCCTCATTTTGGTCTATGAGGGGAGCAGCCTTTACAATGGCTCCCAGGAATCCTGACCTGTGGTATAGGCATCACTCCGTAATGTCTAGGTGGTGAGGGACTGAATTCTGAGCTATAGGATACAGTACGTGAAGAAATATCATGTCTAGAGTTTCTCTAGATATCATGCAAAGAGTTTCTCATTTTCTACTTACTTTGCTCCTGTTCTGTCTCCCTCTTTCCCTTTTTCTTCTCTAGTAATGAACCAAAAATAAGCACAGATGTTTTGAGCTGCCATCCATAGAGGCTCACAGGGCAGAGAGCTGAGGCAGTGCCAAGGCCCAAAGACACACAGGAACTCAGATTCTGGGTCCAAATGGTTTCCCAAATTATGGGAGCTACCTCGTGGGAAAATCCCCTGCCAGTCTAGCCTCAGTCACAGCCCCAGATTCTGATGTATCTGGAGGTTGGAAAAACAAGCCACATTATGCCTGCATTCCTCTTCCATAAAAGCTGTGGGAAATTCAAAATCTGCGTTTGGAGATGCAGGGTATTGGCACAAGACAGTTGCAGAGGAACAATAGATAACTAACTGTCTCCCAGGCCTCAGCCCCTATCCCTGCCTTCCTCCCTCCCCTCTGCTCTGCTCCTAGTTTCTCTCCAGCCATGCTGGATGTGACTTTTCCTCTCCTCTGGCCAAACCAGCTTTGGGCAGTGAGGTTCTGCAGGAGAGGTCCCCTCTTTTGACACACTGCACCCAGACTTATACAGGGCTAGCTCCTTTTTTTTTTTTTTTTTTTTTTTTTATTCTGTTCTCAGCAACGTCACTCTCATTGATGCCTTTCAGGCCTTTCTGTCCAATGCCTCTGCAGCCTTCCTTTGGAGCACACTTCATTTGTCCTCTAGAGCCCTTGTTCTTTTCTTTCACTTGTCTTTATTTTGTGCTGTGGTCCATGTCTACTGTGGACTTCTAAAGGCAAGGAGCCCTATGTACCTTCAGAGGTGTGCATGGGCCCACCAAGGTACCTCGTGTAACGAGTGCTTAAGTGCAGACTTAGTGAGTAAATAATTGAAAAGGTTTTGGCACCTACTTGACCTTTTAAGCACCCAGACTACAGGGAGAAGTGGTACTCCAAGTTTCAAGCTGTTTCTGGGAAGGGCAACAACCATGATAGCCTGGGCCTGGCTCTTCCTGCTTCAGTTCCTCCAAAAGAACTCCCTAGGTACCATGGACAGGGAAGTGCCCTACATCCTGTTCTCCAGCTCTCCTGGGACAGTCCCAGGCAGGCAGATCAGCCAAGAAAGAGATGCATTTTCTCGGGGGTCCTCAAGGCATTGGCTTTCCAGAGTCACAAGGCCAAAGGAGCAGGATCTCCAGGCTCCAAGGGCAGAGGAAAGGACCTCAGAACCCTTCTTTTGCTCCTCTCCTGTCCATGCACAGGGTGTATTTTTTACTATTCCAGCATGCTCACTCCAGCCAGAAGAGTGCTTCGGTACCCACCCCTGTATGTCCAAAGGACGACCCTGAAGGTCTCATGGAGACTAGTCCTGTCGCTGGGCCCCAACACAGTGTCCAGTGCTCTGGGATCTTGCAGAACAACATAAACACATAGAAACAGGTAGGAAAAGACATCCTCACCATGACTAAACATCAGAAAAATGCAACCAAGAGCATAATGAGATATCACATCACAACAATTGGAATTTAGCTATCATAAAAAAGAAAGGAGCTAACTAATGATGGTGAGGGTATGGAGAAAAGGGAAGCTCTGGGCACCATTGGTGGGAATGCACATTGGGACAGTCACTATGCAAAACAGAATGGACATTCCTTGAAAAAATACAAATAGATCTACCACAGGATTCACAGTTCCATGTCTGGGAACATACCTATAGAAAACCAAGGAGTGCGTCAAAGAAATCCCTGCACCCCACCACACTCAAGAGGAATTACTCTCAACAGTAAAGGCACCAAATCATCAGTGCCCATTTATAGTGACTGGATAAAGAAGTGTTTAAATATAATGGAATATTAATCACCCATAAGGAAAGGAAATCCTGCTAGGTGTGACAAGAGTAATGGACTTTTAAAGAGTTATGCTGAGTGAGATAAGTGAGACAGAGGAAGGCCAATACTATGTATATGCAGGTATATGCATGTACATACAGAGATACTAGTTAGATTTATAGATAGATGATAGATAGATAGATAGATGATAGACAGATGATAGATAGATACTAGCTAGATTTATTGATTGATAGATAGATAGATAGATATTTTTCCTTTCTACATGGAATCAGAAACAAAGAGAAAAGGAGTCAAATGAATTCAGAAAAAGAGATCACATTGAAGGAACCAGAAGCAGAGGGTGGAGGGTGGGCAGGGATGGAGCGAATGGTGAAAAGGTACAAACTTCCAGTTTTATGAGAATTAAGTAATAGAGTTGTGGTGTACAACCTAATGACTATAGCTCATACTGCTCTATGGTGTATATGAGAGGTGTTAAAAGAAAGCCAATTCGGAGAGTTCTTATCACACAAAGAAAAAGGTGTCCTTTGTTTTCTCTTTCCTTTCTTTTGTATCTCTAAGGGATAAGGGTGGTGAACTCAACTTATACTGATAATCTTCTTAGGGTCTATGAAAGTGAAATCATTATGTTGTGTACCTGAAACATACACAGTGCTCTATGTCAATGATATCAATAAAACTGGGGCAAAAAAATATTTTACTATTCAAAATGAGCCTCAGTAAAGTTGACTTGGTAAAAAGAATGACAGGTAAACAAAACTGAAATCAGCAGGACCTGTAGTCAGTAGATTATGATAGGGATAAAAACATCCAACCACTTGCATAAACAATGGATTCTGAGTGGAAAAATCAGTTAATTAAAATGAAAGGAGATGATATAGAATTTTTAATTTTTGTTCTATTAAAAACATGGATCAAGTAATAAAGTGTCTTCATAAAGTAACTCTGAAAATTACCTTCTCAAATAAAGTTTTCATGTTTTGGACATCTCTGATTTTAAGCTTTGAAGTGGGCACAGAATGACATCATTTGGTTTGATCCAAGTTGTCTCAGGGAAAATGGCTGAGGTAAAATGCCTGAAATAGGACCTACATGGAAGGGTATAAATGGTCTAATGAAATCCATTTCTTTGTCTTTGCAGCATTTCAGTATAATTTATTTTTATGTCATTAAGTACTTGAAGTTCATGGAGTATGTTCTAAATGTTTTAAATGCACTTATGTCTTTGTACCACCACCCTGTATCCTGACTTCACATCTCATGGCATCTTGTGACTATACCATGAATCAGAATCTTTCCATGACCACCTCTTTCCAGCCCTTTGCAATGAGTATTCTACTTTCTGTCTTTAGGAATCTACATTAGGTAGGTTGCAAGAGTGAAGTCAAAGTGAGTATTTTTATGAACACTCATTTCACTTAGCATAAGATCCTCAACGTTCACCTGTGTCGTGGCATATGTCAATGTTTTCCTTCTCTTTTAAGAAAGAATACTATTTCAGTGTGTGTGTGTGTGTGTGTGTGTGTATGCAATATCTGCTCTTCCCTGGACAGATTCTTGGATTGCATTCCTGGTTTAGCTTTTATGGACAATGGTGCCATGAAAAGGTATGTTCAGATACATCTTCAAGACCATGCTGTCAATTAAGTTGGGTATCTACCTCAGAAGTGGAATTACTAGACCACATGGTAATTCTAATATTGATTGTTTTGATTTCACAACGATGCCATTAAAACATTCCTACCACACGCAGTGTACAAGGTTCTAACCTCTCTGCATCTTTGCCAACACTTCATCTTTTCTTTTCTTCTATGTCTTTTTTTCTTTTTCTGGGCCGAGTCATCTTAATGGATGTGAAATGGTATCTCATTGCTTTTAATGATTTGGATTTCCTGAAAATTAGTGATGGGAGTTTTCTTTTCAAATTTCTCTCCATGTGCCTATCCTTGAGGATAATATGTCAATTGCCCACTTGTACATTCACACATTACATTTAATTTGTTTGTTGTTGTTGAGTTTGTGTGAACTCTATGTATTGTGGATATTGAGCCCCTGTCAGATACATGGTTTGCAAATATGGTCTCCCATCCTGTTGTATATGCTTTTCCTTCATTGACCAGGTCTTTTAAAGTCACAAAGATTTTAAGTATACTGAATTTCCAGTATGTGAATATATTTTTATTTCCATCCTGTGCCTTGCAGGTCCTATCCAATAAATCATTGCCAAATCCCGTTTTGTGAAGCTGATGAAGGTGATTGCAAAGGAGCTCCAACATGAGAGATGAAAAGTTCATTGGTGGAGGCAGGCAGCAGCATGAACTGGCGAAGCACAAGCCTGATGATGGGGCCCTGATGATATGTGATGGCGTGATGATAGGAATACATATGGTGGCCCAGCAGGAGACATTTATTGGAAATGGTACCTTGTCCATTTTGGGCACCACTTCTATGGATGATGGGAGCAGTAAGACATATGGCTGGACATGTCCACAAGCTCAGCCCTTCTTCAAAGTGGGCCTTTTATTGTGCTCTGCTCCATTAATGTTTGAAAAGTTTCTTCATCCAATGAGGGGCATTGTCTTACAAAACAAAGGGTGATGAATGTGGTGTGGGTGATACCTGTCTCCAAGGAAATTCTAATCCCTCCATTGTGGTGAGCTACTGTCTGGAGTCAATTGCAAAGAAGGTTAGAATGACTCAAGGACACGGGGATCAAACCACAAGAGTGACCCGTCTGTAATTCCCATGCTGAGCTGAATTCAGGTAAGACCATTATACATTTGCTCTGTGTTCTCAGTTCATGGTCACTAAGTTCTGCATTTTTCTCTATGGGAGTGAGGGGAGGGACATGTTTGAAGGTGAGCTGGAGAGTTATATCAACTCCATGAGTGAGAGGAAGGTCCTGCCACTAGTCATCACACATGTGAACAAAAGGGATTGATGTGATCAAAGATAGAGAAACATCAGCCATCAATATTCATGCCAGCTGTAAGAAAACTTGTGGGGAGGCCTCCTGTGGCAAGTACAGACATTCCATGTTTGAGGTGACTCACCTTAAAGAGAAAAAAGGTTTTGCCACCCTGTCAAAAGAGCTCAGAATTGAGTAGAAGGGCAAGGGGGACTGGAACTGAGGAAAGCATGTTTGAAACCCTCTGGAGGGCTGAAATAAACAACATAGTGTTCCCTGAGAATTGCCTCATCATGAATAGGCTATCTCATTTCATTTCTCAAAGGCAGAAAAGAAATCATCCTGTATTTTTCACATTGAAAACAAGGAACACAGAATCTGGGATTGTATTTTTTTTATTTAATGCCAGTTACCCAACATGCGTCCATCAGTGCTTCAGATGCATTGCTGAGTAATTCATCAGTTGTGTATCAGTTGGGTGCTCACCACATGGCGTGCACGCCTTCATGCTCCTCACCTAATTACCCCATCCCCCGACTCTCCTCCCCTCCAGCAACCCTCAGATTGTTTTCTAGTTAAGAGCCTCTCATTAATTTTTCTCCCTCTCTGGTGGCTTCCCATTTAGTTTTCCCTCCCTTCCCCTACGATTATCAATTGGCTTCATTCCTATATGGAACCTAAGAAACAGTATAGTGGATCATAGTGGATTTTCTTTAAATGATCTTATTATTATTATTTTAATTTTTAATTTTTTATTTTTAATAAACATATGTTTTTATCCCCAGGGGTACAGGTCTGTGAATCACCAGGTTTACACACTTCACAGCACTCACCAAAGCACATACCCACCCCAATGTCCATAATCCCACCCCCTTCTCCCAAGACCCCTCCCCCCAGCAACCCTCAGTTTGTTTTGTGAGATTAAGAGTCACTTATGGTTTGTCTCCCTCCCAATCCCATCTTGTTTCATTGATTCTTCTCCTACCCATTTAAGCCCCCATGTTGCATCACCACTTCCTCATATCAGGGAGATCATATGATAGTTGTCTTTCTCTGCTTGACTTATGTCACTAAGCATGATACGCTCTAGTTCCATCCATGTTGTCGCAAATGGCAAGATTTCGTTTCTTTTGATGGCTGCATAGTATTCCATTGTGTATATATACCACTTCTTCTAGATCCATTCATCTGTTAATGGCCATCTAGGTTCTTTCCATATTTTGGCTATTGTGGACATTGCTGCTATAAACATTTGGGTGCATGTGCCCCTTTAGATCACTACGTTTGTATCTTTAGGGTAAATACCCAATAGTGCAATTGCTGAGTCATAGGGCAGTTCTATTTTCAACATTTTGAGGAACCTCCATGCTGTTTTCCAGAGTGGCTGCACAAGCTTGCATTCCCACCAACAGTGTAGGAGGGTTCCCCTTTCTCCGCATCCTCGCCAGCATCTGTCATTTCCTGACTTGTTTATTTTAGCCATTCTGACTGGTGTGAGGTGATATCTCATTGTGGTTTTGATTTGTATTTCCCTGATGCCTAGTGATATGGAGCACTTTTTCATGTCTGTTGGCCATCTGGATGTCTTCTTTGCAGAAATGTCTGTTCATGTCCTCTGCCCATTTCTTGATTGGATTATTTGTTCTTTGGGTGTTGAGTTTGCTTTCTTTATAGATTCTGGACACTAGTCCTTTATCTGATATGTCGTTTGCAAATATCTTCTCCCATTCTGTCAGTTGTCTTTTGATTTTGTTAACTGTTTCCTTTGCTGTGAGAAAGCTTTTGATCTTGATGAAATCCCAATAGTTCATTTTTGCCCTTGCTTCCCTTGCATTTGTCGTTGTTCCTAGGAAGATATTGCTGCGGCTAGGTCAAAGAGGTTGCTGCCTGTGTTCTCCTCAAGGATTTTGATGGATTCCTTTCACACATTGAGGTCCTTCATCCATTTTGAGTCTATTTTTGTGTGTGGTGTAAGGAAATGGTCCAATTTCATTTTTCTGCATGTGGCTGTCCAATTTTCCCAGCACCATTTATTGAAAAGGCTGTCTTTTTTCCATTGGACATTCTTTCCTGCTTTGTCGAAGATTAGTTGACCATAGATTTGAGGGTCTATTTCTGGGCTCTCTATTCTGTTCCATTGATCTATGCGTCTGTTTTTGTGCCAGTATCATGCTGTCTTGATGATGACAGCTTTGTAATAGAGCCTGAAGTCCAGAATTGTGATGCCACCAACTTTGGCTTTCTTTTTCAATATCCCTTTGGCTATTCGAGGTCTTTTCTGGTTCCATATAAATTTTAGAATTATTTGTTCCATTTATTTGACAAAGATGGATGGTACTTTGATAGGAATTGCATTAAATGTGTAGATTGCTTTAGGTAGCATAGACATTTTCACAATATTTATTCTTCCCATCCAGGAGCATGGAACATTTTTCCATTTCTTTGTGTCTTCCTCAATTTCTTTCATGAGTACTTTATAGTTTTCTGAGTATAGATTCTGTGCCTCTTTGGTTAGGTTTATTCCTAGGTATCTTATAGTTTTGGGTGCAATTGTAAATGGGATTGCCTCCTTAATTTCTCTTTCTTCTGTCTTGTTGTTGCTGTAGAGAAATGCAACTGATTTCTGTGCATTGATTTTATATCCTGACACTTTACTGAATTCCTGTATAAGTTCTAGCAGTTTTGGAATGGAGTCTTTTGGGTTTTCTACATATAGTATCATATCATCTGCGAAAAATGATAATTTGACTTCTTCTTTGCCGATTCGGATGCCTTTAATATCCTTTTGTTGTCTGATTGCTGAGGCTAGGACCTCTAGTACTATGTTGAATAGCAGTGGTGATAAGGGACATCCCTGCCGTGTTCCTGACCTTAGCGGAAAAGCTTTCAGTTTTTCTCCATTGAGAATGATATTTGCGGTGGGTTTTTCATAGATGGCTTTGATGATATTGAGGTATGTGCCCTCTATCCCTACACTTTGAAGAGTTTTGATCAGGAAGGGATGTTGTACTTTGTCAAATGCTTTTTCAGCATCTATTGAGAGTATCATATGGTTCTTGTTCTTACTTTTATTGATGTGTTGTATCACATTGACTGATTTGCGGATGTTGAACCAACCTTGCAGCCCTGGAATAAATCCCACTTGGTCGTGGGATTAAAAGGTGAATAATCCTTTTAATGTACGGTTGAATCCTATTGGCTAGTATTTTGTTGAGTATTTTCACATCTGTGTTCATCAAGGATATTGGTCTATAGCTCTCTTTTTTGATGGGATCCTTGTCTGGTTTTGGGATCAAGGTGATGCTGGCCTCATAAAATGAGTTTGGAAGTTTTCCTTCCATTTCTATTTTTTGGAACAGTTTCAGGAGAATAGGAATTAGTTCTTCTTTAAATGTTTGGTAGAATTCCCCCGGGAAGCCGTCTGGCCCTGGGCTTTTGTTTGTTTGGAGATTTTTAATGACTGTTTCAATCTCCTTACTGGTTATGGGTCTGTTCAGGCTTTCTATTTCTTCCTGGTTCAGTTGTGGTAGTTTATATGTTTCTAGGAATGCATCCATTTCTTCGAGATTGTCAAATTTATTGCCGTAGAGTTGCTCATAGTATGTTCTTATAATAGTTTGTATTTATTTGGTGTTAGTTGTGATCTCTCCTCTTTCATTCATGATTTTATTTATTTGGGTCCTTTCTCTTTTCATTTTAATAAGTCGGGCCAGGGGTTTATCAATTTTATTAATTCTTTCAAAGAACCAGCTCCTAGTTTCATTGATTTGCTCTATTGTCTTTTTGGTTTCTATTTCATTGATTTCTGCTCTGATCTTTATGATTTCTTTTCTCCTGCTTGGCTTAGGGATTCTTTCTTGTTCTTTCTCCAGCACCTTTAGGTGTAGGTTAGGTTGTGTACCTGAGACCGTTCTTGTTTCTGGAGAAAGGCTTGTACCGCTATGTATTTTCCTCTCAGGACTGCCTTTGTTGTGTCCCACAGATATTGAACTGTTGTATTTTCATTATCATTTGTTTCCATGATTTTTTTCAATTCTTCTTTAATTTTCCGGTGGACCTATTCATTCTTTAGAAGGATGCTGCGTAGTCTCCATGTATTTGGGTTCTTTCCAAACTTCCTCTTGTGGTTGAGTTCTAGCTTCAGAGCATTGTGGTATGAAAAGATGCAGGGAATGATCCCAATCTTTTGATACCGGTTGAATCCTGATTTAGGACCGGGGATGTTATCTATTCTGGAGAATGCTCCATGTGCACTAGAGAAGAATGTGTATTCTGTTGCTTTGGGATGAAATGTTCTGAATATATCTGTGATGTCCATCTGGTCCAGTGTGTTGTTTAAGGCCTTTATTTCCTTGCTGATCTTTTGCCTGGATGATATGTCCATTTCAGTGAGGGGAGTGTTAAAGTCCCCTATTATTATTGTATTACTGTTGATGTGTTTCTTTGATTTTGTTATTAAGTGGTTTATATAGTTGGCTGCTCCCACGTTGGGGGCATAGATTTTTAAAATTGTTAAATCTTCTTGTTGGACAGACCCTTTGAGTATGATATAGTGTCCTTCCTCATCTCTTATTATAGTCTTTGGCTTAAAATCTAATTGATCTGATATAAGGATTGCCACTCCTGCTTTCTTCTGATGTCCATTAGCATGGTAAATTCTTTTCCACCCCCTCACTTTAAATCTGGAGGTGTCTTCGGGCTTAAAATGAGTTTCTTGGAGGCAACATATAGATGGGTTTTGTTTTTTTATCCATTCTGATACCATGTGTCTTTTGACAGGGGCATTTAGCCCATTAACATTCAGGGTAACTATTAAGAGATATGAATTTAGTGCCATTTTATTGCCTGTAAGATGACTGTTACTGTATATGGTCTCTGTTCCTTTCTGATCTACCACTTGTAGGCTCTCTCTTTGCTTAGAGGACCCCTTTCAATATTTCCTGTAGAGTTGGTTTGGTGTTTGCAAATTCCTTCAGTTTTTGTTTGTTCTGGAAGCTTTTAATCTCTCCTTCTATTTTCAATGATAGCCTAGCTGGATATAGTATTCTTAACTGCATGTTTTTCTCTTTTAGTGCTCAGAATATATCATGACAGCTCTTTCTGGCCTGCCAGGTCTCTGTGGATAAGTCAGCTGCCAATCTAATATTTTTACCATTGTATGTTACAGACTTCTTTTCCCGCACTGCTTTCAGGATTTTCTCTTTGTCACTGAGACTTGTAAATTTTACTATTAGGTGACGGGGTGTGGGCCTATTCTTATTGATTTTGAGGGGCGTTCTCTGAACCTCCTGAATTTTGATGCTCGTTCCCTTTGCCATATTGGGGAAATTCTCCCCAATAATTTTCTCCAGTATACCTTCTGCTCCCCTCTCTCTTTCTTCTTCCTCTGGAATTCCAATTATTCTAATGTTGTTTCGTCTTATGGTGTCACTTATCTCTCGAATTCTCCCCTCGTGGTCCAGTAGCTGTTTGTCCCTCTTTTGCTCAGCTTCTTTTTTCTCTGTCGTTTAGTCTTCTATATCACTAATTCTTTCTTCTGCCTCATTTATCCTACCAGTGAGAGCCTCCATTTTTGATTGCACCTCATTAATAGCTTTTTTGATTTCAACTTGGTTAGATTTTAGTTCTTTTATTTCTCCAGAAAGGGCTTTTATATCTCTCGAGAGGGTTTCTCTAATATCTTCCATGCCTTTTTTGAGCCCAGCTAGAACCTTGAGAATTGTCATTCTGAACTCTAGATCTGACATATTACCAATGTCTGTATTGATTATGTCCCTAGCCATCAGTACTGCTCTTGTTCTTTTTTTTTTTTGTGTTGAATTTTTCCGTCTTGTCATTTTGTCCAGATAAGAGTATATGAAGGAGCAAGTAAAATACTAAAAGGGTGGCAACAACCCCAGGAAAATATGCTTTAACCAAATTAGAAGAGATCCCAAATCGTGAGGGGGGAGAAAGGGGATAAAAAGAGGTTCAAAAAGGAAGAAGAAAAAAAAAAGAAAAAAGAAAATAAAAGAATTAAAAAAAAGAAAACAAATAAGAAAAATATAAAAAAGAAAATATATATATATATTGGATAAACTAGTTAAAAAACGTTAAAAAAGAAAAAGGTAAAAGTTAAAAATAAAATTACCAGAAGGCGAGAAAAAAAACAATAAATGAAAATAAAAAAATTAAATTAACTTCAAGACTAAAAATAAAATCACAGGGAGAAAGCCATGATTCCGTGCTTTGCTTTCTCCTCCTCTGGAATTCTGCTGCTCTCATTGGTATTGAAAGCGCACTCCTTGGTAGGTGAACTTGGTCTAGGCTGGATTTCTTGTTGATCTTCTGGGGGAGGGGCCTGTTGTAGTGATTCTCAAGTGTCTTTGCCCCAGGCGGAATTGCACTGCCCTTACCAGGGGCCGGGGTGAGTAATCCGCTCGGGTTTGCTTTCAGGAGCTTTTTTTCCCTGAGCATTTCCGTAGAGTTCCAGAGGACGGGAATACAAATGGCGGCCTCCTGTTCTCCGGCCCAGAGGAGCCCAGAGCCCAGGGCCCCACTCCTCAGTGCGCCCTCAGAGAACAGCGCCCAGTTACTCCCGTCTGCCTGACCTCCGGCCGTGCTCTGAGCTCACCGAGCCTGCGACCAGTTAAAGGTAACACCGAGCTGTGAGCTCACTGTCAGCTCTGTCTCTGCAGCCAGCTTTTCCATTCCAATACCTGCAAGCTCTGCGACACTCAGACACCCCCGATCCTTCTGTGACCCTGTGGGATCTGAGGCCACGCTGACCCCGCGTGGGCTTCGCCCCGGTTTAGCCTCTGGAGCGATGTCCCTCAGCTGAACAGACTTTTAAAATTCCTGATTTTTTGCTCCATTCCTCTGCTGCTTGCCGGGAGCCGGCCCCTCTTCCCGGGATCTATCTTCCCGTCGCTTTGGATTCACTTCTCCGCCGGTCCTACCTTTCAGAAAGTGGTTGTTTTTCTGTTTCCAGAATTGCTGTTCTTTTTCTCTTCGATCTGCCAATGGATTTTCAGGTGTTTGCAATCTTTAGATAAGCTATCTAGCTGATCTCCAGCTAGCTGAAATAGTCTCAGCCTGCTACTTCTCCGCCATCTTGACTCCTCCCTAAATGATCTTATTTTTATACCATTCCATGTTTGACTTTTCCTGAAAAATGACCCATTCCAATGAGGTGTCCATTGGCCCTGGAGGGGCAGAGGTTCATCACTCTTCCTCAGTGTATTAGGATCCTGAACCAGGTGTCAGAGAACCTCATCTGGGTTATGGTTTCATTGGTGCCCTTGCTTGGCCTCAGTTTCATTATCTGTAAAATGATAAAAGATACAAATGCTGTTTTTCCAGAAGGTCATCCCGCTCCAAATGTTCAATGGCTACAGAAAGCTGAATGTGGCTTAATTCATGAAACAAAGGGTAGGAATATTTCCTTCAACTACTTCATGAAGACACATAACCAAGTAGAATGCAAACAGCAGAGGACTGGAGGTCCAGTAGGACTTGAGTGAAATGCTCTTACAATAGAAAAATCATAGGAAGTTATCGTTTCTGTGAACACAGAAGTGGACACTGGCCTTTCCATGTCAACAGACTTCACTTTTGTCTTTGGACATTTTCACTGATCTTTAATGTAGATTTACATTCAGTCTGCCTGATGAAACCTAATTTTGAAACTCTGAGAGCATATTCCAATCCTTGATCTCAGAATTCCCTATTTTTTAAAAATTACAGTCTAACTGATATTAGTGTTATCTTTGTTTCAGGTGAACAGTAGTGATTCTGAAATTCTGTATATGTTTTAATCACAGTAAGAGTGCTCTTAATCCCCATCCCCTATTTCACCCATCCACCCCACCTGGCTCCCACCAGTTTGTTCTCTATATTTGAAAGTGGTTTTTTGTTTTTGTTTTTGTTTTTTGGTCTGCTTTTTTCCCCCTTTGTTCTTTCTTCCTGTTTCTTCAATGCCACACATGAATCAAATCATATGTATACACAACACACACTAACTTTAAGTCTTACTTCAGTTTCCTGGTCTGTTGAATTGTGGTGAATAGACCACCAGGTTCAGCCCACAAAGGCTCCCAGGGATCTCCATCTCTGCTATATATCTGCCTGTCTATCCAATGAGTGGTTGCTAATAGGTTTCTGACCAACAGAATATAGTCCAAGTGATGATCTTTAACACCTATAAGTGTTTATGATGAAACATTGTGACTTTCCTGTTACTGTCTTGGGTTCCCTCCCTTTCTCTCCAGTATCCCTGGACTGGGAAAGCAAGCACTGGGGTTTAGAACTGCCTTACATAGAGACCACAGAGGAAGCAGCCTAGCAAGTGGCCAGGCTAATAGCAGAGAGGAACTCAAGCTCCAGATTTAGCTTAAACTCAAACAAACTGAGTTTCCTCCCACTGCCCTATATACTCCAGAAGAGAACACGAGGGGAAGCCTGCAGGTGTGGACAAAACCCTGCCGTGGCTGTTGATCTTCCTGTCAATCAAAACACCTGTTTGTTCCTGCCAAACTGTTGCTGATAAATCCCAAAAGAGTGGCGAAAGAGATGAACTTTTGTCCACTGGTCCGCTGACACCTTTTTTCTCTGTGGGGTCCATGGACAAGGGGTCTTGGCATCAGCTGGGAGCGTGTTGGAAGTGCAGACTCTCAGGTCCCTCCCAGGCTTACTCAGTCAGAATCTGCATTTTCACAAGATACCTCCAGGGGATCAGAGCCTGAGAGGATTTGCCCAAAAAACCACTATGGAATGTTCCACAAAGAGAAAGCTAATTGGCATTGGGGATGGGGAAGGGGTGGTTATTTCCTGAGCCTTCTGGGCCCTTGCTGCCAATCTAAAATCCCCTGAAGGGTTGATTTCCCAGTGGCCCCAGTGGGAACTGTCCTAGAATAAAGGAAAGAATGCCCTCCAGGATGGGACTTAGAAGAGAGATGGAAGCTAAGCATGGGTCCAACAGCAGGAGCTCCAACTCTTCAAAGCTGAGGGATGGCTCTGGAGTTCCCTGTTGTTCTCTTGCTAGATCCCTTTGTGTCAGCTTATGTTACTGAGGATTTTTCTTGTATTGCTGAAACCTGTCCTCTTAGATTCACTGTGGCTGTATCTCCAAGTTGGGGCACCCTTGGCTTGTCATTATGTTTCCATGTAATTTTGAATTTCCTCTTTGAATTTTTGGTTGACCCAGTCTTTGTTTGGTACCATGTTCTTTAAGCTCCGTGGATTCATGGTCTTTCCAGGTTTTTTCTTGGTGTTGACTTCTAGTTCCATAGCATCATGGTCAGAAAAAGATGCATGGTATGATGTCCATCTTTTGGGACTTGTTTTGTGGCCTAATGTGTGATCTGTTCTGGAGAATGTTCCATGTGCACTTGTAAAGAGTCAGTATTCTGCTGTTTTAGGGTGGAATGTTCTGCATCTATCTGTTCAAGCCAATGCTTCACTCAAAGCCATTGATTCCTTGTTGATTTTCTGTTTGGATCCTGTCTGCATGAATAGAAGTGGGGTGTTAGAGTTCCTCACTGTATGGTATCATTGTCAAAGAGTTCCTTTAAATTTATTATTAACTGTCATATGCCTTAGGGTGCTCCTATGTTGGGTGTCTAAATACTTAAAGTGGTTCTATCTTATTGTGTTGTCTCCATTATTATGAGTGTCCTTTTTGTCTTGCTACAGTCTTTTTTTTAAACAATCTGTTTTGTCTGGTAAAAGTATTCCTTGCTTTATTTTGGCATGCACTTGCCTGATAGATGCTTCTCATCTGCTCACTTTCAATCTGTCCCTAGGTCTACAGGGTCAGGTGAGTTCTCCATTTCAGACAAGTCAGTGGAACTGTGTCAACTGAGACTGAGTGTATACACTGGTGAGTGTTTGAGACCATAGTCTTCAGAACAACATGGACCTACCATCCCCTTGGCCAGCAAGGTCTGGTGAGATCTGAGCCAGTGGGACAGGGGATCCATCCTGGATATTGGCAGATGTAGCCAAACTCCCACCTTCAAATTCACCCAGTCCCAACCTGTTATCAGAGGCAAGTAGAAATAGGCCCTCCTCTGGGAAGTTCTCCTGGATGCCTTTCCCCTATTCTACTGACTAACTAGATGTGTCTTGTACTTCTTGCTTAGCAACCAATCCCATTAAATGTGAAATAGAGGGCTTGAGCCAAGAAATGTTCTTCCCAGGGACATCTCTGTTTCCCACTGCCTCCCCTTCCCAGCAGGATGTGCTGCATATGCTCACCTTATTCTTTTTTTGGTGGTTGATCTCATTACCCTGGAAGGCAGACATCCAATTTCCCTCAGAAAGAGTCCCCTGGTTAGTACTGGTTAGTACTAGTACCTTACAGCCACCCCTTCTTGACTGTGCTTAGGCCAGGACATAGGATGGGGTACTGAGACACAGACAATGGGACTGGTATCTAGTCAAGTCCTAGATAGGCCTAGAAAGGAGGATGTGGGGCTGATGAACCAGCTTCAGGTCTTGGACCCTGCAGCACAACCCTTGTGATGACCCAAGGGGGCAGCCGAAGCTTCAGGCAGGCAGGGGTTTCTGGGCTATTCAAATGTTTCTGAAGAGCAGGGTCCTCACTTCATTCTCTCCCCACCAGCAAGCTCCAAGGGAGAGCCTGCATACCATTCAGACAGACCTCATGCAGCTTTGCCTTCAGGAAGCTCTGCTCCTTTATCAGTCTTGGGCACCAGTCTAGGCACAGTCTCCCTTCACTCAGCACTGAGCTGGGCAAGAAACCCCAGCTCACAGGGGCAGCTGAGGCTGTAATGAGAGGAGGTTTGCCAAAAACAGAGAGCTCAGGCCTCAGTATGAGGGTTCTCTGTACCCAAACCTCAGTATTCTGGCCCTTCCTTCACAATGCTCAGGCTCACCCCCCTCCAGAAAGACCTCCACTGCAGTATCCAACATCACCAGATCAGTGAGGAAAGTGCCAAGGTAGGGGACAACACCCTTTGTCATGAGAGGTAGGGTTGGGATGAGTCCCTGCACTCTGGTTCCACAGGGCCCTCCCCTGAAAAGGCTTCAGCATCCTGGCACACCCCTGCTTCCCATATGGGGAGCTGGTAGGGCCCTTAGTAGTTTTCCTTCAATTCCCTTACCCCTCCCCTTCCCAGACTCCTCCTGATTCACTTCCAGGGCCTGTTTGGTGAAAACCACAGGGTATGGAGCCCTGGGCCACTTCATGCCCACATGTGAATTTTGTATACAGTTTACTGGCCCCTCCTCCTGGTCACTTAGAAATAAGAAATTTAGGAATTGTGACAACAGGATGTGGAGCTGGAGTCAAAAGTCCCACCTGTTCTGATTTGGAGGCTTCCAGCCCTCAGGGAGGAGACCCTCTCCTCTGACTTGTAGGCCCAGTACTTCAGGCCCACTCAACTCTGGCAGGCTCTTCCAGGCTCTCTGGAGGTTCTTCACCAGGGTGGCAAGTTTATTAGATGGCTGGTCCTGTAGGGCCAAGGACAAGTACCTTGAGAGCAGAATAGCCTCAGTTCACTTGCCTCCACTGTTTTTGACTTCAAACCCTTCAGAACTTAGATATCCAACCTAAGTCCACTGATATTGATGCTCCATTATCCTGAAGCATGCCCTGAGTCATTCTAGAACAATCTCAGCACCACATTCAGTCCTAGTCCTAGGCTAGTCTTAGGCTAACTTCCTGAGCCTGTTTTCTCATCAGGAAATGTGATAAATTCGCCTACCTACCATGGTCTCCTGAGGACTCAGAATCCTCTGACTGGCATAATGGTTGTGGCCCTTAACCCATCCCAACCCCATCACTGAGCAGGGGCCTGTCCTGCTGTCAGGGGGCTGTCAGGGTTTCTATAGGTCCCCCTGTGGACCAGTTATGGACATAGAGAGACAGGAAATCTAGCCTAGGGAGTCTGGATGGGCAGTAACAGCTTGTCCCAACCCCAAGAGAATCTTCAGCCCAGGCTGTCAGCACATTCATGCCAAAGGCTTTCCCTCCCCAAGGAATGCTTCAGGCCATTCCCTACTCCATCTACACAGGACTATGTTCCCTGACACCTCTCCTCTCTTTCTAGACCTGCACCTTCCATGCTACATTGATGAGTAGTTTTCTGCCCTGTGGGTTGTCTTGAGCAAAGAGCTTTTTAAACATTTAAAAGCTCTTCCTGAATAGAGGGAAAGAAGGTAGGATCAATGTAGGAATAATGGGGCAGGGAAGAGTGTGAAGCCCTTTACTTTGAGAACCCCAATGTGTCAAACTGTCTGCATGAGGGTTTTTTCTGGGCTCCTCTGAGCACTATGGTCCTTGTAGGACATGGGAGGAGGTTCTCATGCGGGTCATCCTGGGCCTCCCTTCCCAAATGAGTTGAGCAGCTCTGTTTTGGGGGATTTGGGATTCCTATGGGCAGAGAGTTCAGTGGCTGTCAAGTAAACATGTGAGAATGTTGACTTTAGCTCAGCGCAGGGTGGGACATTGAGGAAAACTGATTTCTAAAGCAGGAGGTATGGTGGCCCATTCCCCAGGGAGGCTCAGAGAACCAGCCCCAGGCCCAGGTGTTTTGGTCAAGGTTGGCTGCCTCCAAGGAGTTCCAAGCTGACTGAGGTGGAAAAGGAAAGGCCTATGGGAGATCCCTCATCCATCCTGGTCCCTCCATGGAGAGAAGCCTAGTCACCTGGAGACTTTCTCCCATGTCCTCTTCAGGTGGTGTATGGAGACACTCTGTAGAGCCAAGAGGATGGCATGCAGGGAGGAATAGTTCCCCAGGATTTGACAGGCCTGGGGGAGGGAAGAGAAGGAGCTTTCGGGGGAGAGCAGGAGCCCTATCTGCCTCAGAACTTCAGTCTCCCCTCAGTTTGCAGCTCCCCTCCTGGAAGAAGCAGGTATACAGGGACCTGCAGAAGGGGACAGGTGAGCCATAAAGAGGAACATTGCTGGGGAGAGGGAGGATTTTCCCTCACTCCAAAGAAAGAGTCACATAGGAACTGACGATCCCAACATTGGGCCATGCAAGTTAAGGTCAGCCTGCCCCCAAGATGAAGAGCCTAGGGACTGCATGATCCCTAGATCTTAGACCAGGGACTTCAACCCTGAGAAGTGATAAAAGACAGAAGAGCAGTTCCCAAGGCTCAGGAAAGCAACTCAGCTGGGCCTCCCATAGCATACCTTGGCCATCTTCATCCAGTGCTCCACCACCATGACCCTGTCCTGGGCTGTCATGCTTGGGTTGCCAATCAGGTGGTATTACGCAATTGTATTGGTATTACAGTGTATTGGTATTAATGGTATTACACAATATCATTGAAGTGGGCAAACGTGGTCCAGGCTGTGAGTGCCAGGTGCTCATTGCCACGTTTGTTCCTCCTGGACCAGATACTGATACTGATGGGGCAGCACCTTCTTGAACAGTTCTTAGAGGATAGGGGGCAGGAGGGCTGGGTCTAGGACAAGTAGAGTAAGACATCTGCACAAGATTTAAGGGGGCACCAAAAACTCAGTAATTAAAATAAGTAATATTTTAATACAACAGGCACCTCAAAGCCAAAATTAGTGCTAAATAAATCCATGGTGAACATTATTAATATTTTAAATAATTACCAGTGTTCAGCTGAGCCATATTGGAGCCTAAGGTAAAAGGAAAATTGTGTACCTCTACAGATATGTTTTAAATGGATTTTGAATGGATAATTTTTTATGAGACCATTTAAGCATTGAAAAATATTGAAAAAAGAACATCTTAATATCAAACAATCAAAAAGTATTAGAACTCACTATTAGCTTAAATATTTTTCTTATAACACAGAATGCATTATAATTTTATTTTCTTGGCTTTAATGGAACAAATTCAACATTTTCAAAATCTTCCTTGCTTATCCCATTTTCAATTGTGAGAACTTCAATGCTTGACAATTTCTCTTGACAAAGTAACAATCTTTTAGATATTTCTTAAGGTCACTTGTTCACAAAGATCGTGCTAGTCTAACTTTAACATTATAAAATGGATTCTTACTTGGTCTTCATTTTTTAATAAACTCCCTCTGTATCATGCCTCAAACCAATTAATATGCAAAGACAGTATACCATACCAGGAAAGGTACAAGAACACAGAGAAACAGATTTTGGGGTGTGCTGGCTTGCAAGGTGTGCTGAAAGTTGTCAGGCAAGCAGAACACAGACCTTGCTCGCACTACAGTATCTATGGTAAGTCCTCAGGAGCAACAGTCCACTGGAGGAATTTGAAATTAACCTCAAAATGAATCAAGGACCTAAACGTGAAACATATTAACTATAAAATTTCTAGAAGAAAGACAGAGCATCTTTGTGACTTTGGCTTAGGCAAAGATTCCTTAGACAGGACAACAAAAACACAATCCATAATAGAAATAATTATACAATGGACTCTAAAAAACTAAAAACTTTTCCTTTTTGAAGTACACAATTAATGGAATGAAAAGACAAGTCAGAGATGGGAAGAAAATATTTCCAATTCACATAGCTGATAAAGCACTTAAATCTGGAATATATAAAGAACTTTCAAAATTCAATATTAAGAAGACAACCCAATTTAAAAGATGGCCAATGGATTTACACATACAGACTGCCAAAGACATACAGATGGCAAATAGCACATGAAAGATGTTCAGGATCGTTACTCATGAGAGAAATGCAATTTAAAACCACAATAAGATACAATCACCACTGAAATGAAAAGACTGATCATACCAAGTGTCAATGAGAATGTACAGTAACTACAACTCTTATACTGCTGGTGAGAATGTCAACCATTATGGGAAGCAGTGTGGCCATTAAACATAGAACTTTTCATGATTCAGCCCTTCCATTCCGAAGAGACAGGAAAGCACATGTGCACACAAATATTTGTACACCAATGTTTACAGAAGCTTTGTTTAGAGCCAATACTAGAAGCAACCCAAATGCCCATCAACAACTGACTGGATAGACAAACTATGGTGTATCTATATGATGGAATGCTATACTACTCAGAAATGAACTATTAATATCTGCACCAACACAGAAGAATCTCAAAATAATTATATAGTGTGGAAGAAGCCAAAGAATCATGCAGTATATACTCTTCTATTTCTGTAAGATTATAGAAAATCAAACTAATCTAAATGACAAAAAGCAGATCAGTGGTGACCCAGGGACTTGGCAGGGGGGTGGGAAAAGGGCATAAGAAAACCATTGGGGGAAATTGGAGAGGGAGATGAACCATGAGAGTCTGTGGACTCTGGGAAACTAACTGAGGGTTTTGGAGGGGAGAGGGGTGGGAGGTTCAGTGAATCCAGTGGTGGGTATCGTGGAGGGCACATATTGCATGGAACACTGGGTGTAGTGCATAAACAATGAATTCTGGAACACTGAAATCAAAACAATAAATAAAAGTTTAAAAAGAAAAGAAAACCATTGGGAATGATGGTTATGTTCATTGAGTGTCATAATGATTTCACAGGTAGACATCTATGTCAAAATTTCTCACAGTGAACATTATCTACACATATCCATTATTGTATATTGGTTATACTCCCCAAAAGGAGCTTCTTTTTTTAATTTTTAAATTTTTTTATAAGCATATAACATATTTTTATCCCCAGGGATACAGGTCTGTGAATCAACAGGTTTACACATTCACAGCACTCACCATAGCACATACCCTCCCCAATGTCCATAACCCAACCACCCTCTCCCTACCTCCCTAGCCCCCGCAACCTTCAGTTTGTTTTGTGAGATTAAGAGTCACTTATGGTTTGTCTCCCTCCCGATCCCATCTTGTTTCATTTATTCTTTTCCTACCCATTAAACCCCCCACATTGCCTCTCAACTTCCTCATATGAGGGAGATCATATGATAGTTGTCTTTCTCTGATTGACTTATTTTGCTAAGCATAATACCCTCAGTTTCATCCACATTGTTGCAAATGACAAGATTTCTTTTCTTTTGATGGCTGCATAGTATTCCATTGTATATATATATACCACTTCTTCTTAATCCATTCATCTATTGATGGACATCTAGGTTCTTTCCATTGTTTGGCTATTGTGGACATTGCTGCTATAAACATTCGGGTGCACATGCCCCTTCAGATCACTACATTTGTATCTTTAGGGTAAATACCCAGGAGTGCAATTGCCGGGTCATAGGGTAGCTCTATTTTCAACTTTTTGAGGAACATCCATACTGTTTTCCAGAGTGGTTGCACTAGCTTGCATTCCCACAAACAATGTAGGAGAGTTCCTCTTTCACTGCATCCTCACCAGCATCTGTCATTTCCTGACTTGTTCATTTTAGCCATTCTGACTAGTGTGAGGTGGTATCGCATTGTGGCTTTGACTTGTATTTCCCTGATGACGAGTGATGTGGAGCACCTTCTCATGTGTCTGTTGGTCATCTGGATGTCTTCTTTGCAGAAATGTCTGTTCATGTCCTCTGCCCATTTCTTGATTGGATTATTTTTTCTTTGGTTTTTGAGTTTAATAAGTGCTTCATAGATTTGGGATACTAGCCCTTTATTTAATACGTTGTTTGCAAATATCTTTTCCCATTCTGTCAATTGTCTTTTGGCTTTGTTAACTGTTTCCTTTGCTGTGAAAAAGCTTTTGATCTTGATGAAGTCCCAACAGTTCATTTTTGCCCTTGCCTCCCTTGCCTTTGGCGATGTTTCTAGGAAGAAGTTGCTGAGGCTGAGCTCAAAGAGGTTGCTGCCTGTGTTCTCCTCAAGGATTTTGATGGATCATTTCTCACATTGATGTCCTTTATCCATTTGGAGTCTATTTTCATGTGTGATGTAAGGAAATGGTCCAGTTTCATTTTTCTGCATGTGGCTGTCCAATTTTCCCAACACCATTTGTTGAAGAGACTGTCTTTTTTCTATTGGACATTCTTTCCTGCTTTGTCAAAGATTAGTTGATCATAGAGTTGAGGGTCTATTTCTGGGCTATTCTGTTCCATTGATCTGTGTGTCTGTTTTTGTGCCAGTACCATACTGTCTTAATGGTGACAGCTTTGTAATAGAGCTTGAAGTCTGGAATTGTGATGCCACCAACATTGGCTTTCTTTTTCAATATTCCTCTGGCTATTCAAGGTCTTTCCTGGTTCCACAAAATTTTAGGACTATTTTTTCCATTTCTTTGGAAAAAAATGGATGGGATTTTGATAGCGATTACATTAAATGTATAGATTGCTTTAGGAAGCATAGACATTTTCAGAATATTTGTTCTTCCAGTCCATGAGCATGGAACATTTTTCCATTTTTTTGTGTCTTCCTCAATTTCTTTCATGAGTAATTTATAGTATTCTGAGTACAATTCCTTTGCCTCTTTGGTTAGGTTTATTCCTAGGTATCTTATGATTTTGGGTGCAATTGTAAAATGGGTGACTCCTTAATTTCCCTTTCTTCTGTCTTGTTGTTGGTGTCTAGAAATGCAACTGATTTCTGTGCATTGAAATTATATCCTGACACTTCACTGAATTCCTGTACAAGTTCTAACAGATCTGGAGTGGAGTCTTTTGGGTTTTCCACATATAGTATCGTATAATCTGCAAAGAGTGATAGTTTGACTTCTTCTTTGCTGATTTGGAACCTTTAATTTCTTTTTGTTTTCTGATTGCTGAGGCTAGGACCTATTCTTATTGATTTTGAGGGGGGTTCTCTGCACCTCCTGGATTTTGATGCTTGTTCCCTTTGCCATATTAGGAAATTCTCTACAATAATTCTCTCCAATATTCCTTCTTCTCCCCTCTCTCTTTCTTCTTCTGGAATTCCAATTATTCTAACGTTGTTTCATCTTATGGTATCACTTATCTCTCGAATTCTCCCCTCATGGTCCAGTGGTTGTTTGTCTCTCTTTTGCTCTGCTTCTTTATTCTTTGTCATTTGGTCTTCTATATCACTAATTCTCTCTTCTGCCTTATTTATCCTAGGAGTAAAAGCCTCCATTTCTCATTGCACCTCTTTAATAGCTTTTTTGATTTCAACTTGGTTAGATTTTAGTTCTTTTATTACTCCAGAAAGGCCTTTTATTTCTCCAGACAGGGTTTCTCTAATATCTTCCATGCCTTTTTCAAGCCCAGCTAGCTCTTTGAGAATCGTGATTCCGAACTCTAGATCTTACATATTACCAATGTCTGTATTGATTAGGTCCCTAGCCTTTGGTACTGCCTCTTGTTCTTTTGTGGTGAGTTTTTCAGCCTTGTCATTTTATCCAGATAAGAATATATGAAGGAGTGAATAAAATACTAAAAGGGTGGCAAAGACCCCAGTAAAATGTGCTTTAACCAAGTCAAAGGAGACCCCAAATTTTGGGGGGAAAGAAAAGGGGGTAAAAAGAAGTTCAGAAAAATAAAAAAAAATTAAAAAGAGAAAAAATATAAAGAAAAAATATAAAAAGAATATATATATATATACATATATATATGTATATATATATATATATATTAGACCAGTGAATAGAACAGGTTCACCCACTTAATTTTGTGAGTATTTTGGTCTCTTGGAAGAAACTAGCTCCCAAAATTTTAAAGAATGAAAACATATATAAGGGTAAACGTGATGAAGTCATGGAATATGACTATAAAGATGAATTTTTTTTTTAATTTCTAAAAAAGGAGTTGATAAATTGATTGGGAGAATAAAGAAAAAGAAAGTGGAGGGAATTTGCTCAGGCTGGAGACTAGAACAAAGCACTGTGCTAGATTTAGGGTATATTTTGATCTGTTAGAAGAAGTTGTATCCCAAATTTTTTTAGAAGAAAAAAACCCTATGTGTATACAAAAAAGAAAGTTAGATACGATGAAGGAGAAAAAGGTATGGCTGGGAGACAAGATGGCAGGGAAGTAGGAGGAGGTGCCATTTCAACCTGTATCCTAAGGTCAACTGATTACCCACCAAAGAACTTTGATCACCCATGAAATGAGCCTGAGATCAGAATTATACATGTCTGGATCATTCTGGGGGCAGAAGACACCAGTGGGCATGTAAAGTGGAGTGGGAACGTCGGACTTATATCAGAAGGTAAACAAAAGGGGAAGGGAGCCACCAGAGGCGACCAATTGGAAAATAATACCTCTAATATGAGAGTGCCCTGCATCTGGGGACCAGAATTAACTTGGAGACTGGTTGAAAGCACTCAGAAAGAGCAAAGGATTCCGTTTGGGGGGAGAATTGTGGGAATCAGGGCGGCTAGGGACAGGGGCTTAAGTTCCCGGACCCAGGACAGCCTCCCCTGGCATTGAGCCAGAGAGTGTGGCAGAGAAACCAGGTCTTGGTCCCTGAGCTGCCAATGCACCTAAGAACGTGTGGGGTCCAGCTCTTGTGAGAGGCTGGGAGCCTCACCAGCCGGCAGAATGCTGAGCCATGCTACAGAGCCTGAGACGCGCATGCCACTCACCCACCCCTGAGAGAAGTGCTCGAAGGCCCAGCCCGGGGCTCTTAAACCCACGCCATTGTTTCAGAGCCTGAGACCCATGCACAACCCACAGCCTCCCCCGAGAGAGGTGCGCACAAGCCCGGCGCTCTTAGACCCAGAAAGACCAGGCACTCCCAGCCCGGGCCAGCGGGAAAATCTCAGTGTACGATTGCTGCTTGGAACCTCTCTGGTGGTCTGGAGTGGCCCAGACAGCTGCCCCTGCCATGGTTTTTTGTGCGATCGCTGCTTGGAACCTCTCTGGTGGTCTGGAGTGGCCCAGACAGCTGCCCCTGCCGTGGTTTTGGGTACAAGCAGAAGATCCTGTATCCCCAGAGTCTGCAACTCAGAACCTGCTCTGCAGCGGACAAGGGGGAATTTATATGGGCTCTGCAGGACCCACAGAGGACCAGACTAAGGCTTCTCTCTGAGAGGGGGGTCAGGGTGCAGTTTGCTTTCCTCTAAACCTACAAAAACGATCAAAAGTGGTCAAGGC